>NC_072733.1:134374558-134709884 GCF_026930045.1 Uloborus diversus | reverse complement strand
CCCTTCCAACTTTTCCCCAAAAAGCGATGTTTTCCATCAAAATTCCCCAAATTCAAAAATTATTTTTCCACTAATATTTTCATAAAATGAGTTGACTTTCTCTGATATTTTTGTCTCTTGAAAAAAATTTTTTTCCCCCAAATAGCCAAATTTTCTTATAAAATTCCCCAACTTTTTTTTCTTCCCTTTTTTTGTCTTCTTTATCTTTATCTTTTTTTTTATTTTTATTAATAATAAAGCTGAAAGTCTCTCTGTTCGGATCTCTCTCTCTGTCAGGATCTCTGTGACGCGCATAGCACCTAGATCGTTCGACCGATTTTCATGAAATTTGGCAAAGAATTAGTTTGTAGCATGAGGGTGTGCACCTTTAAGCGATTTTTTCGAAAATTCGATTTTGTTCTTTTACTATTACAATTTTACGAACATTTTCCCGAGCAAAATTTTCATAAGATGGATGACTAAATTACCAAGTTATCATAATGCGGAACCGTGACGTGGGCAAACCAATTGGCGAGAAATTCATCATGCATTATTTGTAAATATAGAGGGGAACCAAAATACTTTTAATTTCCTACTACGGGCAAAGCCGTGCGGGTGCCACTAGTCATAAATACAAGACCGAAAGATAAGAAATAACCTAATATTTTCTTTCAACTCGCATTTACTTACTCTGCTTCTATATGTACATTTAAACTATGATTTTTGTATATATTTATCTAAGAACATTCTTCATCACACTTTTTTTTGCCTTTTTCACGTATCAACTAGTTACTCACGCAGAACTATTAATGCGAATTCCGTAGCATAATATTCCACATAATGTGAAATGCGAATTCCATAAAGTTGAGCAAAGCTACGCCAACGCTGTTTGATATAAACAACGTAACTACCAGATGTCAAGACGCGAATTTAAATACGAAAAAAAAAAAAATCCCCAGGTTTTCCCCAAGGAAAAAATTTTTCCCCAAAGAATTCCCCTCAAAACCCAATCTCCCAAAATTTAACCAGAGAGCACCAGATTTCCCCCAAAATGGGGAAATTTCCCCCAATCTGTCAACACTGCCAAAAACAGTCAAATGAGAACAATAAGCAATCGTGATTGCTCAAAAAAAAAACCCTTAAATGAATGAAATTACTCTAGAAATATTTAAAAAAGCGTAATTTGGAGAAGATAGCCATACTTTAATTTACATTAACTAAATCAAATTTACTTTTAGCATCTCACTCGAACAAAATATTTTGTGAGAATCTTCTTTCAAAACAACCCTTAAAAACTTCATTTCGCTTATTACTTCAGCGCCTCTCTACAAAGGTCTGAAATCATTATTTAATAGGAAAATAGTGCTTGCATCCGATGAAATTTTGATTTGGTACGTAACCCTCGTAACGAAAAATATAAAATAACAAATATAACAAAAATCAAAATGTAAAATGTGTCTAAACTATAACCGGTCTAGCCTATTAAGTTATCCTTTAAGTATGGATTTCATTATACTGTACAATTTTCAAGAAAGAAACAAAAGCAAATCTCTCACGAAGGTTTTCATCAGATTTTAAATATCCCGGAAAGTTTGTCTACTGTTGTATTTTTGAAACTATACAGTTTCGAAAATTGGGAGGGGGGGAGGAGGAATTGATCTCTATCTATTGTTTTGAAAAAAAATCGATTAAAGGCAGTCCCTGAGCTCCATCCCTTACCCTAACGTCAATAAATATAACCTATAATCGTATTTTTAGGACTTCAATTTCAGCAACTTTCCGCTGAGACCCTTGCACCCAGGACCGGATCTATAAATTTCAGATCCCTTACAACAAAATTTGTAGGGCCTCAGAGGCCAGCAGTGTATATTTGTAACGTTAATAATTCTTAGAGTGCTAGATTTTTTCAGTTTTTTCTTCAATTTCTTGGGCCGTAAAAATACCAGGTGCACCCCCGCACTACGGGGTCTGCGGGTGCGCAGATCCGGACCTGCCTGCAGCTGCAGCTTTATGCCCCCTAACATCATCAAAGAAAGTCTAAAACTGCGTTTTTAAAGCTACGAGTTTAAAATTTTTTACCGGGGGAGGACCCCCGGACCCCCCTCTCTCCTTATTTTTTCTATCCAATTAAAGGTTCTCTTTCTCCTCTCTCTTTTTTTCTGGCCAAATGAAAAAAACTCCCGCCCCTAAGATTTTTTTTCTCTCTGGTTGCGCCACTGAATGATGCGCATTGAAAAACAGGGGAAAGCTGGGATTTTGCTAGATGGTCTGAAATCGGGGTTCGGATCTCACACCCTGCACTACCTAAATTACCAAAAAACAAAGACAAAATTTTTCGCAGTAAACTTTTTTTGTCAGAAATATCGTTGTTTTTCCTTTTTAAATAAGAATATTCCCCCCCCCCCCCAAAGCTTGTTGATTCAAAAAAATATGATTTTTTGCATTGTAAATATAGGAAACCATATCACTTTCGTTGTGTCAATTAAAGGGGGCCTCCGGATAGGTTGCGCCTGGGGCCCCAAAATCGCATGATCCGCCACTGATCAACATCAGTTCAGCCGTTGAGGAAGAGTTCGGTTACAAACACGTGCACAGAAGAAATTTATCTATAAAGGCAACATTAAGTAACGACACACGTAACTGGTATGTCAAAAATTTCTAAAAAGCGATTGCAACGCTACCGTTTGCATTTAATTGTAAACCTAAACTATACAATGATTAAATAAACGAATTAATCAAAAATACATTTTCTATCGGATCAAATTGTGAACCTATTCCACTCTCGAATCAAATAAATCACACACAAAATTTCATCAAAATCGGTCCAGCCGTTTGGTAGGAGTTCGGTGACAAACAAATGCATAGAAGAAAGTTATTTATAAAGATAAGTTTACAATTTGAAGTTTTTATTTCAAAAAGTGCACAAGTGAATGATTTCTCCCTTCTATTTATACAACATTCCTCCCTACACCACTTCATTAGATTTTCTATCTTCAGAATAGTAAGAATTATTAAGAAAAAAACAATAGCTGTAAATGTTTACCGTGTAGCTCCAAAAATCTTAGATTTTAATTTCTAAGCAAAGTTCTGAGTTGTCTACCGTTGAGTCCTGTAACAATAGTTACTGTTCATTAAATAAGTTTTCACATGCATTACAATTATCGCTAGTGCCGTTTGATCAAAAAAATTGTCAATGTGTAATCCTCTTTTTGTATCAAAACTCCCCAACCTCGCCTACGCGTAGCTGGGTAAAGTAATAGGACAAAAGCAGGCCAATTTCCGTACTAATGCTCTTTATTTAGTAAGTACAGAGCAATGAGTATATGCATTTTTAATAATGCAGCTTGATGCTTTTTCGCAGCCTTTTTAAATACTTCGGTCAATGTTTTTAGAATGTTGAAAAATATAACCATTCTGCGTTAAAAAATATTACGATGGAATATGTTGTCAGTACTGTTTAGACGTCTTTGAAGTCCAAAGTTATTGTTTGCGTTATTTCCGTTTAAATCCTAAAATTTTAACCCATTAACTTTAAATTTGTTTCTTTTACTACTAGTTGGTATTAAAAATATAATAGGTGTTAGAACAGTTATTAAGATACATAATAAGTGTTAAAATAACAACAAAAACTAATATTTAGGATTGCTACTATCATCAAAACATTCAACCATCAGTAGTTATTATTTATGAATTAAGAGTAGACTCGGTGAATCGTAGTTGAGGTACAAATGAGGCAGTGAGAAGCAAATGGATGGGAGTGGCAAAATTAAAAATTTGGAGATAACCAGTACAAATGGTAGGTGAACCTCTCCTCTGTCTTGGGGCAAGAGATGGTACTGGTTGTCCTGATATGTTATACAACATGATTTAGAAGAACTTTTCAATGAAAGCCTACCTAGGACCTCATCATTAAACGCGTTTTACTCAAAACTTGAAAATGTCCACTTTCATTCGTTTGCTTCTCACTGCCTCAAATGTCACTTTCAAGGATATGTGATTTAAACCTACATGAGATTTAGATTGAAAGTCGGATGACAGTACAGTTTTATTCATCAGCCCACAATTGTAATCTGCCAGGTTTTTAACATTAACTTGGAATGCCAGCTCCAAAAAGATTTTGACATTGAAATTACTTTGAGATTTTTAAATAAAAGCTTTGAGCATTATTTTGAGAACAGAGAAGGGATGTCCGGATCAGGTATTGGTTTTCTTGTCTTAATCAAAATTGATCCAAATTTGAACAATAAATCATGAATGTTCCATGTCAAAGTAATCACTGATTAAACAATAACAACATCCATTGGCAAGAAGATTTGAGATATTAATACAATGTATTTGTTAAAAGTCACAGGTCTTTCTATCTATTTCAGAAGATAACTTGTAATTTTAAATGTTATCACAAGTAAATCGTCCCTGGGCCATTTCAAAATTTTATAATGAAATTTGATTCCTATTTTTTCGTATTTTTTTATATCACTGTTATCTTGCAAATGTTTCTGCGTATAACATTACATTTTTAGAGGTTTATATTAACCTTCTAGTACGCGCGCGTATCTGAGAGATACACTAAGGGGTAATTTCGTTTTATAGCTTTACGCCAAATACCGTTACGAAGTCGAGCCTTCAGCTGTTTTTCCCCTCCTTCCAGACCTACTTTTAGTCATTGTTGGGATTTTTTTTAGAATCTAGTAGCAGTTTGCACATCTGTTGTTTGTGTCTCATAAATGCTAGTGACTATTTAATCTAATTTGCCATTTTTAAACTTTTGTGTTACTTTGGTTTTTGTTTTCTATTCTAAATGTATAGTCGAGCCAAAATATAAATAATTTTATTTATTTTAATTTCATGTAAATTTTAATAACCCTTAGGGATTTTATATTGTTTTTGTAAATTAAAGCAGATTGTTTTTTTGTTTTAAAATTGAAATTCCATAAATAAATTATAATGATTAAAACTTAACTAATTACGTCATAATTTTGATATTCAATCTCTTGAAAATATTGTACTTTAAATCGCGTATCTAAGAAATGCGCGCTACTTTCTATGGTGGTACAGAGGAAGAATAAGATCAAACTTATTTTCAATGAGACGTCAACACTAAAATGTTGACTAAAAATTCATTGCCAAACGTCGGACAGAATAAACACAGTCGTTGACAATAGATAGCAAAAAGTCTTCCACGTACTATTTCTTTTCCAGACAATCATTGGCAATTTATTCTGAAACCAGAAGTTGTAAAATTTCAAAAAAGATGTATTGATTTGTCTGTGTTCTAAATAATAATAATAAAAAAAAAAACTTGGAGGAACTTCCGAAACAAAACTTTACTAACGATGCAGTCTCTTTTTTTCAACATGCAATGTCTTTCAGCGTTGCATTTTATTTCTTGATCGAAAAGGACTTAGGTAAAAAATTACTTTGAGTTCCTTTTTTTTACACTTTGTGTAACTTTTTACTGCTCTGGAAAATGAGGAATATATTTTTTTCTTCTGAATAAATTCACCCATCATTTTGCTCTGCATTTCCCTAAGAAATATATTTCTTTTTTTTCTTTTAATGAAAATTATTTTGGATGGAGACGTCTAGTGTTAGAAGCTATTTGAGCAGAAACTTTTTTTCCTTATTTTTCCTTCTATTTCTTCAGAACTTCTTCCGCCCGAATTTGAAACACACTTCATCTGTAACAATAAATATCTGCATACCATTTATATTCATTTCGAAGAGAAAGAATAACCGGAGATAAAAATTCAACAGTGGTATTAAAGTAGGTTTGATTGGAAAGATTTTGACTGCAGTTAAATGGGAAAAGAACTGCTAATTTTTGTTGAAGTAATTTCTATATTTAAGTATGTTAATAGATTTCCTAAAAACAAATTTTCGCTTTCACAAAGCCAGTTTTATGCATTAAAAGCACAAAAGCGAATTCTAAACTAAAGGTTTACTCACGATTTTCTTGTTTTGTGTTGATCACTTTTTTGCATTAATAAGTTGGCTACACTTTAGACTCAGAATAGCTACTTACAGTAGGTTTTCCTCAAATTCCATGCTTTTTACGTTGAGTCTTTGTTTTACTCATATCTTAGCCGTTAGCTCCGTCAATCGTTTTTAAAAATTTATTTTATCTAAAAAACGTAAAGTAAGAAATAACAACGTCAAAAAGCACAAATTGCAGATTACTGCAGACACGTGTTTTGGCGTTACAAGGAACGCCTTTTTCAATGTAAAAGAAATGAGCTTATGGGAGAAAAGACATCCGATCAAAGTATTTTGAAAAGACAAAGAGAAAAACTTTGGTCGGATGTCTTTTCATCCATAAGCTCATTTCTTTTGCATTGAAAAAAGCATTCCTTGTAACGCCGAAACATGTGTCTGTAATCTGCAATATGTGTTTTTGACGATGTTATTTCTTACTTAACTTTTCAGCACAAAGGTATTTATTTATTCTAAAAAAGTGTTTCAACTCGAAAACTGCAAATTTTCTGTCAAAGGTTTCGCGTATGTGCTTTAATGTTTGCACGAAATAACTTGTCCATGTTTACGACGATAACCAAGTTTTCTTCTGTCTTTTTCTTTGTAAAACATCGCATCACATCAGGGTCCCCGGCACCTACCACTATTTGTGGTTTAACCGGTTGGATGGGGCCCTGAAGACAGCTCTGTTTTTTTATCCATATCAGAAGTCGAGCGATCCTTGGTCCAGCTCCCCCAGAGGTATACAGATTGACTTGGAAGTTTGCAAGAAATAACTTGTCTATGTTTACGATGATAACCAAGTTTTCTTTTGTTTTTTACTTTGCAAGACATCGCAACATATCACACTCTAGGGTTCCCGGCATCTACCATTATTTATAGTTTAACCGGTTGGATGGGGCCCTGAAGACAGCTCTGTGTTTTGATCCAGATCAGAAGACGAGCGATCCTTGGTCCAGCACTCCCAGAGGTATATATATTCACTTTCAGAACTTTGTTATCACGGCATATTTAACTTTGTAAGACAGGTTTATGCTATCTGTTTCAAATGATAATCAATCGTATAAAAGATTGAATGATCATTAAATAAAAAAATGTGCAAACATTTCCATCCAATCTATATAAAAAAATATGCATTTTTTATATAGATTTTATGAAAATCTACTTGTACACGTTTTTGCAGCACATTTATAAACATTTACCTATTTTCTAGTGAAATCCAACTTACAAAAAAGATTGACTAGCACTGAAACAAAAATCGACTTTTTATTTTTTTTTCTCGAATATAATGCTAATATTTTGGCTAGCTGCTCTGATGGGAAAATAAAAAAATCATTAAATTTTTACTTGATTCTTTTCTGTGAAAAATAAGCATAATATCCCAATCCATTGTGGAGAACGTATAAAAAAGTTAAAGCTACTTACTGCGCATCGGTATATTTTTTTAGAGTACAGCACACTTTAAGTGTTTCAGTTCAAGTACATTATTTCCTAGTTTCGCACAGATACTTTTTTTCAGGAAGTTTTCGCTTCATTAAAAAAGAATAGTCGTCAATCATTGCTTACCAGAAGAATAGAAATTACATTCTGTTTTTTAGCAAATATTTTCCATTTGAAATCAACATACATCACGACAAGTAATAATTTTCAAAGGTATCATAACGTATTTTCAACCTGTGGGGCAATATGGAAATGATACCAGAAGGTATCTGGCCGCCAAACTTGCACATGTGAGAAGCAAAGGGATGTAAGTGGCAAACTTAAAAATTAGGAGATAGCCAGTACAAATAATAGGTTATTCTCTCCTCTATCTTGGGGCAAGATATAGTACTAATAGCCCTATTAGGTTCTTTTATATATGCAGCATGATTTAAAAAAACTTTCCATCTTTAAACGCATTTTACTCAAAACATGAAAATGTCAATTTACATCCCTTTGCTTCTCACTGCCTCATATGTCTGTCAAATTCTCTTGATAGAATATTAGAATTTGATTTGGAGAATATAGGAACTGTTGCAGTGCTACAATGTGAATAAAAAATTCTAAGTTTTAAATCAAGTGTTATTCTTTGCAACATTAGGACACCAAAAACCTCACAACCCTACATAAGTTGGGCTTTAGTTACTTCAATGTGATGAAGTGCTATTTCCTAACTAAATTCACCTTAGAAAAGTCAGTAACAAGTCAACCTTCTTCTGGTTTGTGACAAATATTGAAATATAGAGCAGTGTCATTACAAAACCATATTTAACGGTATTTTTCATTAAAAAATAATAAAGTTACTTATACTTATTGAATGCTGTATGAATTAAACATTTACTTGAAATGAGTGATGAAATTGACTATTCGGCATAGTGCCAGTCCAAAACCATTTAGATGTCATCTACATATTTTTTACCACTCACTTTTCAGATAATTTGTCTGCAGAAACAAAATACTTTAAAATGCCAAAGATAGCATCTTTGGTATCGAATGGCATCCAATTCGCATCCAAATGGCATCCGATTTCACAGAAAACGGACATTTTTTTCCACACGTGAAAGCTCATATATTTCGTTAAAAATAATAACCTAAAAAGGTAATAAACAAAAAAAAAAAAAACTCTGTTTAAGAAATTGCACATACATTTGTGCAATTTTATTTAGAAAAAACCAAAATTCTTTACCTTTTAAAATTATTAATTTTTTAATGAAAAATGTGAGATGTCACGTGCGGGATAAAATGACGCCTTTTTTTTGTGGAATGGTCGTGATACATTCATGCAAGTATATCACTGAAATGAGAACCAAATTCACTTTTTTATGAATATTTGTTTTATTCCCACAGGTAAGAGTCACTTAAATTTGCTGAAAGTTCCCAAAAAATTGTTTTTGTTTACCAGTGTAATCATCAAACATGCGAACATTTACATATCAACTATATAAAATAAGAATTCAGGCCATATAAAAGTTAAGGGTCATATTTCCTCAAAGCCACAACGTAACACACTCGATCTAATATTTGTTTAAAGGAAGCAGTCAGTATAGTAAAAATTATCCGCTATATATTTAAATAATGTATTTTATTGTAGGTTTTACTGCTAACGCTAATTCTTGTACAGCTAATTAGTTACATTCTCGCGTAACTCTCAAGGAAATAGTTTTAAATAAACATATATTAAGCAATAAACATATTATATATGTTCATTGCTTAATAAACATATTAAGCAATAAATAAATACATTTGTACCAAGGAAGAACAAGAGACATCCAACGTTGTTTAGCACAAATAAACAGATTACAGAATACACGTGTTTCGTGTATCGTGTACACACTAGGTTATACTGGATGTCTTTACATCCAAAAGCTCAAACACTTGAATTGAAAAAGGGGTTCCTGGACACCCTGAAACACGTGTATTCTGTAATCTCTTTATTTGTGCTAAACAACGTTGGATGTCTCTTGTTATACATGTTATTAATTTAAAAACAAGAGTTAGGGCTTTTACATATGACATGCAATATAACTCGTATCATACCTCGAGGTTCTTTGAATCATAGATCCTTTTAAGAGATTTTGAAAATTTGGTGCTTTTTTGTGTGTATTTCACATGCCTTTTGCTTTTTAAATGGTTTGTATCACTAAATTCTTACCGAAATTGCTAGGAACTTTAACTAAATATATGTAAAATGTGAATCTTTTGTAAAGTACCTTGCTTATTTTTACTCTTTCACATAAAAATCTAAATAAAAAAGGAAGTATTTAAGAATGTATAAAAAAATAAATAAATAAATGAAAGGAAAAAGTAACCTTGAATAGTGAATATGATACATAAAATTCGGAAGTATTAGGAGCTTTCTTCTTCATTTGATCCCATTCAGGCATTGAAGAAGAAAAACGTAACAGACTTAGCAACTTGATTCTATTTCAGAGTTTTTTGGAAGAAGGTAAAAAAAAAATAATAATGAAATGTTTTTAACAAATAAAACTTTTCGTAATCAGGGATTGCAAAAAAAAAAAAAAAAAAATATGACGTAAAACATGTACGCAGTTGTAATGTCAAATAAAAAAATGCTGTTAGAAATTTGCAATATTAAACGGGAAAAACATTTTAAACAGACAAATTTAAAATTAGAATAAAATTTTTCATTGATATCTTTTGTATAAAAAAACTCTTAAGTCAAATATGATGTGAAGAATAATCAAATTCCATAATTACATTATTTTAGCTAAATTTGAAGTTAAATAATATTCCAAACATATGCAAGTGCAAAAGCATCCATTACGGAACAAATTGCTCAAGAAAGAGAACAGTTTTAGATATTTTTTAGAAGCTTATTTGCTAACACATTGCTATCATGGTAACAGATCAAGTTTATCCAATGAGCAGCATTAATCGTCTAAGAAAAACGATGTAGCAACTAATGAGTGTGGTGAAAATAAAATTTTTATTATCGACAAATCATCTGATTCTGTGCTAAAAAAGTTCTAAATAATTTTTAAGCTCCAATAAAAAATTTATCTTAGGCAGAAAAATATGTTCTTTTGATTGATGTTAAAATTTTTAATGTGCAAATATGTTTTCGACACCATATTCTTGAAGCACTGTCAAATGCCATCTTAAAATCAATATGTCCGCTAATAAGTCTTAAAGATACCGGAAAAATGTGTTCCCCTAGGATAATTCCAGATTTTTTGCTACCTGGCTAGACCTTAAATTCCTGGTTGTTCTCAAGATAAAAGCAAAACAATGTATATACGAGAATCGATCCAGAAATAAGGTTCCCATCAATTTTATAAATGGACAAAAATTTTTATTCTCATGGAAATTTACATTGTTAGGAAGATGAAACTTTCCTCTATTTTTCTACATTATCGCCAACTTTTTCTACACATTTGTGGAGACGGTGCTCCAATTTCTGTATCCCAATATCATAGAACTCTGGCGCCAAACCGTTGAGGAAACGTTTAACCTCTTCTTTAACTTCATCGTCACTACAGTAGCGATGGACATTAAAATATTCCTTTAACTTCTCCAACAATCAACTCAAACAGTTATTGTGCAACACTAAGAAAAACTCATGCGAGCTATCCAGGACCGTCGGCGAGGACGACTGACAGCCGGTGTAATGCTGCTTCACGACAACGCACGAAACTCAGGAACTTATGACAGACTGTTACGGTGGGTGGGGCATGACGGTGGACTGTCATGCCCCACCCACCTTACAGTCCAGTCCTCGGTTGAAAGGAAAACAGTAAGCAATTCTTGGTTGTTAAAAAATATCGATAAGAAAAAGTTGCCAGTAAAAGAAGAAACACACACACACACACGCACTTAAAAAGATGGTTTTCAATGTGCTAATGCATCTGATCCAGAAATACATATTTTTAATAGTTTTTTTTTAATCTACAAACATGAAACAGCTTTAATAATGGTTGTTAAATGTGTTAATGCTGTTGTATAACAATTAAAACATTTATCTTACCGCTGCTTATGAGTGACAAAATCATTTTTTTTTTGACATATATGTCTATTTCCCATAGTATGTTTCACAGTTCGAAGTAAATATAGTTGTGCCACGGAGAGATGAGGCATGAACTGAAGGTGGAAACAAACCACTTAATTCTGTCATAGGTAGGATCAGCAAGAGCGAGCAAGCAGACAAGTTTTTTTCTGCTCACTCGTTTTCGCTGGTAATACTTACGACAAAATGAAGTGTTCTATATCCGCTTGCAATTCATCCGCTATCTCTCCTTGGAACAAGTAGGTATTTTAGTTTCTTTTTTTTCTGATTTCAAGAAACAATGTTTTTTTTCAAACATCAGAGAAAAATAGTTGCTTCTTTTCCTTCATACACAAAGTATACGAACCAAAATTCTCAAAAGGAAGGTATGGCGAACTGATAATCTGGAACAAAGATATTCAACCTCTTACACTTTGGGGAACCCTTTGAGCTTATCGTTTTCTTGAAGGTAGTTTTTGGTCAAAGAGCAGAAAAAATAGGATATCAAAGCTTTTACGTACTTAATTTTACAAAATTATTACTACATTTTCATTTTATCACAATGCAAACGTTTTAATAAGATAATACACAGTCCAGTCACATTAATGTGATTATCACGTACTTTCCACGTCAGAGTTAAATAACCAATCACAGAAGGCAGGTGGTAGCACAGTGCAGTTGAGTGTATATAAAGGGTGTGTGAGGGCTTCGGAAAACATTTCAATCGTTGGCGTAATGCAGAAACGAAGCGATTTATCCGACGTCGAAAAGGGCATGATCATTGGCTTTCGGGCCAAAAGGGTGGAAGCATTTCCGAAACGGCTGAGTTTGTGAACTGTTCGCGTGCCGCCGTGGTAAAAGTGTACCGTGCATGGCAAAATGGGACTGTCCAAAATCAGCGACGTGGCAAATGTGGTGCACCACGGGCCATAGATAACAGAGGCGAACGACGGTTGCGGAGATGCGTTCGGGCAGATAGACGGGCTACCGTTGAGCAACTGACCACCAAAATGAACCAAGGGGCTACCAAAAGTGTCTCCCAAACTACTATTCAGCGAACATTGCTGCGTCTGGGCCTCCGAAGCAGACGCCTGGTTCGTGCACCTATGCTGACTGCTGTTCATCGACGACGAAGGCTAGAATTTGCACGCCAGTACAGCAGCTGGACATCCACTGAGTGGCGACAGGTAGCGTTTTCAGATGAATCGCGTTTTATGCTCCATCGGACAGATGGACGTTGGCGTATAAGGCGTGAAACCTCTGAAAGGAACCACCCTGCAACCATTGCCGGAACGGTCCAAGCTGGAGGCGGGAGCATTATGGTCTGGGGAATGTTTTCCTGGCATTCTCTGGGTTCACTGATCATTGTGGAAGGCACGATGGATCAATACAAGTACGCATCTGTCCTTGCAGACCATGTCCACCCCTACATGCACATTGTTTTTCCTCAGGATGATGGCATCTTCCAGCAGTACAATGCGAGGTGCCATACAGCTGCCAGTGTACGTGCGTGGTTCGAAGAGCACCAGGATGAGTTTACCGTCCTCCCCTGGCCAGCAAACTCACCTGACTTAAACCCAATCGAGCATCTGTGGGACCATCTCGATCGAGTTGTTCTTCGCGCCATGGATCCTCAACCGCGTAAGCTAGCGCAGCTGGCCACGGCATTAGAGTCGGCATGGCTCAGCATCCCAGAGAACACCTTCAGGGACCTAAGTGACTCTCTTCCTGCACGTCTCGCAGCAGTTCGCTCTGCGAAAGGTGGTTATTCTGGCTTTTGACAGATGGTCACATTAATGTGACTGGACTGTGTATATTAAAAAGGTAGGTAAGTAAAATAAAAAACAAACCCAAAAAATTTTAAATCATACAAAATTAATAGAGATTAGATTTTTTAATGACTTGACTAATTTTATCTTATTCACAAAATAAAATTTTTTAAAACAAATTTAGTTTTATGAATTCTTTTATAAGAATTCATTAAAATTTTGGCTCTTGGATGAGGCAAATTGCGTTCATTTGCGAAAGACTTGTCAGAATTCCAGAGGACCCTAGCCCTAGGGCTCCGAAAAACCTAGGTTGATGACCTCTCACCTAGAAGAAAAAACTACACAGAAAAATTAAATGTATTCGATGCATTTAGCCTTTTTGGGGTTTTGGTTTTGCAATCTCTTCCACTAAACGAGGTACTATCGTTAAACGATATAAATGCATTTCGACGAAGAAAAAAAAAAAAGAAGAAGAATCTAATACTAAGTTCCAGTAGTTACAACACAGAAACATTTTGTTATTGATCAGTTTTATCGATAAGACCATCTGTTTTTACAACTAATTATGTTTCTGATAGTAGTAACAGAAGTTGAAGATTAACCAATAACTAGAGATATATTTAAAAATACAGAAACTATTGCAGATCAAAGTCATTAAGTAAATGTGTGAAACTGAAATTTACAATTGGAAGTTTTTCATTAAATGTGATGAATATAACTAAATAACAAGACAACAATTTAATCTGAACACTTCGGTTCTAGAACTGCATCCTACTCTTTTGCTGGTTGTAGATGGAAGTGAAGCGACAAAATTTGCCGAGTGTTCAAATTAAAAGAGACGAATTATAGTAAAAATCAAACCCGTTGAAAACTGAACTTTCCGCTCAAGGATCATTTAGTGGGACATCTAGAGAGCAAATTTAGTGTCCGATATGGCTTGACGCATGCACTGATGTGCCGCACATAGTGATGAAGAGGAGAATTAATTGTGTGTTTTGTCCTAGCTGAAGAGTTAGTACGTGTAAGGACATCATAGCATTCACATGGCAAAATTCGACGGTTGGTTGTGATGTCGGTCAATAATCGGTCGAAATGTGATTAGATTTCTAACAATTGGCCGTCAATTCATTCATCGGGTGGCGGCCGTATACGGGGTTGACTGCTAGTTCTAGTAATCATTGGGAAAGTGGGTTAGGCTCAGTTGAGTAAATAAAAGCAGAATATCAATGTTTCAACAAAATTAAAAATTCCAAAAATTAAAAGGATGAAACTTAGTTGTTTACATACAGCAGGGGTTCCCAAACTCATCAGATTCGCTGCACCCTTTAAACAATATGAAATCCTGCAATGAATTTAAATTATATATTCACGGAAATTTGGATCAGATTTCTACTGATGATGATAAGTCATCAGAACGATATTTTTATGGCTATGGAGATTCAAACTCACGACCTTCGTGTTCCTAGCACGGCGTTCTAACGAACTAAGCCAATGAGTCTTTATTTTGCCACGCTATACATCGAAGCAATGCGTAATAAAAGCAGAGAAGGACCATTCCACGAAAAGTGTTCCCGACAGACCAAACTTTTTTTTTCACATTTTTTAGAAACAAATCTTATTTTTTGACAAAAAATATCTAAACTTTTCGATTTCAGCATCAATTTTGAGTTTAAAATATTTTTATATCATACTTTTGGCCTTATTTGATAACATTTATACGATGTAAAAAAAACGCATTGTTAGTGAAATATATGTAAGAGCCACTTTTTTCACTAAATCATTCATTGTTTCGGGAAAAACGATCAAATATCAGGAACACAGGTGCTTTACTGTAATTACGTCGCAACTTTTTTTAGTAAAGACTTTTGATAAGTTTTTAACCCCCCAAAATATGCAGGTCACTTTTTATTGGTCACACACGTAACGCAAGAGGAACAAAAGTTTTCCTCCAAGGTCAAATTGGGAGAGTAGAAGAAAAATATCTCATATCATAAATTATATATAGATAACTTGATACATACAACCTGTAACCAGGCTTTCATCTTCAAACATTCGGCAGAAAATTTTTAACGAGACTTTTTGAAAGATGTCACGCACGTAACGCTCCTGAATGGTTTTCATTACAGAACCATTTTTACGTACCATTTTTACGAAAAAGGGTATTTTACATAATTCAACTAAAAATATTGTGTGCTGGAATTGAAACCAAGGCTCAATGAGTGTTAAAGAAAACTAATAATGATTATTAAAAAATAAATAAATAAGTAAGAATTGTATATTTCATACCCAAAGAGCAATTTAAACTAAGTATTCGCAATCTAAATAGGGTGATTCGCCAGTGGTTGACCACCTGCCAGTAGTTGATCACTCGAGCACTAATATATACAAAACAAGAATAAATAAGTAGATATTTTTAATCTGATTGCTGGAAGTAATTTATAATATTCCATAAAGTATTCTCTTATAATTTGTAATAGTAACTAAAGTTGGGTCATTCCATACAGATTCAACGGATGAGTGCGCTCGAACATTTTTAATTTTTTTGAAACTCATATTACAAAAAGATGCATATGAATGATGTTTAAAACCACCTTTATATTTTCTCTAACCTTAACCCTTGATTTTTTAGAGGTCATCGAAAGTGATTTTCGCAGTCAAAAATGGGACTTTTAGACCTTTGCATTTTGGCCAAAATCTATTTGAATTACATTTATGACAGTTAATTTTACGCTTTGATGTTAAAGTTAATAAGATGATAGTCTTACATGCTGAGTTACGTGGCTGTAATTTTATAATTAAAATAATGGCAACAGGTTAAAGTTCAAGGTCAAATGTAAAATTTTTCTCATTTCAAAGGGGGATAACTTGCGTAGGGGACGCAAACACAAAATGAAACACGGCAAAAACTAATCACTGGAACCATGTTAATAAGAATATGTAACTGTTGCTGTGTGTTTGCTTACCCTTTATTGGTTACAGCCCCTCAAAGATCGGAAAAATGACAAAAAATGACATTTTTAGACCCCTGTAAACCAAAAGGGGATGGAATTAAATATAAAATTTCTTGGCCAATTGAATATTACATTCAAGTGCTATACATGTTGTATATATTGCTTTGTGTATTTGGTTTGTAAAAAAGATACAGGTCTTTGAAATTGAGCAATTTTGCTAGTTAATTTACACACTAAAACATAAATAAAAAGTGTGAAAACTTCATTGGACTTTCTTAAATGGTCTATATAATATATTATACTGAAAAAACATATTTTAAGTATAAAAGAAACTATTTTTATTTGATAACTTAGAAGTTTTTGGACATGAATGAGTAGCTTATACTTGATTGACAACTTAAGTAGTTAATTTATAGACTATCTACACACACAAATTTTCAATACACACAAACATATGCACTGTACATTAACATATCTAAATTGCCTTAAACATATGCAAAAACATTATATATACAAAATTTAAATTTTAAAAAGTGCGTTTTTTATTTCTGGTTTGAGTTAGTTTTGAAAAAATGAACTCACCTAGTAATCCTATAGTTCTAATGGTGACTCAAGTATATGGCGTTTTGGAATGCTTTACCAAGGCACATTCATAATTTGATACTTTGAAAATGTACTAGGAGCAAGACAATGACAACGGTTCTAAATTTAGTGAACAACACAAGCTATGTAATAACTTTTTTGACAATAATGGGCATTTTCTTTTAATAATCTTTTTAGTAACACACTATTCTTCATACCTATTGCTAGAGGACAATAATTTTACTGTGATAATATTTAAATACGGTGGCACAAAGCAGTGATTAAATGTTGTATTGGGAATTTTATTTGCAGAATCAAACATTTCTTGCAGCATTTTTTCAGCTAGTTTAATATGCTGAATGCTCACAGGGATACATGCAATGTTTAGTAGCAAAAATGCAGAAGGTATACATTTCTGTAGGAATTAAAATGTGACTTTTAGTAGTTCTTCAATTCTTTTTACGGTTCTTCTGATTCTGTAACAATGTCCATAACCGTGTGATATTGCATAGAAATACCATTCAGCTCTCAAGTTGACATCCGTTTCGTGATTGCATAAATTAAGAAGATCTTTCTATTTTTGTTGTGTATTTGAGTAAAGTATTTTAGTACGCCACATACTGTGTCACCACCAGAACTATAGTACTACTGTGTGAGTTCATTTTCTTAAAACTACACTGAAGCAAGAAACGAAAAACGCACCTTTTTTTCCCTTTCAACTATGTAGATAATGCTTTTGCACGTGTTTAGGCAAGTTACATAAGTTAATGTACAGAGCGTATGTTTGTATGTATTGAAAATTTGTGTGTGTAGATAGTCTATAAATTAACTACTTAAGCTGTCAATCATGTATGAATTACTCATTTATTTCCAAATATTCCTAAGTTATCAAATTAAAATAATTATTTTTATATTCAAATTTCTTTTTCCAGTATAATATATTACATAGAGCACACTATACGTAATATAAGAAACTGCAATGAAGTTTTCACACTTTTTATTTCTGTTTTAGTGTGTGAATTAACTAGCAAAATTGCTCAATTTCAAGGACATGTATCTTTTTTAAAAACCAAATACACACAACAATATACATAACATGTGTAGTACTTGAAAGGAATATTCAATTGGCCAAGAAATTTTATTTTTAATTCCATTCCCTTTTGGTTTACAAGGGTCTAAAAATGTCATTTTTCTCTATTTGTTTATCTTTGAGGGGCTGTAATTTATAAAGGGTAAACAAACACACAATTACAGCTATATTTTCTCATTAGTGTGACTCCATTGATTAGTTTTTGCCATATTTCACTTTGTGTTTTTATCCCCTAAGCGAGTTATGACCCTTTGAAATGAGTAAATATTTCGCATTTGACCTTGAACTTTGGCCTGCTGCCATTATTTTAATTATTAAGTTACAGCTACATAACTCAATGTGTGAGACTACTATCTTTTGTACTTTAACATCAAAATGTAATATATTCTGCCATGATTGTTATTCTATTAGATTTGGGCCAAAATGTAAAGGTCTAAAAGTCCCATTTTTGACTGCGAAAATCACTTTTGATGACCTCTAAAAAAATCAAGGGTTAAGGTTAGAGAAAAAATAAAAGTGGTTTTAAACATCATTCATATGCATCTTTTTGAGATATGAGTTTCAAAAAAAATTAAAAATGGTCGAGCGCACTCATCCGTTGAATCTGTATGAAATGACCCAGTTTTGAATGGAAGTTAAGACGGTACAATTACAAAGACATATAAAAAATTTCAAGAAAAATCACTTTCCTAACTAGTGAGAATTGTCATGAGATAAAATGTTTAGTCGTATTCCTCGACTTTAAATTTTATTCTTCGGGTTCATTTACGGATATATGATGATCATCCATGTTTGTACTAAGTAAATGAAAAATATTGCATCAATTTACTAATCATTTATGCTGGGATTGAGGGGTGATCAACTACGGGTTGTCTAAAATGCAATTAATACCAGCAGTTGACCAGAACGGTCTAGTAATGAACTTACGTTGTTTTTAAAGCTTTTTTCTCGAAACTAAAGTGATTACAAACATTTTTCAGCTTAAGATAAGATATAATGCTGCTTTCGTTCAAATTTTTCTTTTCTTTTTTTTTTCTTTGCAAATAATTGACTAGCCACCTGTCCGCTGAACCAATAGGACAAAAATTTGTGATACGGTTATTTGAACAGATGTTCTCCTATTTGCGAAATTTTTAAACAACGTAGTACTAACATAAATTCTGTTAAAGTAAACTAATTTTGGAATTTTTGAATTGCAACACCCATATTTTTCTTGCTCAAATTGGTCCGCATATTGAAAAACCTCAACCTGCTTTGTAACGAGTGACGTGTGACAAAAACTGCAAAGATGAAAATTGTTTATCCTAGTGACAATATAAAAGAGAAGCATTTTGCACAACTCACAGGGTAAGACAGTAGTAGAAGAATCAACCACTAAACACCATGTGCAAAGCTTAAGGAAAAAATCTTTAAAATGCGCGTTTGGAAAGCGCGTTTCTTCAGTCGGTGCTTAAATTTTCGAACAAACAATTTTCGTCACACGTCGATCGATCCAACGCCATTTTTTGCTCATCAATACACTGATCAATTTGCGCGAGGAAAAAGTGGGTGTTTTCATTTGAAAATTTTTAGATTCTATCACTGTAACCGCAGCCATGAGATCATTGCGTTCTTGAAAATCATCAATCTCAAACGCATTCCTTCAAATAACCGTGTCTAAAATTTTGGATCGATAGGTTCAGCGAATAGGCCGCTAAGAGTCCGTATTTAGGGAAAGTTACCTTTGGACCCCCCCCCCCCCCGTATAAACTATTTAACAGTTTTCATGTAAGGGTTACTTAACAGTAATTTTATAATATTTAGGCATTATACTGGCAGCTATGCAGACTAGATTTGGGTCGACGGTAACGTTCGGGTCCTGCGGCGACTTACATGATGGTGATGTCATATCTGCTTGGAGTGGCTGCTATTAGAGCCCCTATAACTGGAGAGGCCGACGCATCCGCCATTTTGGAGCAAGCGTACAACAGGGAAAGCTACCTTTATCAGCAATCATTCGCCAAACAGGGAACGAGAGAGTCGGAGAGCGAAGGTGAGCATTGGCGAAATTTGGGAAACAGTTGGCGTCGTTTCCAGGCTGCCAGTCACTTCGCGGGCTATTATTTATCCTTTTCTTTTTTTCTTTCTGCATCTGCTGGAAATCTGAAGAGCTGAAATCCTTTTTCGGAGCTGTTTACGCAATTAACAGCCGAACAACCACCTATTTGACTCAATTTGACACATGCTGAAGAAATGTAAACGTTACCATCAATGCTATCGCTACGAAGCACTGGATCAAATTTGCTCCAAAATGGCGGATGCGTCGGCTCCTCCACTATAGGGGCCTTAGCTGCTATGAACTTGGCGAGAAATTAAAGAGATATCGTTATGTTGGCATAATTTTTGGCAACAAATTTGACGAAAAATTGCTAAATGTCGCCAAATTTGGCGACTTTTTAAAAATTAATAGATTATCGCTGGCAAAGTTTAAAAGTATGTGCGAGTGTTGAATTTTTTAGCGATCGCTTTTAATTTATTTTGCAGATTATCCGCAACAAACATATTTTTCTTGCTCCGCGGTTACCATGTCCCCCTATCCTGCAGAGAATTAGGAGTTTACTGTACTTACCTGATTACTCATAATATCATAGCATTATTTTTAGTAGCAAAGTTTTAATATTTAAGCATTATACAAGCGGTCTAGGGTGGCTAGATTCTCCGCCTGAGGTGCCTTCGGCGTCTCACATATCAATGGCGTCATATGCGTTTGTGTATTTAGGCTTGGCAAGTAATTGAAGATATAATATAAAGTTGGCACCATTTTTAGGTAGCTTAGTTTTGGCGCCAAATGTCACGAAATTTTCACGACATTTTGTACATACAGGCATGCATCTGGTCCGATTTTGACAGTGTAGATTTCAGGATTTTCAGTGTGTAAAAAGTAGTCAACTACTGGAAGTGAGTGGGTCAACTACACTGCAAAAAATAATTGTTATTTTTAAAGTAATATACTGTATTTTCCTACAGTTTAATACTGCTTTGCTAAATAACAGAGAAAAACTGTAAAACTGTTGTAAATTGCGCAAAACGATGCGCAAAAGGTGTTTCCTTTCATACGGAAAGATAAACGAATGAATTCGAGGTATCGACAGCCATGTTAGTAATTTTTCGGGGGTGTGCTGAGACAGGACTGATCAGCTGTAATTCAAGTTAAAGGTAAGTAATAGTTATATTATTCATTCCCTTTTCCTCAAAATGTAGTTTTCTTTATCATCGATAATGTATGTAAAATAATAGTGTGTATTTTGAAATCATAATTCGTATTCCAATATTCGTTGATGTTGACTTTGCAGTTTCTTTTAGTTGCTAAGTTGTAGCGATATCTTTATAGCAAAAGTCCGAGTAGTTGTTGTGATCTTGAATATTTTACTGCACGTATGATAGTTTTAGACTTTGTTTACGATTATATTTTGTGTTATATAGGATGTGAGTACTTAAAATTTAAATTCTTATGTTTTCTAGTAAATTTTTAGCGTATCGCGATTGACTTCTTTCTTTTTTTTTTTCTTTTTCTTTCTTATGTTCAGTTTTTAATTCTTTAACAGTTTGCATTTAAATAATTTACTGATAAACTTTACGCTATAGCATAAGTAGCTTTTATATCCTGTACATAATTCGATGAATAAAATGTAAATAAATAAAATAACAACGTAACCGAGAGACATGCAAACAGTATCAAGTTTACTGATATTTTTTGTTGAAGAATTTGCCCCTCTGGAAATACAATACTCTGATGTCTGAACGACTCAAAATTCTCTGAAATCTCGAGCCAGTTTTCATACTTATCAAACAAAACTAAAATAACAATAATTAAAAAAATCATCAATGAAGCACTCAAAAAAAAAAAAAAAAAAACTAATAAAAATAAGCATTTTTAGATACAAACACGAAACCCTTGTGTTTTAAAAGTTTTATATTTGCTTCAGTAGGAAATTAAAGTTTTACTTCAGGAAAATGCACTTGTATCATTGAAACTTGTGAACCTAAAAATAATTTTAGAAACTAGATTCAAAGGCACTTGATGGGAGGTCACGGGAAGTCTCTATGACCTCCCCAAAATTGCCATATTGGGAAAATTTTGTCTTGCGATTCGGCAAATTTGGGGACAATTGTAATGTTGCAATTTTTGAATTCTCGAATGTCCAAAATGTATTAGATATTGCACTTAATTCTTCGTACTTAATGTGTGCATGCACCAGTATTTTATTAATCGACAAGTATGTAAGTTCCGTTCGACAAATTGAGATTATACGCCTTCCAATATATTTCAGTTCAGGCCGTGCCTGGCTATATTTTATAACTTTCAGCTTTTCATTTCTGATCTGGCAGTGTTGCGTTCTCGTCAAAATTACAGTTTTTCAATTTAAAGTAGAAAATTTACATTTTTATGCATTGTTTGTCATAGTTTGACATCATCTACTTTTCTGAATGAGCATGAAGGACATGATCATTCAGAAAAGTAGATTCTCGAGAACTACAGTAGAATTTGAAACTCTTGTAACCTTGAACTCGTCAGTTTCCTTACATTTTAACTTTAAGAACCCTTTGAGTCTTAAAGTTTGGCGTCAACGTGTTTATGCTGAAGAAAAAAACTATATTATAAATACTGAAAAGTGATTCTGTACTTCACTGTCTTTCACTCTATATAAAAAGTAAAAATATGTCAGAGTGTTATCCGTGTAAAATGGAAAAATCGGGGAATTTCGTTTAAACCTGTAACGGAGATTCAAGCCAAAAGCCGGGTAAGATCTTTTGCATTTAAATGCGATGGGTTCCTTAGCAGTTGAATTCTTTAGGGGGAGGGGGATTATTTTCACAATAATAGACAATTTTTCAAAAAAGTGAGGTTTTCGAATATTTTGTCAGGTTTCAAAAAAAAGAACAGAGAGATTTGCGGGAAAGATCCGATTACGGAAAGGAAATTCTGAACTCCCGGTTTGAAATTTACCTTAGCGACCAAAGCATAAGAATCGAAAAATACAACAAATCCTCCAGTTAACAAAGTAGCGTCATAGAACACTATAACTCAACATTAATGAATGGAATTAGGACACTTTCAAATAAATCGGGTTTGCTTAAGCAGTTTTGAGCCGAAGCAGCTAGTTGCTTCCACTACTTACGGACTAGAGCGGTTTTAAAAAGAAAAACCAAAACCTTTTTTGAGCTATTTGAGGGAAGAAAGCCATCTATTAAACACTCTCGTGTTTTTTGGCTGTATTTCGTATATTTTAATTCCAAAACAGAAAATAAACAAATTGGATATGAAAGCCAAACAGGTAGTCATGGTAGGATATGCGTTTTATACGAAAGGTTATAGAATTTGGGATCCCGAAAATAGCGAAGTGACAGAAACTCTGAATGTCAAATTCGATGAAAATAAATTCTGGGCGGGGGAAAAAAACAGGAACGGGAAACAGAGATATACAGTTTTATTTCACTTCTGAGTAAATCTGAAGTAGAAGATGAATATCCTGAAAATCATAAAATAGCATGTTGTGAGAATTAAATGGGTTAAAGAAATACCATTGCAAAGTATATAGTGACATGACGGTTCTAAAGTCCGAATCGCGAAGTCGAGGTTTATTGTTCTGAAAATAACATTGAATATGACCCAAAATATTTTGATTACACTTGTGATGATAATTCAAGAAAAGTATCAGATTCTGATGAAGATAGGGGGATAATTCATGTAATCTAGAAGCTAACATTTCCGAAGATGTAATTCTTTCAAATTTGAAACAAAGTTTGAGAACGCCAGAAAGTGAAGATTGGCAAAACGCAACTTAACAGATGAGAAGAACGAAATAATGCGCTTCAGGGCTTGACTGGTAATTTTAGGTAACTACCAGCTATGGGGGGGGGGGGGGGATACTTTTCTCAAGTGTTCTCTCCAGTAATTTCTTTTCCTTTGGTTGAGGCTTTCTTTTCAATTTTTGTGTAGAAGCTATATTGGGTCCATTTCCAAGCAGATGTTTGCAATGCGTATCTATATGCGGATTTAAAGGAGGAGATTTGTGAGACAACCGAAGGGTTTGACGATCCCTGAAATCTAAATTTTGTCTGTAAATTGAATAAATCATTGTTATTCTGATACAGATTACGCCTCAAATCACGACGACCGGATTCCAATGCCGGGGGGGGGGGGGGGCGCTTGAAGTGTTTTTGGATAGGGTACGAATAATATGGTGTACATTCAAACAAAAATGCGTAGCACTGTCAACGATGGAAGCGGAGTATATTTCAATTAGTGAACAATCTAAGGAAGTTATGTGGATCAAAAAAATTTTAAATGAATTAATTGGCCACAAAAAGAATTCAGAATTTTAGATTGATTAATAGTACTCTGCACTGTGACAATCTAGTTGCGATCGATTTTTCCAGTTCTGCAATAGAGAATTGCAGAACTAAGCAGATTAATGTGGGGTACCATTTCCTAAGGAATTCGGTTGACAAAAATGAATTTGAAATAAAATTTGTTGAGAAACTAAAAATAATTTAGCTGATTGTTTCACAAAACCTTCTGTAGGGAAAATTTACGTAAAGCTTGAATTGCAATGACATATTTTTCTAGATTTTTTTTCTGAAATGTTTCAATTATTCCATTATGTTTAAGCTATAATTTGTGCACACAATCGGATAGCCTATAATATATTTTTTATTCATTTCTTGTAGTATTTCATTTTTTGCGTGTGCTGGCTTGCCAAGAAGGGGGGTATTTGCTAGCGAATATTTTGTTCCTGTCACTCTAGCGCACGGAAAAAAAATTGTAGTTGATTTCATTTTGAATTTATGCCCGGTGATATGGTTGCGGTTTGGTATTTCGGAAAAATTTAAACTATAAATTTCATTCTAGCCGCCTGAATTTACTTCATTAAAATTTATTCACTAATGCAATATCATTTATTTTAGTTTAGTGGTGTGCAAATGTAAGAACTATGTAACTTGTGACCAGAACTGAATGGCAGTCTTTATCAAGATGGCAGTTCGCATTTGTGTTCCACTTGGAATTTCAAAGAAGCCTCTAGTCTGAACGATGTTGCTGTGATTCACTTTGTGATATGAATGCCGGCAACGGAAAACGGAAGTTTTTAAGTATGTCTTTTCATTTATATTTTTGTGCTTTCGGATGTAATTTGTAATCACCAATGCTTTTGAGTTTTAGAGCGTTCTTAGCCACTGAAGCCTATCCTAAATTCTGCGTGCCGTATTGGGCCCCTGAAACTGATTTTTGTGGCCCGTTGCCAGGTTCTATGTTACAATCAAGAACTATATATTGGAACAAGATAAACTAAATTTTATTTTGTTTTGATTAAAATGTGATCGGTCATACAATTCATTTAAGGCTGAATTTTTTAAATTTGTAATTTAATATTAGATTTTACGGGTAGTTGAATATTATCACTTCAAGAATCACCGGATTACAGAAATTTCTGTTGCTAGAGCTAAATTAGACGTACATTTCTTTCATTATTTTTTTAAATTTTCCAGTAAATTTTGAAACACTGATTCTTTGTTTTTACATGTTATTAAAATCGAAGGAACCAAAACAGCATGCTAAAAGTACGATGTATTACAGAATATGAAACTTTCTTCGTATATTCAGACTTGTGACACTTATCAAACAAAATTATAGATTATTTTTATTGTAATGTAAATAAAAAGCAGTTATTTTGCAAATGTGAGCATATTTAAATTTACAGTTAAAAGAGGTGCGGTCTTCATGCAAGCATTTCCAAGAAGGGTAGCATTGTTTACAACAAGGACGGCGGGCCAAATGTGTTCTTAATGATTAGAACTGGCAGTATCAGATTTAATCTATTTCTTGACATGTTTGTCAATTTATTCTTTTGTTAAAAACATTCAACTTTTCTGATCGATTTTCACTTTTTACTGAATTGACTTTAACTAAGTCATCTTGATTTTGGGAATATAAAATTGTTTCTTCCGAGTTTCAGGAAAATTCTGAAAAACTTAAAGATAAAGTGTCTAAATCCTATCAAAAGAAGTAGCACGTAAAAAAAAAGCCGCTGGCGGATTAAATGGGGATATCGATAGCTGTTCAAAACGGGGGGGGGGGGGGCGTCCACATTTTAAAAGACATGAAATATAAATGAAACATCTTAAATTATGCTTATATATTAAGACAGATATAAAATAGAATGCTCTTACGGTATTATTTTATTTCAACTCAAATGATTTTTTTATGCAGTTCCTTAGTACGTAGAAAAAAAGCTCCAAAAAATTAAGTTTAAACAATATAATAACACAATTGTGGAATAAAATATATGAAAAAAAATATTTTAAAAATTACAAGTAAAATATTTTATATTAAGTACAGAAATCTAAATTATTTTACATCACACATTGTTTCATATTCAGATTTCTAATAATGGGCAGCTGTCGAAGAAAAAGAATATGAAGCTGGTATCAGTTGAACATAGCTCGAGCTGTTAACAAGTGTTGGAATGGAATATGAGTTAAAGAAAAAGAAAGAAAAAACATCTACGGTTTTCAGTGCTACTATAGCAACTCGGGGAGGGGGGGGGGCTAAAAGAGGCTAGATGCAGTATTTATTATTTTAAATGAATACCTCAATATTTCCCAATTGGTTGTCCTAAACGTCGACCTTGCTCCATTTTCTAAAAAAATAATTCTCTACCGCATCCTAATTATTGCTTTGAAGTAAACATATTGCAATCCAATAATCTGGAGCCTATTATAAGAAGAAACTAGTTTCAAGTTTTATTATCCTTAAGATATATATTTTCCCGATCACCAATCACTTCAGTTATCCGATCGAAAAAAATAAATATTACTCTTAATCAACGGTCTCCTATGTATTACAAATTCCTTCAAAACTACCGAAAGTTAGAAGGATTTTTTTAAATTGTATTTCAGAAACCAGTATAAGTGCATTTCTTGACATGGAAGATAAAATGTAAGATTATGTTCTTTCTTTTTTCTTTTTTGAGTTCTTATGTAAAGTATTCAGATTAGGTCTATTTCAATTAGACACTAATAAACCACCGTTTCAATTGCGTAGTTTCCTAATTGCTGCACAGCAGTTTTTTTTTTCTCCTTAAAACAACATATTTAACGCTTAACTGGTTCCTGAAATAAACGATTCAATTACAATTTAGGTATATGTTAAGCGATTTCAAGATAAAAGCAACTCCCAAGGCAATCTTAATTTCAGATCATTCAGAGTCATAATTTTAATTATTTTAGGGCGTATTT
Organism: Uloborus diversus; assembly: GCF_026930045.1. Classification (NCBI taxonomy): domain Eukaryota; kingdom Metazoa; phylum Arthropoda; class Arachnida; order Araneae; family Uloboridae; genus Uloborus; species Uloborus diversus. Next base: position 134,682,785 of record NC_072733.1, on the reverse strand, counting down.
TTATACCTACGTAATTTGATTTTTCCATGAATGTTTTTTGGTGTTCACAAGTTTTATGAGATTCTAACAATTTTTATTTTGACAGATGCTTTCATGATATAAGGCCTAATGATGGCACCTAAGTCAGCAAAGATGTCACAAAGAAGAATCAAGTTTGTAATGTAAAAATATTGGCCTTGAAAAAATTAGCATTCGGTTTTAAATGAATTTCTGCAATTTCACTGTAAAAACTATTAATCGATATTTATAGGTGATGTATACGAAATAAAATAATTTGGCAATTTTTAATGGCGTGAATGTTTCATTTTTTCTCATGAAAACAGTATAACATAATATAAAATTATATAATTTTTGGAGTAGTAAAACCAATTTTTAACTTTAATACTAGTACTCATAAACCTGCAGATTTTATTATACCGAGTGAAAAATTGTTTCTGTTTAGTAGCTCTGGAATTTTAAATCGTCACATATTTATAGTTTTCATCTATGTAAATTTTAAAAGGTTAATAGGATAAAGTATTATCTAATCTATAATAATCAGTTTAGAATAAAAACCATTCTGTGCAGTCTAAATGCTGTATACTGCACATAAGGTGTGAAATAAAATTAGTTTGTTACTAGTATTTCTCAAATAAAGTAGATCCAAATGCAACTTATAACATTAAAAAAAGAAGAAAACCATGAAAATATTCTGTTTTACCATAAAAGAAAAATAAATGCATATAATTGCATGCATCAAGTTAAAATAAACTTAAAGGTTTAATGGATTGCATATTGCAAAACATTTCTCACGTTATGCTGCACATTTTAGCATTACAATAATGCTGGAAGTGAAAAAAGTACTTTTAGTGAAGATACGATTTTAGTATTTTCAGTTATATATAAAAAACCTTTCTCATTTTTACTACCTCCATGGATCAAAAAGTTTTGTATTATGAAAAAGCTATAACTTCTTAAAATAAAGCTTCAGACCATATTTTGCAATTTCCTTCAATTTGTAAATTTTTAAGTCTGCAATAGAGCTGAAAGTTTTTTGTAGAAATGAAAATGCACCACTTTTTCTTCTTTAACATGTGTTTATAAAATATTGAGATGGCGCATTGATTTATTTTGCGTACAAGGAAATTAATATCAATAAAACATATATTTAGCAGCAGTTAACTATTTTTATGTAAAAGTGTTTTATATTTCTTTATTTGTCGCTTTTCATAGCATAAAACATTATTTTTGTTGTTGAAAAACTTAAGAAAAGGAACAGATTTCGTATGTAGGCTGATTTATACAACGTACATACTGACTCAATTGCTTTACTTTTCGATATTGTTCTTCAGCTGTAAAAGCAGTGATTTCGGCTATGAAAAGAAACGATAAGGTGAAAAAACCCTTTTGCATAAAAATTGATAACTTCATTTTATGGTTTACTGCTGTTAATTTTACTGTACAAATCATTTATAAAACCGTATACTACTGCTGCTTTTATGGCACAATTCAGTTGATTCCGCAGCATAATACTGCGAACTTTACAGTTTGATACTGTTAATTTTGCAGGGCAATTCCGTTACAAAACAGTATATAACTGTTAATTTTACATATTATCTCTGTTAAATTTACAGGTCAAGTCATTCCTAAAACAGTATATTACTGCTGATTTTACAGTTTGATACTGTAAGTTTTACAGGGCAGTTTTATTAAAAAGCAGTATATTACTGCTAATTTTACAGTTTGATACTGTAAGTTTTACAGGGCAGTTCTTTTAAAAAGCAGTATATTACTGCTAATTTTACAGTTTGATACTGTAAGTTTTACAGGGCAGTTCTATTAAAAAGCAGTATATTACTGCTAATTTTACAGTTTATCGCTGTAAATTTCACAGTAAAAGTCTGTTATAAAACAGTATATTACTGCAAATTTTACAGTTTAGAATTGTAATTTTTGCAGTTTTTCTTTGGAATGCGAGCTGCCAGTATTTTACTGTAAAAACAACAGCTTTTTTTTTGCAGTGTATTGGCGAAATCTCCTTTTTTACTTCTTTTTGAAATAACTTGAAAAATAGTAAGTAAATCAGAAAAATGATTAGTAACCGTTAATCCTGATAGTTTTATAGACACATAAAAAAAATTCATTTTTTTTCCAGTTTTTTTTCCTGTGAAATTAAATAGAACTTGTAGAAATTTCCACGAAATGGTCAGCTACTGGCGAATCACTCTGCTTTAAGATCAAAAGTACAATGTTCTATTCACCTTAAATTGCATTAATATTTTTTGATGATTTTTGGTTTTTAAAAAGAGAAGTGAATAAATTTGGCAGATGATTTAAAATATTCCAAATAGTTTTAAACCACGTAAGTTAGTATTAGAAGTTTGTGATAGTTTATAAGTTTGACATTACTATTTAATTCGAAAAACAAATAAAAATTAATTCCACTTTTTTCTTTGTTTCGTGAATACATCCTTTCAGTTTAAGTATTTACTGGCTGCGTTTCCCGGCGTTGCACGGTCTACCCGAAAATAAGAGTTGTGTCAAGCGACGCGTTTTCAACAATCAGGCTTAAATAAAAGAAAAAAAAATAGTGCATAACTTCCCGTCAATGTGTAGAAAAGAGCAATTTCATGCCTCAAAATATAAATTCAGACGTCATAGGCTTTGTTTTCTATTCAAAAATTTTTATCATTGTTAATAATAAATCTAACTATCTCATTTCACAGAACTTCAATCAAAAAACCCCTAAGGTGGGTCGACCCCCCATAGGGGGCAAAAGTACCCCTATGTGAATTCTTGAGCATAAAAGGACCTCTGTGCGAAATTTGGCAAAGATCCGATGTAAACTAAATCCCCGGAGGAAAATCCCCGTGTGGGGAGGAGAATCATCCCAGGGGACAAAAATCTCTACTTGAGTTCCTGAGCACCAAAAAATCTCTATGCTCAATTGGGCAAAGATCCGACGTAAACTGGATTTTTATTAGGAAATCCCCCTCTCAACTGCTGCACGCGGTCACAAACGTAACGCTAATAAAATATTTTTTATTGCTATTGTACGAACTTTAGAAAAAAAAAATTGTATATTACTTTCTTGGTATACTTAGACACATGCACAAAAAATACTGTTCATTTACCTTTCTAAACTTCACAGGATATTTCAAAATAATATGAGGTACAGCTTATTTTCAGATTTTCCGAGTCACACACGTAACGCTGTATTTAAAATTCTATTAAAAAATTTAGAATTATCCTAGGAAAGAAACGCTGCTACATAAAAACACTCACATATGTTCTGTAACTCCAATAGAAACTATTAAGAGATATTTAAAAAATATCATATTGGTTTTTAGGGTTTATTGGTTACGAAATGGTGTCAAAAAGTCACACACGTAGCGCTGGAATAGCCCAGTAAATCGTTTCTTTCGTTGAAACAACTGAAATGTGAATTATCTCTTTATTTTTCGGCCAAAGCCTTCAAAAGGTGTTTTACTTATGAAAATTGGGAAAGTATTTAGGAAATTATGTCGTTCCCACAAAAAAAAAAGAAAAAAAATTCTTTATATAGTACATAAAATACACTTTGTGATTAAAAAATAAATAAATAAATAAAATCGACACTCCAAGAAAGAGCTTTCAGAATGAAAAGAATTTTTACACTCGTGATGGCAACATTGCTATTAGACACAGATTAAAAAGTGAAAGCAAAACGATTATTTATTACTGGAAAATTTCCAAATGAATGGAAGTTCAAAGTGCACTGTTGAGCCACTTTAAGCATGAATATACGGGGCGATACGGTTGAGCATAGCGGTATAGCCGTCTTGTACAATGTATTACGTCATCTCACACCACAGTTAACTGCAAACGCTCCCCTGATTCGATCCAACTCATAGGCTGTCCAATTTACCGTCTCAAGTGATCCCAGATATGCTCGATTTGTTGCAAATCAATGCATCACGCAGGCAAAGAAGTTGACAATTCAACCTCTCCACAGCTGATTTTTTAATCCATTATAATGCTCATCGTTTACAAAGTCTAAGATATGTTTTTATTTGCTAGAAAAACGAATTAAATGAATATAGTTTAAATCTATCAGTAAACTCGCATTATTCATGTTACTTTCTGGATTTTGAATTTTCACTGCTTAATGTTCAGCGAAACCGAAGAAATTATACTATTCTTTGGCTTTAATTGAGCACTCTCGGTTTAATAATACTCGGTTTTATTAATTAAGTTGTCTCAAAAATATATCTATTACGAAGAGTCATTTGCCATAAATATGAAAATGATCGCTTTTGTATAAATCTCATTTTCAAACGCATTTAACTTTTAGGGAAAAAATATAGCTTTTTGAAGCTTTTTTTTTTTATCTTCGGTGTCACATAAAGTTTACCAAGCTTTGATACAAAAAATGCTATAAATAAAATAAACGAGAAAGATATTTAAGATTTCAGACTTTAAAAAATCAACTTTATCTCACTTTTTAAACATAAACTGGAAAGAATTCCTGCGGAAAATCATATTCTTAGAAAACTATGCTGTCATGATATAAAAGGCGTACTATTCTAGTGACATTTTTTGTTGACGGTGTCAACTAACATGAGTAGCAGTTGACACTTGTTTTCTTCGCTACCTACTAAAAAGAGCTGGAATATTAAAGGCACTCGCTTGGAAATTCCTTTACAACGAAAAAGTGTTTATTTAGTTAACAGTTCCTATTTTTTTTTTTTTTTTTTTTGTTATTTTTAATTTCCGTTTTGATTTTGAAATACGAGGGGAAGCTACCTATGAAAATGAAAACTTTTCAAATAAAACAAGCAAGTGGCGTTTAACTAAATATTTACAACATTATTTTTACGAAGCATTTGATATACATAGAAATTTTAACAAATTTAGCCTCTGAAATTTTTGGGAAAAAATGAAATACACTTTGGAAAGTATAGGGTTTGGTGGAGTAAAGTGGTCAATCATCATAAAAAATAGCTAAAGTTTAAAAATAAATGTTCAAGTGAGTGTAAAAGTTTTATCTTAGAGGTAAGCTATTAAAAATTACATTCTAAGTTCAAAATATCATTATTGGCAATACTTTATTTAGTGAAAAAAGTCGTTTTGGTTGCGTAGAAAATATTGTAAAACTAAACACCTCTTTCTGTTTTCGGGGAAATTTTGTTTATTAGAATTTCGACCGGATTGACTGCGAAGGAACTTCGTACTTGTTTCAAGAACACTTACTCATTAGCAACTAGCTGTATTCATTTTCTATAATATTTTAGAACATTTTTAGTAAGATGGGGTAAAGCGGTCATAGGATTAATCTCAACGTATTTCATGTTTCTAAAGTCTTTTAGTCGACTTATAGGCGAGATATTAGCTAAATAATAATTTTTCTAAACATGTATTTTTGCCCGGAGGTGTGTATTCGAATATAGTATGCACGTATATGCTCTAGTAAACACGTACGTACAAGCATCTGATGTATACATGTATATATACTCGCGTATGAGCGTAAATATTCTTGTATACACGTATATAGGGTAAAGTAGCCATATTTCTTTATTCTTAAGCTTTTTGAGCTCTGATTAGCATATGTTACGATCAATAATCCAAAAATATTACATAACACCACAAGCAAAGTGGATTCTTTTGCATTGAAAAAGGCGTCATGACTGGGTTTTTTCGTTCTTTGCCCAAGAGCACATTTTTTGCTAGCCACAAGGGGCATTGAGGGTGACGTACCTATATTTCTCCATGTTTGTATTCTTAAAAACGTTTTTGACACGTATAATACCCTGCATCAATGCTTTTACTCCAATTTTGGTAGGTAGGAAAAAAGGAACATCATATTTGCCACTATGGTGCTAGATCATTCAGTTTACAGTTCATTCTAAACGAATATGTCAAACTGAGTAAAGACATTTTAATATTCATAAGAGCACTTACAAATAATATTACGTTGAATTAAGCTTTCAAAAATCTGAAAAAGTGCTTCTAAATAGCAACGCAGCGGAGTGGACTCATGAAACTTTCATATATAAATAGTTTTCTTGACTGCAACCAGAAAAAATATGGAGACCTAGTGTCAGATCAGATAGCTTAGGGGGACGAAATTGGGCACAGGGACGAAATATGTCTACTTTATACCCAATCATGTAGTCACATACATTTAAGTATAAGTGTCATTCTCCAGAAAACGTAACTTTTGAATGCAAATATTTTTCAATTTCGAAACCTTTTGTTTTCTTTTTTTTTTAATCGTTCTTACATGAAAGTGTTACCTACTACAATTAACAATAAACACTGGCCCAGCTAAGTTTCAATTATTTTACTCATGAATAAAAAAGATTAAAAATGTCTTGTTTACGGAAATTAAAAAACTTAAAATGTTTAAAAATCGAGGCCAATTTAATATTAAAGTAGTGATTTTGTTAATTGTGCAAACAATCAGCTTTTTTAATGATTAGCGGGAATATAATATTAAGCTCTCTCAATTAAAGTACGGCTTAGTTAGTAGTTTCAAATGTATGTTAAAAATAATATTTAGTAAATTTTAGGATATACTGGCAATTTATAATTTTGGTAGAATGCCTATTATTGATGTGTTTCTCCTCCGTCAGTTATTTTCACCTCAGAAATAATGACATTGATAAGGTCTGTCACGGAGGTGAGGATCTTTCCCTTAATAATGACCTAACAGATACAATTTTAATGGATATTATTTTTCTTCGTTGCTACAATCTGCACATGTTAAGCATATGAAAACATGTTCGCTTCGTTTTTTACATTAATTTACATCCCTGAAATTCAAGTTCACGGAGGTGAGAAGTCAGAATAACCACTCTAAGTTTTTAAAGCAAAATCTATATATATCTTCTTGATTTTCGACAAAACTCTCACAACTTCAACTGTTATTGAAAATAAACAAGGGAGCTGCTACCTTGTATCATGGAAAATAAAATTTGATGTCATTACTGCCACGTGTTAATGAGGAATGGCACTTTGTGTTTAGGTAATGGAGGTGAGAATTTATTGTGTGACATGACTCCTTGTCCTTCTAAAACAAACTAAAACACAATGTTAAAAAAATAAAAATACTTAAACAACTAGTATTTGAAACACTTGTGAAGAGAATAATAAATAAATAAGGATATACTTTTAATTAAACAAGTTATTAAGCAACACAAACAGCCACACAAGGTGTGTGACATGCACCGGAGGTGAGAATTCACAAGTTGTGGACCAAAAATATACTAAAATAAAAATTATCATCAAAAACTTGTTGGCAGGTTTAAATAGGTATATTTTTGATGAAAATAAAAATCATTGTTAAATGAATTGTTCTTCAAATTTTTTACTGTAAAAGGCGTGTGACAGACACTTTTTGAAGAATGAACCATATACTTGTTAATACACGTATACACATTCATATTTGACTTGACAGACATGTACTGTACATACACCTATAAGATGTATATAGGTATTTATTCAGATGTACGAGGGTGTCCCCCCAAAAAACGAAAGTCGATGATTCAAGTCGCACACCCTCTTATATTTTTCCTTTCAGGTCAAAACAATTGTAAAAAAGTTTCATATAATTTGAACAACGGCAACCCGTGTCGACTTGCGCCTGAAAGTGTAAACCAGCCCTGTGTACTAGGCCGAATTAAAAAAAAGGAACTTCGAAACTTCATGTTGATAAAACATTGTCCCTGTAGCAACACATGTACCACACAAATATTTATCCAAATTAAAAAATATTTTGGTGTCCAGCAAGAGGCCTAAAATATTATAATTTTCTTGAAAAAAATTGATTTTTTTCGATTTATCTTTAAAAAAATTACATGCATGTACAATTAAATAAAATATCAAGTTCAAAAATTATTAGCGAACAGATTTTGTAATCAACATTTACAAAGGAATTCCTATAAACAGAGATTTATTTACACTGGTAGTTAAAAGTATTTATTATACGTACAAAAAGCACAAAACTAGACATACTTCTTTATTAAACTGATTCAACCAGCTTAATTCTTTTGAACGAGTACTAGTGTGACTTAACAAAAAGTTATTCTCTTACCTGCCTTTTTACAGCAATCACTTGCAAAAAAAAAAAAAAAAATATTTTTCTGTAATGCTGTCACCGAAAAACATGATATGTGAGTTTTAAATCAGTCGATTCGTAATTTAACAGAAATTCTTCCTTTTTTCTGCATTCTTGCAAAATACATGAAAAGAAAAGTTTTCCCGTAAAACTGCTATCAAGTTTACTTTGATTCGTTGATTGAAGGAGTACTTACGTAATTGAACAGATTCTCGGTTCATTTGCTGCCTTTTTACAAAAATATTTACTGAGCATCTTCGCAGATTATGAAAGGCTTTCTATCGTGTAGGCGGTTAAATTCATTGGCTTATAATGAAAAAGAGAGGGATTCCTCGACTTTTGATACAAGCATACCAGTCCCCAGACAAAAATTCAAAAATAGTAACCGATACACAGAAAGTTGAAACCAGCTATTGAATTAGGTTTGGAGTCAACCCCAGCCATCTTTAATATTGATATTGATGACATTATACAAAGATGGAAATTTTCAATAAACACTGGTATCCATTCTGAATAAGTAATCTTATGTCAGTAAACTAGCATTTGAAGAAAACTAACTTAAAATTTAATCAAATGAGATTAGGGCATGTCCATGAAACTAGGGACATCACAGTAAAAAAAAAACTTCGTTGTATCAGCAATTTTTTTATTATTTTTCTTTCAGTAAAAAAGACTACTTTTATAAAGTTATGCGAAAAAAGTAATAAACACGTTTTTTGTAAGTTTTATAGGCAAATTTTGACAACACTACTCAGTGCCCACGTGTCGTTGCATTAGCAATCTTATTTTTATTGAAATATGGTTTATCTAGGAAGAGATTAGATCAACAAGGAAACTTTAAACTGTTATAATTGTCTTGTAGCAAATGTTTTTAAACTAGGTCTCATACTAATGTAACATCAGTCACAAATTTGGTATAAAAGTTCGCATTGCTTAAACAAAAACAAACCCAAGTTTATAAAAAGTCATATTCTTTTCATTTATGATGATATCTTTAATATTAATCCCTTAAATATGTAGAAACAGTTGATTATAATTATTTAAAACTTATTTAAAATATGTAACATAAGTCACATTTCTCTTTTCGTTAATAAACCTCAAACAAATTGTACAAATAGCACTGACTGCTGCAGAGAGGCAAAAAAGGAGGCGATATAAATTAAGAAATAAAGGAAAACATGAAAATTACAAAAAGTAAAACAAAGTAGAAGATGAAAAGAGCGGATGATAAAAAGTAAATAAAATAATTAAAAAAAACCTAGTATGATTATTAAAGTTAGTTAACAATAAAATTTAAAAAAATAAATTAGGTGAAGAAGTAGAGCAAGTATAGAACAAATTTAAGGTATTGAAGTCCCAGGTTTAAATTAACAGCTGCTTTCCCCTCTTTAAAATAATGAAACATTGGTAAAATCTGTTAGTCATTCAAAGTGCTCTTTGTTATATCTTCACAAAAGAAAACTGCTGCTGTAAAAAATTTTCTGGCATGAAATTTGATAAACAGACATTCCTAGTTCTTCATGTATTACATTTGAATAAAAGTGCTACATCATCGATACAGAAATATTTCCAATATCACCGCTTCATGCAAATTTCAAAGCTATCATCATCCGACTTGCACACACAGTCATGTTATAAAGAGTTATATTTGAATAATACTTTTTTTTAATTCAGAAGCTGTTGCAGGTGTTAAGCAGCAACGTTTTGTTTTTACAGTAAAGGAGGGAATCACTTCCAGCAGAACATGTTTCAAAATTGTTGACTGCAACTGGAGAACGGGTTCTTGAAGAATGTGACAAATAATTGTATCATGAGAAGTTAGGTGCATTGAAATTGAAAATTAGGAGTATTTAGTAACTGTCAAGATTCAAGCAGTGAAACATTGGAAATAGCCTGTCAATGTGGCTGAAATTTATTATTCGCATGAGAAAGGAATAAAATATTTAGCGCACTAGATGTAGTAAAGGCAAGAGGAATTTTTATTTTATGAAATACATAAAAAATATAACTTTTAAAGCTTTATAAATGAACTTGTCTAGTATTTTAAATACAATTTTACAATTTTAAATGCTAATTTCATTTTCAAGAAGAAATAGTTTATAATTACAGCAATTTATTGTAAACGTAACATCAGTCACAAAATCTTTGTATCATCAGTCACGGGTGTTAAATAATTTTTATACTTTTAGTGTTTAAGTTATTTCAATTAAGCAATGTGTTTTCATCATGTCTAAAATCTCTATTTTAAGGGGAAGAAATTTGTTTAGACTTTACGTTATTAGTTTGAAGAAAATTTGAAATTATATATAAGTCACTTTTCTCAATGTCACTTCTGCGTAACATCAGTCACGTTTTTTTTATTTCCCTTAATTTCATACAAAAGTTTTTTCCTCAAGTCTGAAAACAAGTGTGGGGGCAGTGATGTACCATATCATGATATTTTAGATCAATTTCAGAAGAGAAAAAATAATTTCAAGACAGTTCTGAATTTATAAGTTAAGAAATTGTAACGTCAGTCACCGTGAACAGACCCATTACCTTCCAAAATCAACCGATATATTTTATGATGTGAAGTTTTATGTGTGTTATCAATGAAAATCTCAATTTTAAAAACAAAAACGGTGACATTTAAAGGTAACGAGGCGTTTAGAACAAAAACGCACTTGTCAATTGTTAAATATTTGAACAGCAATTGTTGACCCATCAAGGAGCAGGGGGGGGGGACATTGACATCACATTTGACTCGAATGATGATGACCAAAACAAAAGCTATTCAAATTCCAACACATTTGTGGCACTCTCAAGAGGACACTAAAAGAAAATACAACAAAAGTTCTACAAATTCTTACTAGAAATACTTTATATAAAACGTTCGTTTTGTCTTTGTAATTTTTTCAGAACTGTAGTTTTTACGTTCCTAGAACATAAGTTTACATGCTATACTAATTTTACATGTTTTGCGTTTTTTTTTTTAAACAATTAAAACATGTTCAAGGTAATAAACCTTAAAGACATTTAAAAATTATGTCTATGTATGTCTTCATTTGAAATCATTACTCATAATCGGCTACTGGTAAACCAGTGAAACGTATTTTTGAGTTTCGTAATGTTATTATAAAAACAACTTTTATCAATGTGTTCCTACTTTTCTTAAACAATTGTTTGACATTCGCAACCGAAGATGCTTATGTTTAACAGGATCTTCTCGGATGTTATCATTTAGGTTGCCGAATGTGGAGGATATTTTTTTTCAAAGATTTTCCATGTCATATATGCAGATTGATTTTGTAAAATAGAACTTACAATTTAATAGAAGAAATTCTAAATTATCTTAAAATAACAGAAATCTAATACACCTGTAAGATGTGTAAAAAAAGAGCTAAATATGTGATTGATGATGTGAAAAAAAAATAACGAAGAATGAATTCTTTAAAATGACAATTAAAACAACAACAGAAAATACGCACTTTGTAATTTCATTCATTTAATATCTAAGTAATTAGGCAAATATTTTTTTCTCACAAGCAGACTGAATAGAAATAACATTTTTTTGAAAGAAAATAAAATATCATGTACTTTTCAGAAATAATTTTGAAACGAAAGCGAATTTGAATACATTTTAAAAGCATGCAGCTAAAACAGTATACAGTTGCTTTTATTTAAAACAATTTATTTAGGAATGATATAAAATATTACTCTTCAATGAAAAATTTCAGATCTAGTAAAAACAAGCACAACAAATAAAGCAGCAGGACATTTTTACTAGTGAAGCAAAATGAGCAGTTAAAAAGTAACGAAAAACATTGGAAGCTATTCTTCTCAAATTTTTCATAAGATAAACTAAACCACCCAGTGTAAAATGTCTTTTTGACGTGTTTCCAAGTTTCCGTCTGCTGCTCTGTTTGTCACTAGTTGAAATGAAATCATTAGTTATATAATATTTTAATAATTAATAATTTCGTTGTTTTGTTTCTCTTTTTGATTTTATTGGTTATGTTTGTTTTATGCAATTGAATAGCAACAACTGTGAAATGAATGTCTGCATTAATTTCAAAATAGAAATGTGATTCGTAAGAGACAGACAGAGAGAGAGAGAGAGAGAGATAATTATTTTGTGTTTTCCATTATTCAAAATTATTCTTATAACAGAGAAATGCGTTTCATGGTGCAATAGCAAAAAAGTATATGTTTCGTATTTTTTTCATCATTTAGCCAAAATTGAAGTAAAATCATTTGGATTTTATAGCTGTTTTGTAGTTTTAATGTATTTTTATGGCGTTATGATTAATTCTTGATACATGTGATATGACAAGCTGCTCCTAAATTTATGACGTTTTAAAATATAAACTTACGATAGAACAGAAAAAAACTTTAATACAACTGACGAAACACAGAAAATAACTTCAAGTAATAACAGTCTCACGGTTTATTCTTCAACCATATTGTAGAAAGATCATTTTTGGAACATTTTGAAAAATTTCAAAATCCATTAATTGAGCCGTATTTTATGGTCTCAGTTTGATATTTATACACGAACTTAAAAGCAAATCCCATAAAACATTTACTGGTAACAAAATGTTTCTAAACATATAATTTATTTTCTAAAGTAACCGGCTTTTCCTATTGACTATCGATTCATTTATCAAGGGTAAAGACTGAGGAAAGCAGATAAAGGGGGAAGGGGTGCGAAAAGAAGACACACCCAAAGTTTAATAAATAATTTTCTTTCAATGCGTATTTTATCAGAAATACTGCATTCATTTAGCACTCAAAGATTTATATCCAATTATGATAATTTTACTTGGTAAAAATGGGAATTTAGAGATTTTGAACATATATTTGTTTAGATTTACATGCTTGTTAAGCATTACGTTTTGAAACCAATAGGGGGGGGGGAGGAAAGATTGCGATTAAACATTTATCTATAAGTATTACCTAGAAAATTGTTTATCTTTAAGTTATAGTAGTGATTGTTTACATTGTATAATACATCGGGAAAAGTTATGCGCTGGTAGTAGTGGAGAGTGTTGTACCTAGGGACGTTCGCACCTTCGGACACTGCTAATTTCTAAGAATCTATTTTTAGCAGCCATGTTTTTGTAATCTCTAATAGTAACCTTCACCACTAAATGGTGTCATAGTAAAAATCAGCATAAAATGAGTAAAGTTGACGATTTTGTGAGAAAAAGAAAATTTCATGACTAAAAAGTATACATTTTCTTCATTTTTATTTCATTTTCTGTCCTTGAATTTGTAAAACTAATCAACTGAATTTTATTTTGATATAAAAAAGAAGTACTTTAAACATTTTGGTTATGAGAAAATAAAGATTGTGCATCTAGATTGACCACCGTTTTGGTTTTTCTTAAATCACACGGTGATTGTACCTTGGGACAGCCAAACATTTTGTAAGCACATTTAATATTAGATAATATTTCATTATCCATTATTCAATATTCATTATTCATGATTTTATTCCTTCATATGAAAAAAATATTTTGTTTTTGTTTTTTGGTGCAAAATTGGTTTAAGTGTTTTTTATCTGTTTCCTGAATCATGAAGACTTTCCCATAGTAGGAGAAAACCGCCTATATAGGACCCCCTAAGAACAAGAGGCCCGTGTCACTAAATGTGAAGCAAAACAAAAATAAAAATAGGGCATATGAAGCCAAATTTAATTAGGAACCGCTGTAGGTACTTACATTTTCTATAAATATGATGATAATTTTTTTTTTTTTTTTAAATATTTTTGACAAAGTTGCAAAAGTATAATTTAGGAATGAATATATGCGCTTATATTGAACTATGCACTTCCTAAATTTGACCGTAACAATAAATGATATAATAACTTGCATTTGAACTGTATAGTCTTTTTACAGGATTTGCATTAGAATTTTCTTTGATTTGGGCTAACTTGGCGAAGTGTTGATAAACCCACTGATGGCATTTCATACACTAAATCATGCTTTGCACTTCATCTCTATGGCAAATATTGCAAGTCCAGTTACTTTCTGCGGTTTTTTGGTTCTTCTTTTGCGCCCTTTTCTGTTCTGTGTCCTTTTTCTGTGGCGATGACGTTAGAAAGTTTGCCGAAGTAGGTTTCTTCTTCTGCCTTCATTTTTTACGCAAAGGTAAAATGTGTGCCACCTCAACAAAATCATCAATAGAACCGAAGATCATAACTTGATGAGAACTAACCACTGATTCCTTGGAACGTGTGTTAATTTTATCCGTACATTGTTCTTGTGCATCTTGAACAGCTGACACCTTACATGTAACATGTTTACTTTGGTAGACTAATCTGAACTAAAAACTTCTGACTCGGTTGCTGCAAAGTCGCTGTCATTAAACACAATTCTACTAATAGGTCAAACTCCTGTTCCAGAGATTCCATTCACAAAATATTGGCCACACTTACAGTTTGTTCATAAGAGTCACCTAACAGTTCTCTTATTTTATATTGGGAAATGGACCTCATTGGATGTTCCGGCATCCACGTATCACAAGTTCGATTGAATTATGTGGGCAGAGGCTTGAAAAAAGCCACGTCAAAGGCTGAAAATGATGCTTAGTGTGCGCTGGAAGAAGAAGCATTATTACACCGTTATCGTTAGCCAAGTTTATAGCATAGCCCCATATTATTATTCCTACAAACAGCTAAAGCTCTTTCCATTATATTTCCCGCCTATGAACCACATTTATTCTTTTAGACATCTTCTAAAACCAAGAATGATAAAAATTGACGTAGCTTGTAATTTATAATGAAATTAGCTTCAAAAAGATTAACGAGCACAAATTTCAATGAAATTAAAAAAAAAAAAATACGGAATTTTATCTGACAAAACTGAAATTGAAGCTTCTGGCTAAAAAGAAAAGAAGAAGAAAAAAATTCTTTTTTACGAAGTTGAAGCATCTAAGCGACCTACTTAATATAAAAACCAGAGCAAATGCTTTAATAAGCGTTATAATTTATATTTTAAGTAATCCTCTAAATGCGCTTTTAAATATCACCACTAAATTATTTTCTGTAAAAAAATTAAAAAGTTTGTTTGAATTTCATGCTTTTAAAATGGATTACCGGTCCTTGTAATTAATGAAGTAACCAGTCAACAAGTAATGTGAACAAGAACAAATTTCAGTCAAATTAAAACTATGTTTAACAAAATTGAAATTGAATCTTATTGGATAAACACCTAGTTTTACGGGTGGCAGCATCTAGAAAGTAAGCTTGTAAAAAACAAAAAATCAAAAGGAATTTCCTTAATTTGTGTTAATATATGCTCAAAATAATCCTAACTACGTTATTAAGTTACGTTAATCATTTATTTTATAACGTGATAAATAAAAAGGCTTGCTTAATTACATATTCTTAAATTGCACCACCGGTCCGATATAGGAAAATGTTTTCGGTTCAATAAAGGAAAACATGCCATTTTTTATTCTTTTATTTATACCTTGTCAACAAGTTTCCCAATCATTCACGTAAATACATTGCTGTAATCCCCATTAAATACTGTTTAAAATACTATAAAAGCAATTTTCTCAGTTCACAAGTTTTAGTATTATTCTACTAGATACAAGTTCTCAAAATAAGATTGAACAAGTTTTCAACACAATTCGCATCGTAACTCAAGCTATGCAGATCGAAGTGTGACGAAACTTCATCCTCAAAGGTTTCAGACACAAATCTTTGTATTTCCACCGTCAGAGTGTAGTGCAGAACTCTACTCTAGATTTTAAGTAACCGGTTCAATTTAAGCAGTGGTCCAATTTAAACAGTGATACAATCTAAGCGGTCTTTCCCTGCAACAGGATGTGTCCCAAGGTACAATAGGATGTGGTACCTCAAGACAGCTTGGAACTCTTACTTTAAATGGCTGGCAATATTTTATTTTCAAACCGTCTGAATTTTTAAAAACATATAGCATAAAAATATGTTGGGGTATTTTAATGTGACTTTTAGATTTTAAATTTGATTCAGATAATTGACGTTAAAAATTAAAATATAAAAAGAGTCCCAAGGTACAACACTCTCTCCTACAGTCTTTGAATGCGTAGGTTATGAAAGTGTATTGTTAGAAGCTAAAGAACCGACGATAGATCTATGTACGTAATAGAAGCTTAGGAAGCAACAGCAGAGCTATGCACGTAATAGAAGCTCAAGAGATAACAGTTGGAACTTATCAGTAAAGATATAGAGGAGTGATTTACTTTTCGCCATTACTTAGACGTGAAGAAAGGTTGTTCAAATGTTGCATTTAAGGTGTGAAAATGCAACAGACACAAGAATTACACAATTGTTTTGCTGAAAATTACTTTTAAACAGTAGGCGGTTCAAATAATTTATTATGGAACTTAATTGTAAAAAATGATGCTTAACTAGTACATCGAAGAGGTTTGCTTGATAGAAGAAGCTCTTATTTAAGTAGTGTTTTTACAGAAGTTTTCTAAAAAGTTATGTTTTATAAAGTGATAGGGGGGAGTGATTATAAACGGGGCAAGGTGTTTAAAAGGGCTATTGCTAATTTCTATAAATTTACTAGTAAAAAATATTTCTTTATGGTACCATTCGATAGCAGTAATAAGTAATCCAACAAAATATTTTTTTTAGAGTCCTGTTTCATGTAGTAATTCTTTTATAATTTCATTGCTCTTGTATGAGTACTTTGATAAAATTTTGGTATACAATCACTTCAATGTGTTTTATTGTTTTTCAAAAAATAATATTGATTTTAAATGATTTTATTTTTCATCATAATTAAATGTACTCTAAACTTTTTTTCTAGGAACGCTTTGGTGCGGTAGTATTTCAAGTTATTTTATATCTTAAGCATTAATATGCAATAAATTATTTTAGTTTTTAATTTCATATAATAAGTAGGTACCAAATGAAGAAAGTTCCTCCTGAACTTTAAAATGCTTCTTCAAAAGGAGGTGCAAACTTTACCTTTGGCACTTCATTCAACAAGTTTTCCACAGAGTTTTATTTTTGTTCTCTTTCTTATTAAGATATCAACACAATGCTCTTCTGTCATCTGTTCATGTCAAAACGCATCGAATAAACAAAAATAAATATTTCCGAGATATTTTTATCAATTTGAAATAGTGTCCCATTTATTACTACTTGTGACCCACTCAACCCAATGGGTAGGTTAGCAAGAGAGAAACGAACTTCTTTTAGTATGTGCTTAATTATTGCTCATTACAGGTGATTCTTTTTTTCACGTTTTTGAAATTTTGCCATGTTGTAAAATATGTATTAAAACGGTATTAAGCATTTAAATAAAATCTGATCAAAACAGCAAAAATTAGAAGAATTAAATTAAAAAAAAAGGTTCCATTCATTATCACTCGTCCCTGAAGTATGAATTGCTGCTGCGTAACTTAAAACGAGGTATTTTTTTTTTACAATTTCGATAGAGGTTAATTATTTTTTATTTTTGTGAAACGGAACTTAGCTTGTACATTCACGAGTACAAAATTGCGTGTATCAAACGATAAAGATCAAACGGTAGTGTCGGAGAAGCCAATCAAATCGTTGAAACGTTATGACGTTGCAAAATCAATCTGCAGGTCATCATCGCTGTTAGACAACAGTTTGAAAATTGAAATTTTGAAATAAATGTTGAGTTAACAATTCACATCAAAAGCTTAAAAAAAAAAAAAAAAAAAAAAAAAAACTTTCTATGCTTTTACAAAAAAAAAAAAAGGAGATTAATTTTTTCTCTTTTGCTGAATGGCAACGATAAGCTTGTTTTCAAACTAGAACTGCTAATTACTAGAGGAAATACGTATTTGGCGAGTTTCCCGATGGTTATAATTTCAATGTTGGTAGGGCAGACCGGGACAGGTTTTCGCGCTTTTTTAAAATTATTTTTTATATTTTTTATTTATTTACTTAGGTTTGAAAAAACTGTACTACACCATTCAGAGAAACATTGGCTTCAACGTGAAATTACTTACATCAATAATTAAGCTTTGTTTTACAGAAAAAGAGTTTTAAGTGTCGTTATGTCACGTGCGAAAATGTGCCCCGTGACCGGGGCATGTTTTCGCATACCGTATTAATAGACAGGGGCAAGTTTTCGCATGCACTTATATCAATATAATTTAGGAAATCAAACAAAATATTTTCAAGGTAGGTTATTTATTGATTTTCAGTAAATATACATCTAAAAAACTCATCACCAAATTGGCTACTTAATAATTTTAATACATGTAGGACTGTTAAAAACACTAAACGTCATCGCCACTGTTTAATTCCTTAACATAGAGTTTCTATATTGAAGATAATAAGTATGCACAATTAAGAAAAGAGTTTAAAACATTAAATGAATTAATGATTTACTGATTATAAATGTAAAATACCTATCATCTTCGAAATGCTATCCTCTTCTCTGTATCGCCAAATTGGCGACACAAAAATGAGATGCATGACCAGCGTCAGTGTGGTAAAATTTTGCAAAAATCCAGAATAATCAACGTTAAAATTGTAAGGAGTCAAGTTACTGTGTTTTCGAAATTATTGTAAGTTACTGGCTACACCAAAATGTTTAGGTTAAACGAAGATATTCTATTGAAATCAAATCCACTTATTTGGCATCGCAACTGTATATTTTATAAAATTTATAAATTTTATAAATTGTTTATTTTTAACGCTACTACATAACGTTCTTTTCAAAATATCATGTGAAAAAAAATCACTCTTAACTACAGAATCACAAAATAACCAAATCAACTAGCGTAAATTCGTTGAAATGTTTTAAACTCTTGTTAAACATGCTGCATTTATTATCATATACATAATTGCCACTTCACTGATCGAGTAACGCTATGACGTCACCAACAATGAAACTCGCTCATGACGGCATTATTTCATTGTTGAGGCACCAAAAATTCAGTAAGTTGTTCATAATTTGATAATATTTCTTTGGCAATGAATGAAACGCGGGGAAATGCTTTATTTTGACAAGGTTGAACTGGACCCGGTAACGTAACCGTTTTACTGGTAAGTCTGTAATTTTAAAAGAATGAAAAAACGAAAAAGCGGTCAACAAGTAACCAAGTAACGCCATCTACGGGAGTTTAGGGTTAATCCACTGGAGTTAGGGTTTCGATTTCAACGATCAAAATATCACCAAACAGGCATCTGCTTCGTTTAAATGTAGAAGCAATTTTCACCCGTCGAACCTTGACGAGTGATTTTGTAGTATATTAAGAAATTTATCTAGCTTTTGACTAGAGGGTTGCTAGTTACTTAGCATCAAAGTTAAAATTGCCAATCACTGTATGGGGGACAAGAGCTAAATCGTTTACCCTATTTTCTTTCGATGCAATTTGATGATATACTTGAAACAAGCCGCTAAAAAATAGAAATGAAGGTTTTCTTTTTCTTTTGCATTTACTGAAAAATATGTTTAAGAAAGAAAAATGTAAAGTTTATTATAAAACATTTGTTTATGTTAAAGTTAACAAAAATTATGTATTCATTTATTAAAAAATACATTTCATTTATTTAATGATGAGAAAAACAAGTAAAAAAACTCCTAAGTCAAAGTATTGAAAACATTCATTCTCAAAAACAGCAAAAGCATTAACAACAGCTTAAAAACTTCAAAAAAAAAAAAAAATCATAAAAACGGATTTCTAACAAAATATACGCCTATTTGTTCGAATGTTCTGCAACGTTAGTGAAATTCTTGTTTTCTATTTTTTTTTTAAAAACCGTATTAGTAAACCAAAAATAAATTAGTCTCCTCCTCACAATATATATTTTGACCTGATTTCAAGCTATGTTAGGTATTTATCTGCCTTTGGGGTGCTAAAATTACTTTTCTCTTTTATTTAAATTTCCATTAGTAATTAAATGTAATAAAACAGTAGTTTTTCTTATTTTTACTAATGTTCTCACTGTTTTTTTAAAGTAATATATCATTTTTTTCCATAACATAAAGCCGTGGTCATTAAAGAATTAAATATTTATGTATTTTCAACGCAGTTCCAATTTGAGAGCTAAACAGTTGTTGAATTTCTTTTAACTCCACAATTCAATTCTTCAGAACCAAAAGTGAAGTATTTGTAGTTTTCTGCTAAGTTTGGTTTCAATGAAATCCGCAATCTTTCCTGCAATGAATGTGCTCTAATCCCGCGAAATATTTCTCTGAAACAGGATTTGTGGAAGAGAGAAAATTGTTGCTAACATCGGTCGTAAATCCGAAGAAATATTTGCTTGATTCCCGGAAGCGAAAAATGGTTGTTAATAAGTTTACAACACAATCATTCAAGATATCATAGGGTTTTTATACCTGTAAGATTTGATTCATACTATTTTATGTTGGAGTATTGATTGAGAGAACTTCGTAACATTTCTGCTAGAATTCACAAAATACCTTCATTAAGTGTCATGGCCTTTTTTTTTCAATTTTACTTTCTTTCATTAGAAACAAATATGGTTTGTATGAAAATATTAAATTTATAGAATTTAATTTAGGGGGTAAAAAGGATTTCAGAAACATTAAAAAAAAAAAATAAAAAAATACAGGGCTAACAAAAAACGTTTAGAGGATATGAAGTACATGCTGTTTTCTTCGCGAAGCAATAAAGGAGTGGCTATGGCTTTAAACTAAACACAAGAAGTTACTTATTTCCAAATAATGTAAAAACCATGGTTTAACCATTTTAAGTTGTCGCATCAAAACAAAATAAAAAAAAAGTTTTTCACTTAAAAATATAAAATAATGCTCCTTTTCTATAGTCTGTTATTAAAATTTGTGATCGGCTGTCTGTGCATTGCTGTATCTGTTTGTCCGGTATGTCTCCGATTTGACCCAGTTGTAGTTATTGTTCGTGATTTAACGAGAAATCAGCAAGATAACGCGAAGCTGGCAGTTTTGTTGACTAGTTTTTGAATAGAAAGGAGTGATCCATGTCACAATCAGCCCGCTGATATAAACATTACAAATTGTTATTTAAAATATTACAAAGCTGTTAAATTATACTATTTACCAAAAAAAAAGGAAAAAAATAGAACCATTTTCTGAAAATAATTGGACTATCTGTAAAATTTGTATCACATTATTTTCATCAAGTAACCAAATTAAATTTTAAAATACACATAGTTCATTAGTAAAAATATGACAACGTGTACACAGTTACAAATGAAAGGAATTAAAAATATTAAAAAACTCTGCAAACAGCCGTTTCGAGGTTATAAAAACAAACCCCTTCATCAGTGCATAAAAAACGATAGTACACAAAGTCCGACGACGGAAAAGTGAACCCACAAGGAATATTTTACATCTTCCTAGGGGGAGGGAGGGTTCACTTGTCTGTCGTCAGACTTTGTGTACAACCGTTCTTTTATGCATTGATGAAGGGGTATGTTTTTATAATCTCGAAACAGCTGTTTGCAGAGGTTTTTTTTTTAAACTCTTTTTAATTCCTTTTATTTGTACACATACACACGTTGTCATATTTTTACTAATTTCATTGTACAAAGATTTTGACTGTTTCTTTTACATACACAGTTCATTATCACGACGTAATCATAACATCCTATTATATTCGAGCATTTAGCTTAACCCGTAAATATCCATGAATACACTACCCATTCTCTACAAAATGTGATGACGAGCATGCGATAAATATATTCTGCTTAAAGATACTCTGGAACCGAGCTAATTGAGTTAGCTGATATTGGAATTGGAGATAACATCCCCAAAAAATATGGGACGGAGAACTTGGCTAGAAATTTTTATACATGTGGTCGAGCACGAAGTGTATTTCTCATCAACATTTTAGTACCATGATATTGTCATAGCAACTTTTTAACATATGCTGAACCTACTTAAAGATAATTCTTGCCTTAAGTTTCTGGTGTGGTGGAATATTAATGGCAATGATAGGTGCGTTATTTAGCACTGTGATCACTTTTCAGTGACATATCTGAGCAGATTATGAGAGCTTTTAGTTTCTTAGGAACCCACATGAGTCGAAGTTCAATGCAACAGGTTGGTCTCGAGTAGAACGCTCATTTAAATTAGTTGCAGTTACGTGATTTGAGCATTAGTTAGAACATTCTGTTGTAGATTTACTTCTAAGTGTGTAAATAATTTAATTACAGTATTTTACGACAGGATGCAGTAATGATAATCGGCTGCTATAGCTCTTTTAAATATTTTCTTATTTCATATAGATTTACTTTTAAATATTATCAGCGCTACGTGCAAATTCTATGTTGAACAATAAACATGTAAAATCAGACGTTCTATTGCAAACAGCAGACACCTTGCATGCAGAACGTGTACTCCTTAATGCTAGAGATATAACTAGAGATTGTGTTCCTGGACTGTTGGTTTAAAATTCAGCCATGAGTGTTAAAAAAAAGGTTAGACTTATGCCAGGGGAGGATAAAGAATATCACGTCGACCAGTAGCGGATTGGGGGGGGGGGGTGACGAGGGGCCCGCTCCCCCCCAAAAAGAATTAATTTAACAATTTTATTTATTATTAATTAATTGACTTCTCTACAGCATTTTTTTTAATAGTTAGTTAAAAAGAGCACAAAACACAAAGCATATTTTGAACAAAAACATTTTTGTTTGCTAAAGAAATAATACTGGGGTCAAAGGCCAGAGTGGTAGAATACATTTAACTCACTAGTTTCGAATTCAAGGGAACGTAATATCGCAGTTTGTCCATTAATTATTCTTTGATAGAACCAGTAATTAACATTTTAAAGAATTGTATAGGACTGCCTAAAGGAGTCATTTCGATACAGGAAACTATTTGCAATAAAGTAAATTTCTTTCTCAGCTTATAAAAAATTCAAAATAAAAGAAATCATAGGGTAGTTTCTTAGTAAAACCATGATATTAATGGAAACGGCATGTGGTATCAATATATTATCTCAATTGTATCATGACTTTAAAAACAAATCAGCAACTGCTTTGAAACTCACACAGAAATAGTTTCTGAATTCTTAAAAAAAAACTAAAATGTTATAAAGCTATGATTTTCTTTATCATGTAAAATTTTGTAGGCATAAACTGAATTAATTTATAAAAACTCAAATGAGATAGGATTTATTTTTAAAGAACCTCACCCTCGTGTCATAATCATTATGACGATGTTTCTAATTTAAACCGTTTATTGTGTAGCATCTGCATCTCGGTGCCATTATGTTAAATTTAGTATTTAATTGGCTTGAAACATTAAAGATATTTTGTGTCCACATTCAAAGTATAGTAGTGCATAATATATATGTATTTAAAGTAGATTCATTGGCCTAAAGGGATCTAAAAAAAAAAAATTCATGTAAACTTTGTGATAAAACAGTGTATGGGGGGGGGGGGTTCAATTTTCCCGGGCTTCCTCCAAAAGATTTTTCTGTGTCCGCCCCTGACGTGAGATCAAAATAAAAACAAATCATATTTTTTTCCATCATTTTAAACGGAATAAATTTTTCCCACTACTGTGCAAATAAAATTCTTTATGGCGTTGGTGTTAATATTTTGTACATTTTGTACGTAACTACTGAAAAGTTCTTCTGTTATAAAGCGTGTTTTATCATTGCAAAACGTAAAATACTCCTTGTGGACTTATTAACAGTAAAAATGATGTAGTTTTCAAAACTAGAAAACATTTCTTTTGCTGTACAAACGCATCATTAGTCATCATACTTTTTCTGCTCAGCTCTTAAATGTTCCTTACAAAAGTTTTACAATGACTCTAAACGAATTTTTGAAACTTAGTTGAACATTCTTATTATTATTTAAATTGTAGTGAAAAAAATGCACCTTCTCCAAATTATATACCCTAAAATATTTGTAATTTTCCTAAATCATTTTGCAATTACTAATGGTTTAAAAACACACATAAACGCTATAATGTTGGAAAATCTAAAAAGGAAAATTTAAAAAAAAAGTTGAACATCGAATGCAATTAATCAGTTTTCATTTACTTAAGCAAAAGTATTTTTGCAATTCACATTCTCTTAAGCATCAGTAAGATGCACATTTCCTTCATTCCTAAAGTTAAAATTATACTCTTCTTCAAGAATAAACTCTTTTGAAATGGGCGCAAGAAAAAGCTTTTTACACAGGTGGGAAAAAGTAAAAACCATATAACGCCCAGAAAGATCCACCACGCGTTAAAATTTAAAGCGCAGAATTAACGAAATAAATTGAGCACTTCTTTTTCGATGGGAACCGTAATTTTCTAAGAAGGGAATATAATCTAAACAAACCCCGACAGAAAAAAAACCCTTTTTCCAAAATAAGCAAAAAATAAATCCCGCTTGCTTCTGATTGGTGGAAGGAAACCTACGTCACAGCTAGGAACATCCACAGGGTACCGGTGTTACAAACTTGCCGCGAGAGAGAGGTTGACGGAGGATCGCAGCAAACTTGTATTCTCATCTCTAACAGGCGGACGAAAGTGAGGCGAAGAGTTTTTCCGAGTCGAAGCCCTTCCTTGGGAAAAGTTTCTCCTTGCGGTTTTTGGTGCATCTTTGAACACGTTTTTTTATTGGAGAAGAACTAGAAATATTTTGATTTTCGATGGACGTACTGATATAAGGTTTTAAGGTAAGTGAATATATATTTTGAAAATTTATTTATGCTGAAGTTTTAAAGTTTGTGAAGCGCCGCTCATTCTTTTTGCATGCTAAAAACTGGTGGAAAAGTTTTATGTTTTTCGTTATCTAACAAGAATTGAATTAAAGAATGCAATATTTTTAATGCAAAAAAATTGTAATCTTCGAAATATATACGACTTTTTTGTGGGCAGTACAATATTAACAAAAAAAACAAAAGTATTTTTTCCGACTTGACTGTTCATGCAGACAGGACTAAAACTTACATGTTGCAAAACTGCAATCTAGGAAATATCCCAAGCAGCACAGAGGCGTTCAAAGCTCGTTCTATAACACGTTCTCAGCACACCATCCGACACGTTCAAATTACGTTCTCTCAGAACGGTCTAAAAAGCGTCTATGTGTCTCATCGATCGATGTCATATAACACGTCGAAATCTGGTGTTGTACCACCCCTTCTGCACCAACTTTGAACGTGGAATATTACGTTATGTTAAAGTGCTAGGAAGACGTTTCATTTTGGTGTTTACAACACGTAATTGAATATTCTGTTTTCACGGGTAAAATCTTCGCAATAATTGTTTGTAACACTCCGAGCGGGCTTTTTTCACAAAAATTCAGTTGACATCAGATTTCTGCAAATTTCGCACAGAGGACCTTTGATGCTCCAGGATTCACATGGATAGTTTTCACTCCCTTATGGGGGCGGAAACTCCAAAAAGAAATTTCCCTTATACAAAAACCCAGTTTATGTTGTATCTTTGCCAAATTTGGCAAAGAAGACATTGAATGCTCAAGACTTAACAGTTTGTTTTTTTTAAACTCATGACAACGTTTCAAGGTAAAGGAAACAGCATAAACCATAAACATGAATTATGCCATGTATTTTAAATCCTTCGACATGAGAAGTTGGAAATAAAAATTTTAACTATATTAAAATTAATAATCATAAAGTCACAAAATCATCTTACACATAATAATACAGAATATGACATAAATATTCAGGTATGGTTATAAATTAAAGAATCTGGTGTAGTCATCACACAGGTTGGCCAATTTTATGTCATTAATAGCGGTACCCACACGGCTTTACTCATGTAGAAAATTAATATCATTTGGTTCGCCTGTATATTTACCAATGATGGATGATGAATTTCTCGCCAATTTGCTATGTTAAATGGCTCGCCCATGCTAAGGTTCCACGTTATGATAATTTGCGTCCACGTTATAATATTTTGATCATTAAAATGTTCTTAAAATTGGAATAGAAAAAGAAGAAAATCCAATTTTTGAAAAATCGCTTCGAGGGGCACACCCCCATGCTACAAACTAATTTTTTGCCAAATTTCATGAAAATTGGCCGAACGGTTTAGGTGCTATGCGTGTCACAGAGATCCAGACAGAGAGAGATCCAGATATCCAGACAGACTTTCAGCTTCATTACTAGTAAAGATTTAACTTTTTCAATTTGCAACCTTGCCTTGATCTGCTGTTAAAAAAGATTCCCTGTAAGTTTATTAAAACATTTTTTTCAACAATGAAAGAACAAAATGTTTGAAAGTGATTGAAATATATACGTTTTGCTTATTTTGATTTCCTTGAAAAAAAAAGTATGTTAATTCACTGCAACATCCATAAGCAGTTTAAATTTTTAATACTTTAGAAATTTGGATGAAGATTATAATTATACGATTAATATAGTTATAATCTTCAGTTTATTGTTGAAGTAAATGTTTTAATATGCAGTAAATTTTGAAAAACCTCACGCTACCGAGATAGTAGGGTTTTTTCAACTGGGCTCAAGTGAAAAAACCCGGGTGGGTAATTTCGAGCTGAGCAAAGTTTGGTGAACCCTGTTCATGAATGAATTAAAATACATTCAATGAATAAAATAGGCATTTTAAATTACTTACAACTTTCAAATAATGTACGACTTTGATATGTATTCTACATGCAAGTATATGGAGAGAGATATTTTCAAAAGAAAATAAAACAACACGTTGCTTTATTAAAAATCTCATGGGTCTAAAAATTGCTAGGAAGAAATTTTTTGAAGTGCTTGCTTCTCTTTTTCCAGTTGGTCTGATAACTAATTTTTAGAATTTTGAAAAGTTTACTTGAATAAAATCTTTTTTTAAGTATTTGAAAAATATCACAAATTTTCAATGACTTACACCCTTTAAGTCAGTTTGCGGTACTAAACTTTCAGATTGATTTTACTGGCCATTTCACAGTATTTTGTCCAAATGTAGAATCCACAATATGATACTTTTTTTTGCCATAACTATTCAATTTGCTGTTTGATTAGCACATTGTTTTATTTTGAGTTTTTATGTTTGTTAGGATTAACTCAGAATAAAATTTTGTGCAATGAAACAGCAAATTAAATAGTTATGGCAAAAAAAATCATATTCCGAACTCTACAATTGGACAAAATACTTCGAAATAGCCCTTAGAGAATTTTTTGTTGAAACCCTTAGTTTCCTGCTCCCTCTTCTTTTTTTCTCTGTAAACTGCAAGTGGGGGAATATGGGGTACAGAAAAACAATTAAGATGACTGAGCTTTTACAAAATGAACAAATTGGTGATTTGTTCTGAAAATTATAGTACATAAAGAAAGAACGTTTTATTTTATAATAAAACTGTCATTAAAACAGTATTTGTTACTTTTGTCAGTAAACTTGTGATTTTAAAAGAAAAGTGGAAAATTTTCACTTTTTCTTTCATAGGGCAAAGTGAATATTTTCCTAATGAATTATTTTCTATTTGATTATAAAAGAATATTTTTGATTAAATAACTTCGTTAAAAAAATCAGGATTGCTAAAGCGAATAATTAAATAGATTAATTAATGTATGAAGAAAAATAACTAAATAAAAGTGTGAATTAATAAAATAATAAGTGAATGAATGAATAAATAATCGAATTACTAAATAAAGTAATGCAAATGAATTTATTAACAAATGAATACGTAGTGATTCAGTAAAGGATAGAGGGACTAGACGAAATAAACTATTTCAATTTGCCCCATCCACTTTGTTCAGCATGTACTTGTTTAATTGTAAAAAAATATTCAAAATACAAATAAGCTAAATATTAACTAATAAATACTGCACAGAATATTTGAAGGTCTCAATTAATATGATAAATGTTAATAAGAACTACATTATCATTTTAGAACACCAAAAATAATTTGTTACTTGCTACAAAGTATTACAATACGAGTATCAATGTTTAAAAATTGAATGTATTACCTTACTGTTTATATCTCCTTCTGTTTTTTTTTTTCTGACTTTAATAGACAACATGTGCTACTATATAATTAAAATAATACCAACCAGATAGGTGGCGGTAAAAGTCAGAGTAAAATATTTCACCATTTCACTTTGCCCTCCTATTTCACTTTACCCCACATTCCTCTAACTCTTCTTAGGAGAGTTTCTTAGACCTCAAAATTAACTCATAGGAATTATATTCTTATAATCGTTATATATATATATATATATATATATATATATATATATATATATATATATATATATATATATATATATATATATATATATATATATATATATATATATATATATATATATATATATATATATTTTTTAAATAATCATATTGATAAATTGCTAAATATTGACCAAGTATGAAGGAAAGAAAAAAAAAACCTGAAAGAGGATTCCAGTTTTTTAGTTCTGATCGGAGAAATAAGATAGATTATAAATCACAAAAACTTAACTCATTAACAATAACAATTAATGCAGTAATATATCCGTAAATTATTCGCTGAATGGTTATTTTTTACTTCAAAACATTTCTACGATTCGCCAACCAAAATGGTAGAATTATAGGCAGAAATTTTTCTGTTTTTCAAAGTAATAATTTTAATTTCCTACCTATCCCTTTAAAATTCCATAATTTGTTGATTTTTACTGTCCGTTGAAGCATGAGCAGGAGGAAATTCTAAGCGGCAGGTGATAGCTTTAGTCTGCATCAGATAAGTCTGCAACATATGGCTACTCGCCATTTTGTTTTGCTTTAGAATAGAATGAATTAAATTTTATTCAATGAATCTTATTTTTGTAACGTTGGCTCTTTCGAGATAAATCTATCTTTTTAAAATACTATTTGAACGAGTAACTTTTTCTGTTAATCAAATAAGTTATTTGTAATGAACATTTTTTTAAACAGAATAATTATTTTTTTTCCAGAATGTTCGAAAGTCAGAAAAACGGATAAAATTCAGTGCATATAAAAGACACCACTCATCTCCAAATTTTAACAAATTTATAAAATAAAATTAGACTTGTGTACAAAATTTACATGTTGAAGATTTTAAAAAAAGTTATAATAATTGCGACGAAATTTGATAAATGGAACTGAGTAGATCGCTAGCTTTTTTCGCCATAGGCCTAACCTATGACAATAATTACAAAGTAGCCAGGATTTTTACCCCAACTTATTTTAACTCGATTACTTACTTTTGACAAAAGTTAATCCATTACTGTGTTCTTTAATCTTCAAAGAAACATCCAATTTTACAGAATTTTATGAATTCGAACGAAGAGAAGATCCCAAGGAAACTTCTAGCTCATTATACTATTCCGAGGTAAACACAGATAGAGGGCGCTCGAATTAGGTGGCATTAGCACTAAAATTGAACGGTAAAATTAACACCGGTTTGATGCCGTGAAATATTACGTTATATTAGCACGGGAACGGCACCGTGATAATATTACTGTTTTTGTACGTCGAATATAACGCACAAGTGACACTTAACACCGTCATTTGACCAATAACACGATTTCTGTACCAAATTTGAACGTTCTGGTGCTACTGGGGATATGTGTAACTTTGTTGCAGGCAGTGAAATGTTAATAACAAAACTAATGTCATGTATCCGAATCGGCAGTTTACACAGAGAACAATTAAATCACTCTGTTAAAACTATTAATTTAACAAATATTAAATATATTTTCAATTAGCATTAAAGTAATGACCTTTTTTTTCTTTTGAATTTCAACTATCCAACAGTCTCTATTTCTTAAAAAATATAGTGTTAACTAAGCGCAATCCATGATCATATCCACGATAGAATCTTCCTTCACTAACAAATCGGAAAGATCATTTCTATTCTCAAGCAATGGCTCAAAAATTATACAGGTAAAGAGCATAAGAGCGTATCGCAAAGTTAAATAATCATGTTATTTTCCTAAATCACTACAGAAAATTTACTTCTATGAGTTCCCAAGAACTCGCACAGGCATTTTATTTCTGAGAAGATTATGTGTGAGTGTGTGTGTTTTTAATATCAGAAGGTTTGTTTTTTAAAGACCATTGCCATGGCTTACAAATTGAAAATGTCAGCAAAATGACATCCTAAAAATTTCTTAGTTGAATTTTTTTTAATTCACTAGTCAATTTCAAAAAATACATACGGTACCTAGCTGAAAAATTTGATAAATTGTTAGAACTGTCGCACGCAATTAAAATATTTGAAAAATTAGACTTGTTACAAAGCAAACTTCGTCTAGTCAAATATTCGAAGCCTCAGAGAAACAATTAAATATGAGTTGCTAATAAATAGAAACAAATATCAATACGACCGTGGGTAGGTAAACGGCAGTAACTTGCAGAAATGAGTTTTCAAGATATTTGAAGAAATGTGTGTTGGATTCAATACTAACAATTGGGAAATGTTAGAATTGGACGTTTTGTTCGCGCCTTTTTTTTCAGCAGAAACCGAATACACAAGCTTGTACAATAAAGCTAACGTACAACAAATGACAAAAATACAAAAAAAAAAAAAAAAAAAAATTCAATTACTGCCCTTTACCTGCTTACTGCGGAATGCAAAGAAGTTTTGAAAAGTACAAAATATGCAGACGTAATATTAGCATTCGTTAAACTGCAAGTAATATACCCAAGCAGCACAGAGGCGTTCAAAACCCGTTGTATAACACGTTCAAAGAACACCAGCCGATACGTTCAAATTACGTTCTCCCAGAACGGTCTAAAAAGCGTCTATGTGTCTCATCGATCGATGTCGTATAGCACGTCGAAATCTGGTGTTGTACCACCGCTTTTGCACCAATTTTGAACGTGGAATAAAACGTTATGTTAAAGTGGTAGAATGACGTTTCATTTTGGTGTTAGCAAAGCAATACTGAAAATTCTGCTTTCACAGGTAAAAAAAAGTCGAAAAAAATAATTGTGTACCTCATAAGGGGGTTTTCCATCGACAAATTCAGTTTTCGTCAGATCTCTGCCGAATTTCGTGCTGAAGTCTTTTGGTGATCGAAAATTCCTCATAGAAAGACCCCCCACCCCTCCCTTCAAAGAACACCACAATGAGGATTTTTCTTTACAAAAAAAATCCAGTTTATGTGGGATGTTTGACAAACTTGGCACAGTCAATTTTGTTAAATCATTTGATGGTCGAAAAGTGTCATAGGGGAGTCTTCGCCCCCTTTCTATGGTGTGCAAATGCTCACATTCAGGACTTTTCCTTTTACAAATTGTGTTTACCAAATCTGACCCGTAGATACTTTGATGCTCAAGAATTCCCTTGAGGTTTTCGCTCCCTGCCGATGGGAAGCGATGTATAGAGGGTTTTTCCTTGTACACATTTTGCAAAATTTGGCTTATAGGTCTTTTGATGCTTAATAATTCACATAGAGGCTTTCGCCCCTCTCTATAGGGGCGAAACTCTCCATAGAGGGTTTTCCTTCTTACAAAAATCTAGTTTACACTGGGTCTTTGATAGAATTTGCACATAGCTTTCTTTGATTCTGAAAAATCCACATAGGGGAGTTTTCGCCTCCCTATGGGGGTGGAAATTCCCCCAAAGAAGATTCGCCCTTATGCAAAATTCAGTTTATGTTGGATCGTTTAAGAGATCCTTTGATGTTCAGGAATTCACATAGGGGAGTTTTCTCCCCACCCTGAGGGAAGAAAAACCCCATTAATTGTTTTTCTTTTAACAAATCGAGTTATGATCTTTGCCAAATTTGGCGGGGGGGGGGGAGGAAGGAGTTTGGCCTCCCTTCATAAAGGGTTTTTCCTCTGACAATTCTTGCTTGCAACGGATCTTTTCCAAATTTAGTACAGAAGTGTTTTGATGCTCGAAAACTCAAGTAGAGGAGTTTTCGCTTCTCTAGTAAAATGCAAAAATATCTTCTACAAAAATCCAGGTAATATCAAAGCTTAGCCAAATTTAGCACACATAAATTTAACGTTTTGCAAAATTTTGGCACATTGAGAGGAGACAAGGTCCTTCGATTCCTCCCGTAAATACTACCTTGAATTATAATACTCAGATTTTTTGCACTTTTTCCTAAAAGTAGTTTTTTTTTAACCTTTTTTTTTTACAATATCTGTTAAATGTGTACAGTTTTTGTAAATTAGGGTTTTATATTTTCTGTTCTGCAGACTAAATAATAACACAAAATTTACAAAAGTACCGATTAATTTACAGATTTTGATGAAATGAACACTTGTATAGAGGCTTTACTGTCCTGAAATGCAACTCCCTAGAGCAGTTTATAGCAGTGCGTCTTGCAGCCACACCACAATTTCGAGGTTCGACTCTTGGGCTTATTCAAGGTGTATTACAACATAACTTCAAAAGTAATTTCCCATGAATACATGAACAGGGTTTGAAGAAAAACCGGGGTAATTTAAAAAACCTTAGTTACCCTGGATTTTTTTTTATCAAGTACCCTGGTCATTGTTGAAAATTGCGGACTTTTTTACAAGAAAAAAAATTAATCTTGATCATTTTTTTTAACATTGCTTAAACTGTACTACTTTGTTACTTTTTTTTTCATAGAGATATGAATAATTTTAAATCCTGAATTTATTTCTACTCAAATTTATTACAAAAATCGTCAAAATTGAAGAACAAAAATGAATTTGAAAACCATGTAGCATTTACATAAAATACTTAAAATACACCGCTAGCTAACTTCTGAAAAACTTACTGAAAATATTTAGCATTTAGGTGAAATATTATCAAAATTAATTTTTCTGAAACATGACCACACCATAAATAGAAAACAGATTCATCCATACAGAAGCAAGTATGTCACATTTTGAGAAAAGCTTTCCTTTTAGTCCCAAAAAGCATTTAGTAGTATTTTATTTCTTCAGTTTGTTTTAAAAAAAAACCTCTGACTAAATTTTGCGTTAAAAAGAGCCGCATGAACCATAACCATGAATCATATCAAGTATTTTATGTATCCTTCCACACGAGAAGTTGGAAATAAAAATTTGAACTGCATTAAAAAATATTAAAATTATTAACTATAAAGTCACAAAATAATTTTGCCCACAATAATTCAAAATATCTGAGAAAATTTTCAGGTATGATTACAGTTTATGGAATCTGGAATAGTCATCACACAGGTTGGTTAATTTTATGATATTATTGTAATCTACCTTTACACTTTGCAATCTTGCATTAAAAATCTATTAAAAAAAGAAATTTCCTGATGTAGTTAATCAAATCATTTTTTCTTTCAACAATACAAAAAAAAAAAAGAAGTAAAATAAAATTTTCAAAAGTGATTGAAATAAATTAAGTAAATTGCTTAGTTTGGCTTCCCAGCAAAAATATATTTTTTAATTAATCGTGAAATCCATATGCAGTTTTAATTCCTAAAACTTAAGAAGCTGTTCAGAAAGGCAGATGCCAATTTTCATACTTGGTATTATTTATTTTAAATCTAATATGTAGTTTGTTTCTGAAGTAAATGTTTCAATATGCGGTAAATTTTGAAAAAAAAAAATCCACTTTATCGAAATAGTTTATTTTTTTCAAGTGGCCCGTGTTAACAAACCCACGAGTTTTTTTTTTTTTTTTTTTTCGTGCTGTGCCCGGTTTGACGAATCCTGTACGTTAATAAATTAAAATAATTCAATAAATAAAATACATATTTTAAGGGGAGTTAGAACCCCCTATACCGTCAATGTTAATTTCCACATGTTCATGTACCTTTTTCTGAAAATCTATTAAAGATACAGTTATGAATTTTTTCTGTACCTTAAGTAGACGTTTTTCTCGATACTGAAGTAAAATTTTACAGAAAGAAAGCTTTTTTAAAATATTCTAATTAGATGTATGGAATTGGTGGCAAAAATATCAAAGCCTAACACAATCTAGGTTCTGAGAAAAGAAACATTTAGTTTCAAAAATACCATTTCTCGATATAGCAATTTAAAGAAGAAAATCATACCTTATCAAAATATATTTACATTTTTTAAAGCTTATTTTAACTTACTTCTCATATGAGCACAATCAAAAAGTTTGCATCATTAAAAAGGTATTTAAATGGAGTATCAAAAAAAAGAAAAGAAATTTATACTTAAGGTATTGACTCCCCTAAAAGTTCTTACAATTTTCAAATGATGCACTATAATGGCTAAGATGTGTCTACTACATATATGGAGGTGTAAATTTTAAAAATGAAATACAGCGACATTAGTAAAACTATCACAAATGTAAAAATTTGCTAGGGATTTTTTTTTTTTTTGAAGTACCTGCTTCTTTTTAGTTGGTCTGTGATGAATAATATTTGGATGATAAAAAAAATTACTTTAGTAGAATCATTTTATGATTCTACTTGAAAAGGGTCTCAAATTTTCAATGGACTTCCCTATTAAAGCTATTTTACAGCATTAACTTTTTGATTGATTAAAGAATTTTATGGTTAAAACCCTGAATTTCCTCTACTCCCCCTTTTCTCTCTATCTAAAATGCAAGATGTTTCTTAGCCCTCAGAAAAACTCATGTGAATTATATTCTTCTATTCCTTAGTTAATTGCAAAAGAATCACGTAAGTCACACAGAAAATCAATGAAGTAATACATACAAGTCAATAAAAAATTTAATCACAAAATACCCTTCATTTTACATGATAAACTCTTACACATATTTTGATTTTAGGAACAACCAAAAAGGAATTAAAAAGAAAGGCGTTGATCGTTTTGTCCCATTAATGACCTTGGCTGCCTGAAATTAAAATACAAATAAAAAGACAAAAATTGCAGCTTATAACAAGATTAAGTGCGTAAAAAATTTGAAGTACAGTCAGAAATCACCTGACGTAAACATTCTTATTTTTTGAATGATACAAATTAAACTAAATAAGTTGGAAAAAAATGTAACCCGAAGTGTTCAAATCCAATAATAGTACAATACTACCGTTGATCATACCTTGGGAGCCCAGTGTGTTCATCATTTTTTTAGAAATAGTCATAGAGAGGCAATACTTTAACATAAGAGACAATTTGACTTTCATTTTCTTTAATGAAAAAATTACATAATAATGCATGTAAAAAAAATACAAGGGATGATTCTAATTTTATTCACGGAAAAACCATGCTGCTTTTAAAGGAATTTCAAAATCTAACTCGAGTATCCATGTTTGTGACTTTTGTGCTATATATCGAGCAAGACCCTTAATTTCTCCAAGCGGGGAAAAAAAAATCACTAAGAAAGTTCTATGCGTTTTCTATGATAGTACTTTTTTTTCCACCATTTCATACTGCAAAAAACATATTTTCACTATTTTAAAAATAGATACTCTTTATTTCTGCATTTATGCATCATTTTCGCGTGTTTATTTGTTGTTTGATTTGGAACCTAAGTTGGTTAGTATTTTTAGTCTAATTGGGTAATAATTTTAGGTGTCATAACTTGATTCTACTTCTACACAGTAAAACTAGTTTGCACACATATAAAACATGGCCTGCTGCTTTCAGGAGAAGATGCTAGTTGCATTACTTACATTATCTACTTTGTGCACATCTCAGAGTAAATAATGAAGAAAGGTAAGAATCAATGTACCACACATATATTCAGAGATATTACTAGAATTATTTTCAAGATATGAAAATATTCAATGATATTTTTCCAAAATCGCGTTTATTAAGACTTATAACAAAGGATGAAATGGAAGTTGTCGGACAAAGAAGAGATGTGCACTAATTTGTTTTTTTTTTTCATTGTAAAAAAAACCCCGAAATGTTCCTAGAAAATAACGGACAGCTAAAGTATCTTATTTCTGCCGGTAACATATCCTGAGAAAAATAGAAAAGTTTTTGTCCCTATCAGAATCTTCCCAAAATTAACCTAGTATTTTTTGGAAGAATTAAAAACCTTTCCACCTTTCCAAAAGAGACAAACAAAGCCTCTTCACTAAAAATGTTCATGATTGGATGGAGTAATTTTCTCTTTCTGATACTATTCACTATTTTTAGGTTGTAGAAGACCTATTATGTGTAGAAAAGCACATGCTGTATCTTTTATATTGAGAATACGTGGGGTTTAATGGGAAAATGTCATTTGATTATTTGGTGTGACATAGAATTGTTTTGATTATTTTGTATGCATCTTACTTTCATGTTTTCAAGAAACAAAATTATATGCGAGGATCACATGTCTAATTTTAGTTGTTTTTTCCCCCCAAATTCATGCTATAAAGTATGTAATTTAACACGCTTGTCTTCCAATAATTTTATAATTACGTAATGAATTATAACAAGTGTATTAATGAGTGCTTAGATGCTTTTACCTGTTATTTATTTTGCATTACATTTACTTCCTTCAACTATTTTATTTTGTTTAAAATTCGAAAGATGCAAAGATTTGTCATTGACTTTAATTTCTAGGAGTTGCAGACAATATAATTCAAAACATATTAATAAGCTTATTTTATTTTTTACTGTTTTAATTT
Source organism: Uloborus diversus (assembly GCF_026930045.1). Classification (NCBI taxonomy): domain Eukaryota; kingdom Metazoa; phylum Arthropoda; class Arachnida; order Araneae; family Uloboridae; genus Uloborus; species Uloborus diversus. The sequence goes on along the minus strand of NC_072733.1, from coordinate 134,646,372 downwards.
CATTGTGTTCTATTTCGTATTGGGTGACTTCGTGTTAAATCAGGTGGGCACTGAACCTGACCATTTCATACTAACATAAAACTTTCAGAAATTTTGCTCTTTTATATAATAAAGATACCTATGGTTTTAAAAAAATCTTTCATAAATAATACTACATAATTAAAATCTGAGCGTCTGTACCTATCAATCTATTAATTATCTATATACATATGTCCGAGTAACTTCTCCCGAACGCCAATAAACTGATCATCAAACCAGGTACAATTGGATTCGTAATTTTCCCGTCTTATGTTTGGCTGTTTAACATAATCCTCCGATAATAATTAGCAGAGATGTCAATTGAAAACTATTTATTACTAGAATGTCACCCGTCACGGTATGACAGGTGAAAATTTGCTTCTACATTTGAACGCAGCCATTGCCTGTTTGGTGATATTTAGTTAGTTTTAAATTTTAACCCTAACTCCAGTGGATCAACTCTAAACTCTAGTGAAAATTTGTTTCGATATATATTTAAACGCAGCAATTGCCTGTTTGGTGATATTTTGGTAGTTTAAGTTAAATTTGGCAGTTTAACCCTAACTCCAGTGGATTAAACATTAACTCCAGTAGATAGTGGTCATTGTTGACCCTTTTTACGTTTCTTTATTCTCCTAAAATGAGTCTTACCAGTAAAACAGTCAAGTCTTCGGATCGAGTTCAGCCTTGTCACGATTAAGCATTTCCCTGCATGTTAAACATTACCAAAACATTCTCAAATTATCATGCCGTGGCGCGAGTTTCATTGTTGAAACACACGGGTTACTTGATCACCGACTATTATTTATATGAGGATAATACATAGGATAATACTTAGATTTCTCGACATAAAATCTCTATTTTTCAAAGGCTTTCATCCATTCAAGTTATCAGTGCTTCATCTAAACTTTCCGTAACAATGCTTTTATTGAAATTTATAGCGTGAAGAAAACCATTGAGAACGAAGATCTGTGTCCATTTTTTTTCTTGAACATAAACAAATAAAATTCTGGATTTTGCTTTGAGGCTTTTCCTGCAATCGGTAGACTTAAAACGTTTCGTTTTTGGTTATTTTTCCGGAATTTGTCGCCAAATTTTACTGTTTTTTTTTTTTTTTTTGTTCAAGCGTGATTGTTGAACACGCGTCACTTGACACAACTTTCATTTTCGAGGTAGACCGTGCAAAGCCGGGAGACGCAGCTAGTGCGTAATGAAGTTTTGAGGTTTGTTAATGTTCCTTCCTTCGGTGCTTTTGAAATCATATCTCAAAGCTATGGGAACATCAGGATTGTGTAATAGCTGACTATTACATACACTTTGATTTGTGTGTGGTGGCCAGTAACTTAAATACTCTTCAAAAAAAAAAAAAAATCACATAATTTAATATTTAGAAAAAAACCCCTCAATTTTAAGATATTGTCTTTTTGAGATTTTGAAAAAAAAAAAAAAAAAGGATTTTCACTGGAACTATTGAGAGATTAGCACCAGGGGTGATGGTGGATTCAAGTAAAATTTTCTGGAAACAGTGAAATTTTTGGAAATTGCCCCCCTTTACCCTCCCCCCCGTGAAAAAAACTTGTCAAATATGCATAGAAAAATAATTTGAAATCATTTGAAAAGTACCACTTAGATAGAATAGATTTTTTTTAAATGTTTTTTTTAGTTTTAGAATGTGTCGGCCGAAAATTTTCGGAAATTAGAGATCACAAACAACCTTGATTAGCACTCATTTTTTGAGATAAAAGACAATATCTCAACAAATTTTGAAATTTTGTGAGAAGCATTTTTTGAAAAGGTTTTCAACTTACATATCGAATCAAAGAGCACGTAGTTGTCTTTTAAAAGGAGCTATTTTACAAGACTGAAGTTCCCATAGAATTGAAGTTAAGCATGAAAGCACTGCCGACCAGCAAAATAAATACTTTTTAACGAATTTCAAAATCATAAGTTATGGATGATTGAATTTTTTTTTAAAATTCTTTACAAATTTAAGATGTGGAAGAGTAAGATTTTTGAAAATTTCATGAAAATATGAAAAGGTCAAGTTGGGGATTTTTTTGCCCCTTTATTCGACACTAGTGGCACCCGCACGGCTTTGCCCGTAATAGAAAAATTAAAAGGTCTTTTGGTTCGACAGTATATTTACAAATAATGTATGGTGAATTTTCTCGCCAATCGGCTTGTACCCACGTTACAGTTCCACGTTATGATAATTTCGTATCTCGCCAATTCGCTTGTGCCCATGTTAGGGTTCCACGTTATGATAATTTCGTCATTAATGATAGTTTTTTTCTTAAAATTGGAATAGAAAAAGAACCACATCGAATTTTCGAAAAATCGCTTCGAGGTGCACACCCCCATGCTGCATACTAACTTTGTGCCAAATTTCATGAAAATCGGCAGAACGGTTTAGGCGCTATGCGCGTCACAGACATCCTACAGACATCCAGACATCCTACAGACATCCAGACATCCTCCGGACAGAGAGACTTACAGCTTTATTATTAGTAAAGATAAATTCGATCCCATTTAAAAATTGCACAAAACATACTCAACTCATAATTAAATACAATTTAATTCCACTTATAAGATGCCGATTGATTCAAGAGCAAGGCTGGGTTTTTTCCGTCAAAAAGATGTTACAAATTTAAAACCCGAATCTAAAACTCTAAATAAAGACTTAAAATAAAAAAAAATAAATAAAAAAATCTGAGTTCAAACTCTTTGTTACAGGATGAATATTTTTCTAATACAGACAAAACTAACAGATAATTTTAACTCTTAAAGCCAAAGCTTCTGTTTAATATTATTTTTCTTTCCCCATCAGTTTCCAATTCAATAGTTGATTTTTGCCAGTCTTTTTTGTTTGTTAAATCTGTGCAGAAAAAATAAACGCAGAAAACTTTCAAGCACCAGGTGATGACAATCAACGCAGCTGGTAGCCGCTCGCCATTTTGTTTTGTTGCGATAAAATAAACAAGTAATACGCATTCTGCATGGAATAACTAAAACAACCCCTTTTACGGAAATAAATGTAGCAATCATTTCGGATTCAGATCAGAAATGAAAATTTCACAAAGAAACGTTAGCAAAAAATACATCCGCGAAATAGTCATTGATATTAAGTTATACAAATGGAACAATTAAGTTTTGCATAATGTTCGAAGCTAAGAAAAAAAAAAAAAAAAAAAAAAACTCAATTAACTCAAAATTCAAATGAAATTCGACTTATAAACCAAATTTACATGTGAATGATTTAAAAATAATTATAATTAAATTAATTACTTACTTTTGATAAAAGAATATCCTTTGCTCCGATTGTTTTTGAGCAGTTGCTCCGAAAGCTGTTGAAGTTGGCAAGCAAAGAAAGTTTCTGCAACTATTCCAAGGTATACAGATATAGAGGACGCTCGGATGCAGTGATATCGGAACGTCAAATATTACGTTATTTTAGCACGGGAATAACACCGTGGCATTAGAACGTTTTTTGAACGTCTAATATGACGTCACCTCAGAACTAAACCGGCACCGTGATAATATCACTGTTGCTGTACGTCTCATTTTACGTGCAAGTAACACTTAACACCGTCATTCGACCAATAACACGATTTCTGTACCAGATTTGAACGTTCTGGTGCTACTTGGGTATTGTCAAGTTTTCAAATATTTATTCCCTTCTTTTTTTGTTTTGAAAAAAAGTAGTGAAAATGGTTTCAGTTACATAGTTAAAAATTTTAGCTAAGATATTAGCAATGCATATGCATTACTAAAGTATTAGAAATGCATTTAAACTTCTAAAACGGGACGAGTTTGTATTCCAAACAACAATAAGAAACCATTGAATGAATCAATTAACCAACGTTTTAATGCACAAAAATTGCAAATTGCTGCAGACACGTGTTTGTTTCGATGTTACAAGGAACACTTTTTTCAATGCAAAGAAGTGTGAGCTTTTAGCTGAAAAGTAATATAAGGTAAGTCATCAAAACATTGGTTAATTGATTCATTTAATTTTCAAGCACAAAGGTATTTATTCATTTTTAATAAGAAACCATGCTTGCTTTATTCAGCGTAAGAATTAATTTGGTAAAATTCCCGTGAAAAAGTCTCATAGCATAAAATATTCAGAGTTGATGATGTCTCTCAGTGCTTTTCTTTTTACTATAATTTAGATTGGTTAAAAAATATCTAATTTAGAAATTGTAGTTAAATAAAATTCAGTTTAGCTGTAATAAATACTTCATTCAGGTTCAGATCAAATTATTATCTATCTCAAAAAACCTGTCATTAGAGCGTCATCTGTTTTTGGACACGGACATATGTTATTATTGAATGTTGCAAGTATTAAAAAACGAATCTGGTGTGAAGTTACCAAATATGGGGTATTTGTGTTCATTTGCTTTTATACATGCATCCGAAATCTACGGTGAATGTCGGAACTAGTTTTCTAAGATGCATTATATTGTGATTTGAAACTGGTCTGAGCTGTAGTTACGGAGGTTATAATTGTTTGTTTCACAGTTCCAAAAAGTATTTAGATAGATACAATAATTCGGGTTATATCGTTCTAATACGTTAAAAGTTATAGATTTATGATTTTTTTTGTATTAGAGTTAAAAACGTGCTTATTCAATTTTAAATGTAATTGATGCATGTGATCAAGAATCAAAATCAGGTTGTCGAAGAGCGCAATATGAAGTTAAGCGCAAAATCGAGAAAAGTATGCAATATGGGGCGAAGCAAGCTTCTTTTTCTCCAGAAGAGGATGAATTGAGATGTGAAAGTGAAGATGAAAATGATACGATGTGTGATTGCAAAGGGCAACTCTCAAATGAGCAGGGAGGTTGAACATTGGATGCGGTGTTGAAAATCTCTTAAATAGATTCATAAAGACTGCAACGAAAATTGAAAAACATTGCGTGCAAATCATTTCATTTACGAAAATAAAACTGTAGCGTCTACTATTATTTTTGCGGTAGGGTAGACCGGGACAAGTTTACGCATGGGGCACGTTTACGCAGTGCCCTTTTTTCAAAACGAATTATAACTAGAGATCTAACAGTCATAACAGACTAATGCTGCTCCCTAGCAAATATCCTGACGAGTTTTTGAGCATCAGTGGAGTTTCGGTATAGCATGCAGAAAGAATAATCTGTTTTCTACCAAATTGAGTAATTTTTGTGTTGAACGTTTTGAAGATTATTGTGAATAAATAATACTTAGTTAAGTAAAAACAAATACATAAAAATTTGCAGAATTTTATAATTGTATTTGTATAAACTGAAATGTTATACAAATACAATTCTGAAATTATAATTATTAAAACTTTTTGCACGAAAAAATAAATCCAAACTTTGCGACGGGGCAAGTTTACGCGTTGACGGCGGAGCACCGTACGCACGTTCTTATTGTGTCTTACTTCTAAACGTGCCCTGACGCTTTTTCCGAATTGTCACAAAACGTTTTAGTATTTTCAGGCTATTTAGTTTTGAAAATCATCGTTTAATTTTTAATCCAGTTACAAATACGTATCTTATAGCTTACAATTATATAGTGCTTACAATCATATAGTGCCCGAATAGAATTACTTTATACACTATTCAGTCTGTAACAAATTTGCTTTATTTTAACGATGGTAAGTCATTGTGCTCAAAAAAAAAAAAAAAAAAAATGCGTAAACGTGCCCCGTGTACGGGGCATGCTTACGCAACTGACTTGGACTCAAAAATAATTTTTTTAACGGTTAAAAACCGAAACTGCGCAACAACTGAATATACCAATTTCGACTCCATTAACTGCTTCATAAAACCGCAATGTCAAAAATTTCCTGAGTTAAAACATAAAAGTTAGAAAATTCATTGAAAAAAATCCGCGTAAACGTGCCCCGGTCTACCCTTCTCAGTAAAAGGATTCATCTCATAAAAGCACCCTTTTCCCCAATTTTTTTGGGGAAAAAGAAAAAAAAATCTAAAATGATGGATTTGAACCTTTTAACTCAAATGATTTTAACCTCAGAATCCCGAATTTCATTCTAAGCTCAATATTCCTTTTTTTTTCTTAATCATGTTATTTGTAAGGGGAAAATGCAAAAGGCACCATATCGTCGCCTCAGAGCAACAGATCTAATACCAGAAATAACATTAAGATATCCTACTGTTGCTCTGAGGCGACGATATATATTCGGTGATTTTACCCATTACAGTAAACTCCCGGCGATGATTACCTAACCGTAGAAAAATGCTCACATTTTAACTTAAAAGTGCAATATCTACTTTTGACGTTCTTATTTACTTGCTTCTCTCCCTTCCAATGACAAACCTGACTATTTGAAACGTGATTTTCCAAACTATACTACTTTTTGCTTTAGATCTATACTACTTACTAATTTTTAGTAGTACCCTACATACTGATTTTTAGATGTACGCTACTTACGTGTGAAAATTAGTGACCAGACCTGTCTTGAAAAAACTGCCCTTCACAATGCGCTTTTGGTGTAACAGTTGCAGCGACCCACCGCCGGACTCAGCGAGGAGAAGCCAAGTCCATCGAACTGCTACCATTCGGCCGCCAGTTGGCGACGAGGAAAATCAGGCAAACCCAAGTTTAAACGCAGGTGGAAAACGATTTCCAAGAGACCTTGCCTAGATGTGATAGTTATCAGCTGCGATGAAATTGTGAAGCTGTGGCTTGCGTTTTAGATTTTACAAGATTCAATTTTAACCTTTTACTGGTGTTTAGCAATTTAGAAATTTTAAATAAAATGTTTTATTTTTACACTGTTATTTTATATTCGGAGTGCTACAAACTGGTGACCCGGACAGAAGCTGATTGAGAAATATGATATAAATTTGGAATTCTTCTTAAAGAGATACGTACGCGGTTGAGATTCCTTTTTGTTCGATTCTCTGTGATTGGTCAACCTGTTTGGTACAATTAGAAGAAATGCAAGAGTTTAGCAAATGTTGTTTTAAGTTCTGGTGCTGTTTGTTTTGTGTTGCTGTAGAATATCTCTCAGGCCCAAAAACCTTTTTCAATTGCATTTAGTTAAGATACAGTTTGGTCGCACAAATTGGTTAACATGAGTGTTGTAGACAACAATAGTGTTGGCGTAACGACGCAAATATCACATTTAGCAGTAAAGATTCCACCAATATGGAAAACTGGAATTAAGTTGTGGTTTATTCAGGTCGAAAGTAATTTTGAACTCGCGAAAATCACGAATGACACAACTAAATATAACTACATTGTTGCGGCTATTGATCCAGAAACTTTATCGGTCGTATCAGATATTTTGTTCGCACCGCCGGCAGCAGATAAATACGGTGCATTAAAATCTCGGTTAATAGCGGAATATTCCGAGTCCGAGGGGGAACAGATTCGTCAATTGGTCTCAGGCCTGCAATTAGGAGATAACAAACCATCTTATTTGCTGCGAAAGATGCGAGAATTGGGGGGTGCAAATGTTACCGATAATTTTATAAAAAACTTGTGGCTTCAAAAACTACCATCGGAAATGCATGCTATTTTAGCAATAAGCTCAGAGACGTTGGACAAGTTGGCTGAAAGGGCAGATATGATTGCAGAGGTGCGTGCTGCCTCATCGGACAGTGGTATTTTTGGTGTCGGGCAATCGACTGCAGCCACTTGTGTGGTACAGAGTATCACCGCGGAGGAGGATTTTTGTAAGCTTCGAAATGAGGTCACGGCTTTGAGAAAACAGATGGAACGACTGACTAGTGGGGGGAAACGAGACCCTTCCGCTGAAGGAGTTCCTTACAGGCGACGTGTTCTGTCACGAGAGAATTATAAGAGCGATGAGAATTATTGTTTTTACCACGCGCGATTTCGGAATAGGGCACGAAAATGCCAACCCCCCTGTTCTTATGCTGGTTGCAGGCAGGGAAACTTGCAGTAGCGGCTGCCGATCGAAGTATTTCGACGACAGCCGCTCAGTCGCCTCGTTTGCATGTCTATGATAGAAAGTACAATTATAGGTTTCTTATTGATTCGGGTAGCGATGTATCCTGCTTGCCCCCTCCAAGTAATTGGAAAATCCGCAAACCTGATCCCCTCCAACTAGTAGCTGCTAATAATTCAAAAATTTACACTTACGGATCTAAAATAATTAACGTAGATTTGGGGCTGAAGAGAGTTTTCACTTCGAAATTTTTAATTGCTAACGTTCCTGTTCCTATTATAGGGGCCGATTTTTTGAGACATTTTGATCTTTTAATAGACCTTAAACGACGCAAACTCATTGATAATACTAGTCACTATACACAAGCAGGTACGGTTTACAAATCAGCTAGCTATTTTTCGGTAAAACTTATTTCTAATGATTCAGTGTATCATCGTATCCTAGCAGAATTTCCTGAACTCACGAAATTAGCCCCCGTGGCAAAGTTGGTTAAACATGATACGGTACATTTTATTGAAACTACCGGTCCACCAATACATAGCAAACCTAGGAGACTTAATCCAGAATTACATGAGGCAGTGAAAAAGGAGTTTCAGCTTATGGTTAATCAAGGCATCTGCCGGCCATCAAAATCTCCTTGGTCATCACCCCTTCATGTTGTTTCTAAGGCTTTAGGGGGTATTCGACCAGTTGGAGACTATAGGAGGTTAAATGCTCAAACTATACCAGATCGATACCCCATACCGCACATACAAGACTTTTCTAACGCACTTTACGGTAGTACTATTTTTTCAAAACTTGATATAGTACGAGCCTATTTTCATATACCTGTGCACCCAGAGCACATACAAAAAACTGCTATTTGCACTCCGTTCGGACTTTTCGAGTTTCCTTTTTTAAATTTTGGTTTGTGCGGAGCTGCTCAAACATTCCAGAGATTTATGAACAGTATTCTCGGTGACCTTGATTTTTGTTATGTTTATTTGGATGATATTTTGATATTTAGTAATAGTGAGGAAAAACATAAGACTCATGTAAGAGCGGTTTTGGAAAGACTAAACGATTATGGGCTAACTATAAATGTGTCAAAGTGTATATTCGGGGTCGCAGAGATTTCTTTCTTAGGACACTTAATTACGAGTAGTGGCACAAGGCCACTGCCGGATAAGGTCGAGCCAATTTTAAAGTACCCACAGCCAAGAAACGTTAAGGAACTGCAGAGATTTTTGGGATTCTTGAATTTTTTTCGTAGATTCTTGCCACAAATAGCCCGGCATCAGGTGTATTTAACGGCGTATTTAAGAGGGGCCAAGAAAAACGATAAGACTAAGCTCGATTGGTCAGATAAAGCAAATGAAGAGTTTCAACATTGCAAGAAATTGATTGCAGATGCGGTTCTTTTGGCACACCCAAAGCCGGATGCAGAGTTGATATTACAAGTCGACGCATCGGATTTCGCAATTGGGGGATCATTATCGCAAATAGTAAATAAGCGCTTACAACCGCTTGCTTTTTTCTCTAGGAAGCTGTCACCGGCAGAAAGAAAATATAGCGCTTATGATAGGGAACTGTTGGCAGCTTATGCTAACATAAAACATTTTTGGCATATGGTCGAGGCGAGAAAGGTTTCCTTGTTTACTGATCATAAGCCGCTAACGTTTGCTTTCCAGCAAAGTTCGGATAAATGTAGCCCAAGACAGGCGAGGCAGTTAGATTTTATATCCCAGTTTACCACAGATATACGCCATATAAGGGGACCTGATAATATTGTTGCAGACGCACTTTCTCGGATAGACGCTATAGTCATGCCGAACCCCATTAATTACACAGAACTCGCTCAGGCACAACAAAGCGATCCAGAGCTAAAACTGTTGATAGAAAAATCGGGAGTTTTAAAATTAAAGAGAATTACCATACCAGAATGTGAAATACCTATTTTTTGCGATGTTGCAAATGGTACGCCTAGGCCGTTTGTACCCCAGGAGTTCCGCGAGATAGTTTTTTCCGCCTTGCACAATTTATCTCATTTGGGTATCCGCAGTACGTCAAAATTAATAAGATCAAGATTTGTATGGCCATCTATTCGAAAAGATTGTGTTAAATGGGCTAGATGTTGCATTCCTTGCCAGAAATCAAAGATAACTCGACACACAAAAGCACCAATAGGGAAATTTTCGGACCAGTCACAGAGATTTGAACATGTGCATCTCGACCTCGTAGGTCCTCTACCCCCATCGCAGGGAAACTATTATTGTTTAACTATGATAGATAGGTGCACACGTTGGCCAGAGGCTGTGCCGATACCTGATATATCGGCACAGACGGTAGCAAGGTGCTTTTTTGTTAACTGGATTGCTCGTTTCGGATGCCCTGCTCGTATAACTACCGACCAGGGTAGACAGTTTGAAAGTGCACTGTTTCACGCTCTCTCGTGCTTTCTGGGTGTTAAAAGAATTCGATCCTCTCCATACCACCCACAAGCAAATGGCTTAGTGGAAGAATTTCACAGACCGTTAAAGGCCTCTTTAAAGGCATATAACACTCAAGAGTGGGCAAATGCACTGCCCACAGTTCTTCTTGGATTCCGGGCTGCGTTTAAGGAAGATTTGGGTGCAACAACAGCAGAGCTTGTATATGGGAGGACGCTCCGACTGCCAGGAGAGTTCTTCGTAAAGACGGGTATTGAAGGTACCCCAAAGGAGCTGGTGGAAGAACTCAAGACACATTTTGACAACATGCGACCTATCCCAACGAGTTGCCACGGACATAAGTCCGTGTTTGTACATCCACACCTAAAAGACTGTTCTCACGCATTTGTTCGCCACGACGGAGTAAGAAAACCCCTGCAGGCACCATATGATGGACCGTATAAAGTGATATCGAAAAAAGAGAAAACTTTTGATCTGGAAATTAAAGGAAGGAAACAGACGATATCTATCGACAGGCTGAAACCAGCTTTTTTGTCTACAGACTGTTTACCTGTTAAGAATAGGGGCGAACAATCTGCGTCTAATTTAGTGACTACACGCTTTGGAAGGACAGTTCGGCAACCGTCTAGATACGGTATATTCGATGGAACTGTGGGGGGAGTGTGCAGCGACCCACCGCCGGACTCAGCGAGGAGAAGCCAAGTCCATCGAACTGCTACCATTCGGCCGCCAGTTGGCGACGAGGAAAATCAGGCAAACCCAAGTTTAAACGCAGGTGGAAAACGATTTCCAAGAGACCTTGCCTAGATGTGATAGTTATCAGCTGCGATGAAATTGTGAAGCTGTGGCTTGCGTTTTAGATTTTACAAGATTCAATTTTAACCTTTTACTGGTGTTTAGCAATTTAGAAATTTTAAATAAAATGTTTTATTTTTACACTGTTATTTTATATTCGGAGTGCTACACAGTGTTTACTCTGTTGCAGTTAATTTGCTTGCACGATTTGCTCTCGTATTATATTTGTAATAATGAGGGATCCTTTCTTAGTTTTTGCATTTATTTTTTACATATTTTTATTGTTATCGTCTTAGTTATAGTTTAAATGCATGCGAGTGTTATTGATCAGTTTAAGCTACTGCATACACTAGCATATTACTGTACTCATCTTTGTAAAATATAATCATGACCCTTGTGACAGTTTTATAATTTTTCGTAAGACTGCGTTTTGGCAAGTAGAGATAAAATTTTTCCAATACAGGAGAAAAAATTACTCTTATATATCATAATAATTAAATATCTATTTAATATGGTTAAAGCAAAGCGAGATGCGGTATCGATGTTCTTCTGAAAACTTCAATCTATTAGTTTGATAATTATTTCATTAAAAAAAATAAATAAAAAGAATCACTATATAAAAGTTTAAATTTATATTTCAATTTTTTCGGTTTTTGTCAATTTGCTGCTGAAAAAAAATCATAATTTATTACAGGAAATCAACTTCATCGTAACAATGTCTCGTGTTTATTTAGCATCAATGTTTCATTTAAATGGTTTACTTAACGAGATGGACAGTAAGAAACAGTTAAACAGTTTTTGGGAACATACTGTCTCACAAATCATTCAACACTTCGTATTTGTAAGTTAAATATCCCTTGCTTATAAATGCATGATGCAAATATTTGAACTTTCAAAGGTGCAGCTGCGGAAAGAAAGAAATTCAAATGCTTGCGATATACATCTATTTTCTCAAAAGATAGATATTTTATCCCATAGTTCGTCTTACATTTTAAAACGATTTATTTGAAATCGTAAAGAGTCTATTTGTCTAGATTTATTAAAAAATAAAGAAAGAAAATTTAGGTACTTATGCATTTTTAGTTTAGAAGAAATGAATGGCTAAGAGGAATAACATGATAACCGACCCTTCATGCAAAATAAAAAAGTAGAAACGTAGTTAAAAACATTACTGTAGGGTTACCCCCTTTTGGGATCACCGCAAATTTGAAGGGCTGGGAACAATAAGATGGTAACCGATGATGATGATCATGCGATATCAAAAGGTGGTAGACCGGGGCACGTTTACGCGGATTTTATTTAATGAATTTTCTAATTTTTATGTTTTAACCTAGGAAATTTTAGATATTGCGGTTTTATAAAGCAGTTAATGGAGTCAAAATTGGTATATTCAGTTGTTGCTCAGCTTGTGTTTTCAACCGTTAAAAAATTAATTTTGAGTCCAAGTCGGTTATGTAAACTTGCGCCGTACACGAAGCACGTTTACGCATATTTATTTTGACACCTAACGTAGTTCTGTTGGTGTTTTGAACACAATGTCTTACTGTCGCTAAAATAAAGCAAATTTATTACACACTGAATAGTGTATAAAGTTGAAGCTGAAGGGGCATGAAGACAGCACTATATGATAGTCAGCTATGAAATACGAATGTGTAACTTAATTAAAAATTAAACGGTAATTTTCAAAACTAAATAGCCGGAAAATACAAAAAAATGTTTGAGACAGTATGAAGCGAAAAAAGCGTCAGGGACACGTTTAAGTAAGTCACAGAAAGAACGATCGTAAAGGTGCTCCGACGTTCAAATAAAAAACTTACCCCGTCGCCAAGTTTGGATTTATTTTTAACGTGCAAAAAAAATTATTAACATTTTACTTCATACAAATACAATTCTCAAAAAAGGATAAAATTCTGCTATTTTTTATACATTTGTTTTTTCTTAACTAAGTATTATTTATTCATAATAAGCTTCAAAACGTTCAACCCAAAATTTACTCAACTTGGTAGAAAACAGATTCTTCTTTCTGCATGCTGGATTGAAGCTCAAATAAATCTCAAAAACTTGTGAGAATATTTGCTAGGGAGCAGCATCAATCTGTTATGACTCTTATAATTCGTTTTGAAAAAAGGGCACCGCGGAAACGTGCCCCGGTCTACCCTACTGTTTATATCAACGTTTCTACCTTTTGATTTTGCATGAAGTGTAAGTTACTATGTTATTGCTCTCAGCCCTTCAAATTATATCCCTACAAATTTTTTGAAAATTTTCTTTTTCTTTCTATGGGGCTGCGTAAGAGACCTTAGCCTTTTGCAGATCTAGGGCGTTTCCCTAAATTGCATCAAGCTTATTTTGTGCTGAGGCGGGGATATTAACACCTCAGAAAACTTACTCCCTGATTCCCGCCATTTGCCGGTTTACTGGGCTTTTATGATGAAAAACTGCACTTAGAATATAATTTTGCCTACAACATTCAAAGCCAAACGAAAACTCGAGGGATCTTTTACATGCTGCATAATTGAGCTACATGGGCGCTGATGATTTTCTGCATCTCACAAATCCACCGTATGACCATTTTGACCACATGTTCTATCAAAATCTTTATTGGATGTAAATTTGAACTACAATATTTGCATTGCAGCAAGAGAATGTTTTTGTAAATAAAACAACATGAACATTAATACTATAAGTTTCTCTGCTGTAAAGTGTGTGGTTTATTAATACTCATTAAATTAAAATTTCTGAAATTTTAATTTTTTAAAATTAAAAATATGATAATATCTGTAAAAACTCTGATAACACAATATAAGATAAGACTACTATTTTATTGAGAGTTGAAAAACGCTGAAACAATCTGAAATTTAAAGTGTATAATGCTGTACTTATAAATTCATTTTACCTTAATTAAGTCAATGTTTAAGCTAATTATGCTAGAACTTAAAATATTTCTAGAACAGAACCGTCTCTATACTGGCTTTATTATAAAATTATCAACTGATAAAAGAGAGTTTGTACCTCTCAGTCAGATGGGATGAAAACCCAACTTCTGGCTCAATCACAACACATTCATCATTGAATCTACAACTTCCAATTAGGAATGTACGAGTCGAAAACATTGCTTCGAGAAGAGAGAAGGCCAGGTGGTAATTTATACATGTTTTCTAACGCTTTTGGAAATTGTCAGATAAGAGTCTTCCTCATTTTTTCCAACTTGATTTGCTAACACAGCTTATCATTTTATAAATATCCACCAGAATGGAAGTAATTTTTTCTCAGGAGGTGATACTGGAGGTTCAGACTCAGAAGTTCTCACGTTGGTAAGAGAGCGCTTGCAACTTCGCTTGCACAAATGAGATCAAGTTGTTGCGACTCGATCTAATCTAATTGCCTAAAAAAGGAATTTTTTGCTTTGAAATACACGAAAACTCCTAAATTATTCTAATGCATATAATTGAGAATGAAAATCAGGTTGAAGACACATTCAGTTTGAGGTAATGCGCAATATTGTGCAAAATGGAGAATCAAGTTTCTTCAGAAAAGGAAGAATGGAGAAGTGAAAGTAAAGATGAAAATGGTGTTGTGTCTGTCTGTTGCGCAAAGTCCTTTAACTCATCTAAAATTTCAACATTTTTTATTTGTATATTGACTATCTGGGGTATGTCTGGGGAGTAGGGGAATGTTGGGCAAAAGGAAATAATTAAGATAATTTTTCGAATTTTAATTTTAGGTGCTTTTTGGATAAAATAGATCTTTCTATCCGACCCCTTCTTACAGATTTGTTAACTTCAAACTCCTAAATTAACGGAAAATATTTATAAGCATTTTTAAACAAGTAAAAATAAGTTTCATGAAGAAATCATTGAGAAGAAATGTCTGCTGACATTTTTTGCTTAGGTGTGAACAAATACAGTACATATATATATATATTGATGCTGCTTTGAAACTTTTTCTCCTTCCAAAGGAGAGGGAGGGGACTAATTTTCTTATCTAGATAGTTATTTTTAGAGGGGGCTATTGCCGTTATTTGAAATCTTTAACGCTTATTCTAAAAGCTATTTTTAGAAACTTATATCCTTATCCAAATAGGGAGTTTTAAGGAGTGTTTTTAATTTTCTTATTGAGAGATTGGGAATTTTTAGACACTTGTCTTTACTCTAAAGGAGATTTTATGGACTGTTTTGTTTACTTAAAAAAGGAATTTTTAGGGACTAATTTCGAGATTCTACTGGGGATTTTTGACGACCGTTCTCCTAATTCGAATGCGGATTTATATGAATTTGCTGACGTTATTGCGGAAGTATTTTCTTTATTTTAATGACCCTTTTATTAAAATTTCTCCTTATTCGTTTTGGTATTGCGATATTTAAGGAAGTGTTAACTTTATTTTTCTATTCGAATGGGCATTTTTAGAGAATAATGCCCAAAATTAAATAGGGATTTTTAGGGACTATTGTTATTACTGTGACGGGAAGTTTTACTCTCTTTTTTTTGGCTGGCTTATTGAACATGCGCAACTTGAAATAACTTTTATTTTCTAAATAGATTGGGCAAGGCCGGACAATGTAGCTAGTATTAAAAAAAAAATAAGTACTGGGCCGATCATTAATAGGTTTCATCTAATATTTAAAACGCAAAAACTAGAATTTTATCTTCAGTTTTTGCTTCATAAATAGCAAATTTTTGATAAAAGCTTGTACCACATGTTCAGAGGTTTTTTTTTTAATTTTTTTAAACTGAAATAGACTACATGTCTTCCTACATATTTAATTTATTACCAAATAGGTGGCGCTAGAAACAGAGTAAATATTTTACTACTTCTCTTTTCCCCGCTATTTAAACTCACCCACTTTTCCTTACTTCTCGTGTTTTCTAATTTATTATATTGGCAAATGCAAAACGCATTAAATGTCAAATTGTACATCAAAACGTACACATACATTTGTGCATTTTTCAGCATATATTTTGTGTAGAGGAAGTTTGGATTTATGGAATAGTTGGATAAACTTTTTTGAGGCATAGTGGCTTTGTTTAAAGCCACCTAGTTATTTTTTTCAACCCACAAGAGTGCATAGGTTTCAACAGTTTGGCTGGCAAATAATAATAATAATATTGTTTTAAAATCTAGATTGCCTCAAACGAATCCACTATTTGTCATGGCTTCGTTTGAGGCTATGGCAGCGCAGTAATGTTGCCAGTATTGAAATTATTCGCTGTAGCTGTTTTGAAATTTTAGAGAGGGAACAAGTCTACTGTAGGATCAACTATCCCCACTCTTCCCCAAGTCAATTATAAAATAAGATTAGGCGTAATGTGTAGTAAAAAAGTAAGTTTTTCCAGCAGAGCTCATTTTAAGCAGAAATCTATTATTGTATAGTTCGGAGTGTATTTACTCCAAGATATGGCGTCGAGTTATATGGCGTAAATATTACAACTCGAGATATGACCCCAACGAATGAAGAAAAAAATGCTTTTCTATCTTACCTAAAGTAAATTCAATATACATACTATATGCTAAGTAGAAAGAGCTGTAAAGTAAGGGGTGCGCCCTTACCTTGATGAAGTGTCAGTCCTCTTCACGTACTGTATTTGCTTTTTCCTTTTTTTTAAACTTTGTATTTTCCATTTTTGACATTTTTTTTGTTTCTTGATTTGTGACTTTTTTCTGAATATGTTAGTACTGTTTTTGTTTCTAGCAGCTCAGCGCTGACACTACAGCACATATTCGGTTGATTTTTCACATCGTTAAATTCTTTCACATTTTGGAAAAAAAATTTTTAAATGTATTTCTTGTATTATATATATATATATATATATATATATATATATATATATATATATATATATATATATATATATATATATATATATATATATATATATATATATATATATATATGTGTGTGTGTGTGTGTGCCTGATTGTTTGATTCAAATGCTTACGCTGATCGTCACTCAAACACATATTGAGCTCTTACATCAAAGTAACACGCTTTTAGATAAAGCTTTGCACATCATGCTCATTTATAATAGAATGAAAATATGAGATTAGTTATGAATAATTTATATTTTAGTCTTAAACGCATAACTATCATGATTGCTAAATGTGGAAACAATCATAGCCTATACATCACAGAAATGTACGCAATGTAGGTGAGCAGAGATTATGTTTCTGCTTTTTGTAATAAAATAAACATTTTTTAATGTAGTCGAATATATATTTATATATACACACACATAGGTAGTTATCAAGATATTGGAAACAATTGGGAAAAAAATTTTGGGAATCGCTACTCTGCCGTAAATATTTTGTTTATAAAAGTGCCCTTCTAACTTTAATCGCTCACACTGGTGACTCTATATGGTGATTGAGTTCTATGGTCACTTTTGCTGCTGTTGTTCGCTTTACAGACAGTACAATCCACTTCAATACCCGTCGTTTTATTTCACTGAGCTTCTTTTTGCGCCCACTATTTTGCTTTGCGGAGCTTGTCTTACCGCGTTGTGGGTATGCTGTCATGACTTAAGATACTGTACTTTTAGATGCGCTAAAAAGTTGAAATGTTTCAGTTACACTTGCTTCAGCTAGACGCGCTCCAATAATTTGGCCTCTTTAAAAATTTGAGAGGTCCGACATTTCACGTGCTTGAAAAAAATCCAAGACTTCCAGAACTTCCGTTAAACCATCAAATAGTACTAGAATATGTACATTGATATTTATTTAAAAAAATCAGATATATAATTTTATTCTTTATTAGTTACAAAGTGCATTCAAAAATGTCACTTTTATTCTCACGTGTATCCATTATTTTGATAACTACCTGTATATTTCAATATTTCTATGCATAGAAGTAATTTTAATTTATCAAAAGGTCTAAAAAACTGAAGAAACTAGCTAAATAAGGCGTACTGTCGTCAAGAGGGTTATTGAAAATGGCTCTAATACTTTTCAATCACAATCTTTTCTCTCTTCAAAACCTTTAAAATGAGATATATTGAAAAAAAAAAGGACTGTTTTAGACGCATATCTGTACTTCTGTTCGGTGAAGAAAGAGATCCCTTTTGCTAAGAAAAAGTACTTACAATGTTTGCAGAAATTCTGCTCTTAAATGTGCTGATTTTCCTAAATTTACCATTTCGTAAGGCAAACTTACGCTAGTTGGTCTTGAATGCATTAATAAATACTGTTTCACATTAATTAATGATACAAACATGCAATAGTTTTATTTCATAAAAAATAAAGAAGGGAAATACGAGTGTTCCAAACCATTGGCTTGTTCACGAAAACATCTTCAAATCGGTTGATTTTAATCAAACTTCGTTGAGCCTTAACATATTTTTTTCCTTTCTGAGTATTTTTCTTTAATGTTTAACTGCACTCAAGGGGAATCTTTCTAAAAAGGCTCTGTTCAATTTTTTACCTTTCATTTGAGATAAAGGATTAGTAGTAAATCTAACAGTTTCATTCCAGCATATAAGACGGTGATAGTTTGATACTCTGAAATTTTGCTAGCGGAAAATATGCGTGGTACATTTCTTGATATAGTTTTCAGTTCGAGTTTTCCCTTATGAAACCAAGTTTTTGGTCTACTCCCTGTAAAGTAAAAACACACACACAAACGAGCAAATAGGGTGAAAGAAATCTCAATTCATCATAAATTATAGCAAAAAAAAAAAAAAAAATGCTCAAAAACTGTATGTCTCTCCCCCTCGCCCATTACGTAACCCTTTATTAATAACAGCTATAAATAGCCTTTGAAGAAATAATCCGACCCAAAAACCTCATATTATTCAAAAAATCTCGGCTAGAAATCCAATCCCCCATATTCAACCCCCCTCCTTTTTTTTACAAACTACTTTTAATTCAGCTTTGCACAGTTCAAAAAGCTTAAAATTAGTTTCCTCGGGGAAGTTTAAGGCATAATATATAGAACGGATTTCCATCAAATGAACTTTACTTGGAAAAGCTTTTAACGCAGAATTTGCACATGAAAGATTTTTTTTTAAATTTTGATTTAAAGATTTAAACGTACAAAATTTTACCATCAACAAATTTATCGATAATAACCATTCAATTGAAATTTATTCTTTTATGTAGAAAGATAGAAAATAATGCAGAGATTTTGAATATATTTAAAGTTTTCATTTCTAGAATTAGAAAAAAAAGCTATTTTCCAAGCAATTGACGGGAACGTAAGTTTGAGATTGATTGATTGATTGATTAACACTGAAGTTATTTAAAGGCTCTAATGATTATTATTATTACGTTGATGAATTATTGTTAAAATTTTTTGTTTGATCTTCATTCTAAAGTTTTAATATTATTCTCTTATATTTAGTGATAGGTTTGAAAACTATTCTAAACCTTTTCGCTAATAAGCGTCAAAACTAGCAAAGATTGTATTGTACAAAAAAAAAAAAAAAAAAAAAAAATTGTTCTTACTTTATTTGTTAATTTCCATAAAAATATTTCCGCTTGTTTTAATTCCAAATTTTACATTAGGAGTTTTTTTTTTTTTTTTGAATTTCAGCTCTACAATTTGTTTTTCCTGTACTTATACACTTAATTATTAGAAAAATTTGCTGACTTTAAAATTTTGATAGTAAAAGATTCATAATTAAAACATTCACTTAAACATGATGCCTAAGAGTTTGAAAGAATTACTTTGAAATCAATTCTATATATAAAAAAAATCTTTACTTCACAAAACAAGACTATTTGCTTTTAGAAATAATTGCAAACGGTGTAGTTATTAGCGACTGAACTTGACCTTCCCAGTTATTTATCACTATATCAGTGCGAGTGGACTATCCCTAAAAAATAAAAATATACATTAATGCTAGATTCCCCTAAGCGCATTTAATCTAATTTCTAATCTTAACTATATCTGGGAATGAAACTTGAATAAATATAAATAACACAGGAAATTTCGTTACTGAAGACTTGTTGTGCGACTCGTATGCAACATGCGGCGTTTCCAATAGTTTTTGTATTGTTTTTACAGCGTGAAAATTTTTTTGGCCATAGGCTCATAGGAGTAAGTATGATACTCTGGTTTTACAACGAAAAATCAGTGCGAAAGTTGTAGAGCAAACCTCTAGAAAAAACCTGGTTAATGATTTTTTAAATACATTTGGAGGGAATACCCTCACGAGTCTCCCAACTTTCTACAAATGCTCATGCTTTTGAACTTTTCACTTCTTTAGCCCCTCAGAAGAATGTTATTGGTTAATATGATGCATCCTTCCCATCCAAAAAAAAAAAGCGGTAATGGTATTTGGAGCTGGGTGACCACTAACAGGATAAAATGTCGGTTAGAGGATGGCTGCGTTGACGGAAACATGTTCTGACAATAAATTAAGAAGTGTGATAAGGACTTTGCATGAGGAGGTATTAAACTATCCTCCTTACAGTTCCGACATCGCACCACGTGATTTCCACCTCTTTGGAAGTTCAAAGAAACATTTGAGAGGACAGCATTTCAGAATCGATGCTGCAGTTCAGCAAGCCATCTTGAAGCAGTTTCACATTCTTGACAATGATTTCTTCCATACCGGACATCCAAGTTTATTTAAAGGTCCAAACAGATGGAAATCCGTTAGTGAAATTTCGAGACTGTAAGGAGGATGATCAAATACCTCCCAAAGAAAAAACCTTGTCACACTTATTATTTCAATGGCGGGAGATGTTTCCGTCAGAGCAGCCATCTCATAATTGACCCTTTGTTTTCTTAGTAGACACCCAGCTCCATCCATCTGCACCGTTTGAAAGCTCTTATCACCTTCGCTATCTTGAGCGTGATTTTTATTCGTACAGAGAATCTGAACGTCCATCAGAGCTCTTGTTACCTTACTTTTTAAAAACACATCGTATTTAGCCAAGGTTTTAAACCCCCTCGTCGTGAATTTAGCCACAAAGTGTAGTCAATTGAAAGAGATATTTGTTTGATGTTAGAAAATAGGTGTTAGATAGCGAACAGCATGCTCGTTCAATTAAAAACGGAACTTTTATCTTAATTAAAGAACGGTTTTTGTGCAATAGGAAATATGAAAAATCAGCATTTTTGTGAAAAATAAATGGTCACTGAAAAATATATAGGGGGATGCATGGAAAAATGAAATAGTTAAGATACCTTACCGTTTTCTAAATGATAAAACTGGAAATTTATTTTGAAAAACAAGATACACAAAGAAATAACAATGTATTTCATAATAAACTTATAATGAAATATTATTTTCCTGTTTTTGGCAGTAAAGTTGTAAACAAAATTGGAAAATGAAACTATTTTTCGAATAAAATATCTTTTATTTTACAACTTAATATATTTTTCATTAAATAAATGAATAAATTACCAGCGCGCTACATCCGAGCACTGGGATGAACTATAACACCCTCCTGAATTTTTTTATGGGAACTTATTGTCACCAATGGCACTTTTTCCGCACATTCCACAATTGATTTTTTTTAAATTCTACTGAAAACATCATAAAGCCAGCGTATGGATGAAATCTCAACGCAATTATGGCACGAAAAGAAATTGTTCTAAAATCTTCAACTTAATAAGCGCACTTCATTTCACCAATTGCAACTATTTCACACTACCCATTATCAATATACGAAAAAAGAAAATAATCACCCCACTCTTATATATATGAGTATTGTTTTTGTAAAGTTTTAAAATCTGCACTACATACTTGCGGACACAATTTATTGAATAGCAATTATTCTCTAACCTACTGAAGAAATCATTTTAGAATGCTTCAAATAATCTTTATTCGGCTCCTTAAGCAATTTAATGGTCACTTAATTAGTTGATATTGTTATTACTTAAGAATTGTTTAGTTCTTTCATTGAATAGTGTTTGACTGCGTCAACTCTTTTATCTAAACATTGTCATAAACCTCCTATAAAATAAGTTCTAATTACCTTTTCGATATGACAAAAGCTTTTTAAAAGATTTAATTATTTCGATTTGTCAAGTTCCTTTTTGTTAATGACGGAAAAAAATCCTTAAAATGATTTTAAACAAATCAGTAATTTTGCTTTTACATCATGTCCGAGAAGGTAAGAAATTTTGGAATCGGACATGGACAACGTTTGTTAATAAAAAAAAACTATACTTATACATTTATACTGTGCTTATTAATTAATTTTTAGTTAGTAGGGGAATGCGTGGCAAAGTGAAATGGTGAAATATTTACTCTACTTTTAGCATCACTTATCCGGTAATATTTTAACTATATAGTAGCCCATGTAATCTATTCCAGTCAGTAAAAAAATGCCAACGAAGATTGGAGCATATGATAATACAAGCAATTTTTTTGAAAACTAATACTCATATAGTAATATTTTGTTGCAAGTCAAAAATTATCTTTGTTATTATCAATTGATAAAACTCTGTTATTAACATTTCACTGTAAAAACGATTCAGAAATGTTCCTGGAAAATAATGGGCTGCTGATGTGCCCAATTTCTTCCAGTAACATATCTTGGAAAAACCAGAAACGCTTTCCGCTAAAAGTCAGTAACATTTCTAAAATTAACCTTGAAACTTTATGAAGACGTGTGAAATCAGCCTTGTTAAAGCCAGTCATGTCTCTAGAACCTTCTAGAAAAATTAAGTAGGTTTAGTGTAATTGATGTAACTTTCTTAATTTACCAAGAAGGCTCCAAAAAATCAGAGCGACCACGGCCAAAGCTATGCAAGAAGGAACCAAGCATATCTCTTGCCTGCAATTCCGGCCTTGCAAAGCTGTAGCTATCCATTGACATTTTTGCTCTCATTGGGAGCTTAGTCGATCTGGACAGGCCGTAAGCAACCTTAGGCCGATACACTTAATAAACACGCTCATTCAATCTTTAAACTGGTTGCTAAAAATATTTTCCACAACAGTGAGCACACGTTGCAGTGAGCAAAGTCTGCACACGTGCAACTTGTAGCGATTCAGGAAACTTTTTTGTGATGATATTTGTTTTTACAGGGAAATAGGTGAAAACGTGTGAAATCCCGAGACGTTCCACGGAAATAACCAGTAACATTTTGGAATTTTTTTACAGTGTTCAGACATTAATTGAGATCTTCTAATACTCTGTGAAATATTTATTCAATTAATATTAAACTTATTTGTATTTGCTGCAATCATTCAAGTAAATGCGGGGCAAATTGACTGGGGCAAAATGAAAACTTTAATTTGTAAACTCACTCAACACTTAATAAATCACTTGCGCATTCATTTATAGATTCATTCACTTACATGCTTCCATTTAGTAATTCATTTATTTATTCAGTCTTTCACTTATTTTCTTAGTCATTCACTCTTTTACCTTGTTCGTTTACTTCTCTTCGTATATCAATTAGTTAACTTATTTAATTTTCAGTTTATTGTTTCAGTATCTTTTAATTTATTAGTTATACCTTATATTCACTGAAAAAAATTTCTATAATTGAATAGATAATATTTCATTAGAAAAATATTTTATTATTCACTTTGCCCTATAGGAAAAAAAGCGAATTTTTCCCACTTTTTTTGAAGGCGCAAATTTACTGCCAAAAATAAAAAATACTGCTTCAATGTAAGTTTTATTATAAAATAGAATGATCTTTCTTTATGTACTGTAATTTTCAAAATAAATTTCCAATTTGTTGATTTTGAAAAAGCTCAGTCATCTTAACCATTTCGCATTGCCCTACATTCCCCTTCTTATATTTTAGGTTTAAAAAATAGAGTTTTAAATCTAAATCAACCTCTGACATAAATAATGTCAACGCTACGGTTTAATTAAATGCTTCCTTCAAAATTGTTATTCTTCTTTAACAAACTGTTTCCAACTGGTCTGCTGATTCACTTTGCAGAAATAATTTCGTGGTACCCTGATCAGCGAATATATTTTTGAACGCGTTTTCTTTTTGCGATGTTTCAAGTACATAATTTGATTTTGTAGGATTTTTCTATATTGGGTTTTGTTTTCCTTATTTCTTCAACGTTTGTTCTTGTTCTTCTAGTTGAAGACAGTTACTTATCTAAGCAAATAACTTGATTTGTCGTATTATTCAATTGTGATTGTTTACTATAACGTCTTTATTATAGCATTGTTTATTTGGCAAAACACTTTAACTTGCAGGGGAAAAACAGCTTCACGGGCTAAAGGGCAGGGTTACGGTAGCGTGGTTGTTTGGCGCGTTAAGCGATGAACTATGTAGTTGAAGGATTACTTTTAGTTTTAAAGCAACTGTTAATATTTTTAAGGGTTTTGGCGAATAGTTTTAAAATCCAAAGAGACTTTAATAGGTCTTTTGAAAAGGTGTGTACGAATTTTAGTTGAAGAAAAATAATAATCTCACATCAGGAGGAGGTGGGGCGTGTATTTCTTTTGCTCAACGGACTTCCTTTAATTTCTTAGCACGGGGGTCGCCGTGCCGGTATTGCTAGTACATTTTATTCTTTACAAAACATTATATCAAAGAACCTAGAGTCTTAACGTATTCTAAGAAATTGTTTTTTTTCTGTTCCAGGACCAAAAAATCATATATTACAAAACGACCAAATCGCCTACCAGAGTATTACGGAAATGTTTCTGCACTTATTAAACAAGCTGCCGTTATATACTTTTACTTAGCTTTAGACTTAATGTTTTGGTGTCAAAACAATAATAACTGTTCGGGGACAAGTACTGCCGTTTGCAGGTAAACAGCAGCATCTACAGAAATTAGTTTTCGAGATATTTGAAGAAGTGCGTTTTGGATTCAGCACTAACAACAGGAAGTATTGGAATCAGACGTCTTTTTGGGCTTTTTTTTCAGCGGAAACCAAATAATTCAGTCTGTACAATAAAGCTGACGTACAATGGATGACCAAAAAAAAAAAAAAAAAGTGAAATAAAATAAAAAATTATAAATAAAAACGAATATTTGCTGTAACTGTTCTTTTCCTGCCCACGTAATTTTGTAAATACTGTTACAAAATCATTTATTTACTTTAAATCTTCTTACGCAAAGAACTTTTGAAGAATTCTAAGAAATGCTCTTAGTACTTCCCAAAGTAGAGCAGTACAATTGAAGAAAAAAAACAACCACTTGATTGTTGATATTTACAATAAAATGTCGAAGTACTGAGAACTGATGGGAAAAAAAGGAAAGAACTTACTTTTTTTCGTTATTGTATTGCAATCTCTAGTTTAAGGAATAACATATGTTTACTTTACTGCATTTATTAGAATGTAAAAATGTGCAGTGTACATCAGTGGAAACTCATTAGAGTATTTTCTTTGGAGAATTTACAAAGAAAGAATGGCTCATAAACCTTTAGTTTGTAGCATTGTGAAGCCTAATCATTTACGAAACACATGGCTATTAAGAATGATTTTTCATAATATTTCTAACTTTAAGCAATCAAATATTTCTTAATGTTTTCATTGCAACCGGAAGTACGAAAATATATGTAATAGTGATCCTCCATTTCTTCCGCTGACCTCAAACAATGTTTTTCTTCAAAATTTCCGGGAGAGTTATAAAAAAAAAACAATATATTGCCATTATTTTACAGTAGCTTCTATCAGTTAAAGTTTATTTGTAGATGAAAAACTTTTTATTTTAAGTAGAATATTTGCGAAATAATATAATCACTAAAAAAAATTGTGTAACTTTACTCCATAAAATCGGTGGCAGCTCAGCTGCCTAGACTGCACTGGAGTAACTTAACTGATATAACTGGTGTAAAATACCCATCGCTTGTGGAAGGTTACACCATGATAATGTAACTGTAGCATAGAGGATCACTAAGTTCTACGTAAAGTTGCACCAGAATTTTTTTCCTGCTTCGAGAAATTGCTCTAAATGTTACACTCTAGCAAAAATTAAGCTTTCATCTGACATTCTTGAGTGGGTACTCATTTTATTTGTAAGTAGACTTATACTTCAAATTAACTGTTCGATGGTTTAAATTATGTAGATACTATATTAAATGATCAAGTAATAATTTCTTTCTACACGTTTTAAATTGAAAGTACAAAAATTAATTAGTAGTTCACAGTACTTGAAATTTCGTTACAACAGTAATTAAAAAAATCACCCTGGAACTTTTTTTTAAAGCTCTTGCATTTAGTTATTCACTTAATCAATTATTTATCAAGTTCAAGCTTTTTTACCAACCAATATTTATTGGAAAATCCAATAAATTCCAATATTTATTGGAATAAGAGAGGAAATAACCTGAGAGGTGAACCCACAACACGAATCTCACACACAGGTCAAAAAACAAGCTCTCGGCCACAAAGGCCAGTTTTCGTATCGCTTATAAGAGTTTACCTACTCTGCGCTGAATCTGATTATTTCGCATTAGCTTTGAATTCTGCTGAAAACATTGTGCAAGTGTCCTCCAACAGTTTGAGTTCAAAAAAATTATACGACACACTTCAGAAATCGTGTAGTGTTACACCCGTACATACTGGTAACCTTACATATTTCTTTTACGTACATTGATTCAAAGGTTTACTGAGTCTCAAGTCAGAGTTGGTCAAGGAAAAATCTATTTATGTATGAGTTTAAGTACATGGAGATAATTATTGTCTTGCTAAAAAATTCACAAACGTTGGTTTGGCTACAAATACTATCTTACAGGATATTTTGTCAATACGCAAAGTACATAAATACTAAAATTTGTTACGAATGGCACAATCTATCATAAACAACAGACGTAAAGTATTACAGAATAGCATGAAATACACCGCCAGCTCAGTCATTCCATCCGAGGACTGCATTTTCGTGCTTATTAGCACTCATCAGCCCGAAATAGGAAGTGCCCGAACTGGAGGTGGAAAACCTCTTAAGGAAGCCAAGAGTGCCAAACAAACTGGTAGGTAATATAGAAATAGCACTGACCTTACTGAAAATATTACAGAACTATTTTTCATTTGTCGACCGTACCATTTGAATTTTTGGCTTTTCATTCTTTCCCCAGATTAATACAACAGTGTTTGTAGCCACCGGGACCTTAAAGGGATATATTTATTTCTATTAAAAATTATTAATTAGTTTCCGTTTATCACTTTTTTAAATGACATTTTTAAGCAGATTTGAGCCCCTTTCTTTGACAATATTTCATTGAGCTGAAAAAATCCGTTATGGTGCGGTCTTCATGTTTATAAATTCTGGAAGAATATTTGATTTATGTTTCCAACAGTGACGAGAGAAATTTTTATGATTTTAATCAGTGACGGCGATTCTGGGGGGCAAGGGGGAGCAACTGCACCCCTCCTCGTTTTATGGTTATTTTTTTTTTCCAATTAAAAGGAACCAAAACTAGAAATGCAGAAATGTCAACATTTTGAGATCATTATTATTTTTCTTTGTATAATCTGTTCATGAAACATTATTTAGCGCAAGCAGTAACTTTTAGTTTGTGTATTCATTGTTTGGATATTAGTTAATCAATTCTTTTATTTAAACAAGCCATACTTGTTCAATGAAATTATTACCAAGTGCTTGTGACATCTCAAAATACTTTGGGGTAAATTATGTAAGTCTAATTTATGTCTAATTGTTTCTCCGGGGAAAGTTATTGTGTACAAAATTCATCGAAATCTCCAGAAAAACGTGAGTTAAGTTGTTAGATTTACATCAGTTACCACTTATCTGCTCTCAAAACCAACCCTAGCAAAATTTTATAGTTTTTCCCCCCTCTTTTTTTTTTTCATTTCTTTGCTGAAGCTAAAAGTACTATGGCTTTTATTAGTCATTCCCCCCCCCCCCCCTTTTCAGTTCCAATCGCCGTCGCTGATTTTAATATTTCAAAATGTGATTAGGTCGAAAATCCTTTTTCTAAGAAAAACATTTGATTTTTTCGCAGATATTTCACGTCCTTTTGTTTTAACTGAATGGCATTTCTAATTGCGACATTGTGAACAGTAGTTTTAAAACATTTTATCAACCTAGTTTTTTTATTCAGATTTCCACCACCCTTTAATTAAAATTTATTACTTTTGCACTCAGATAATTTTTAACCCCACAGCTTCAATCTCGAATAACACAATCAAATCCGTCATTTTCTTTTGATCAACTAATTATTGGTAATATTTTTACAAAATATAATGTATGCATTTATAAAGTTTTAGTACGGTGAATAATATGCTGATTATTTCCTGAAAGGTGGTTTTGTTGCGCCGTAATATATACTTGCAGAAAAAAATATTTTTATAAAAAAATTTTAAGCTTATCTTAATACGAAAGCATTATTTTGATAAAGTTTAAACAACTTTATGAAAGTGCGCATACTGATAGAAAGTGCTTTCCGGTTAACTTTTAAATCACATGCTATAAATTTGTACATTAGGTCTGCTGAAAGGCAATATCAGTATTAATATTATAAATTATTAAAACAATTTTTAAAAAAAAACGTAAAAATTGTGAGTTAATATATGTTACCGCTAAATTTTCGATTAAGAATTTAGATATTTTAAATATATTTCAAAAATTTCGGAAAGGATATCATAAAATTGAAGTAATTCTATGTAATTTGCATTAAAAAATATCATAATGACATAAAATTTAAACGTAAAGTTGCTTCATTTACTTAGTGCATAAAATCTGTATGTGCATAAAATCTGCCATCAAGTAATTATGTTTTAATAAATGAAGAAAAATTCATTTTTTGTATAAAAAAAGTTTTAAATGAACAAAAAATAATGAAATGAGGAGCACGAAAAGAAAATGAGAGCTAAAATCTGCTGCTGAAAATAGTACATAAAAAAATCAGATTTTTAAGGAAAAAAGTTAAGTTGATGAAAACGTAGTAAGTTAACAAGCACCGTAAGGAAAGATTGATAAATTAATTACAAATACTGATCATGAACTAAAAAGAAATTTTTATGCAAGAAGTTTTTTTCAATGATTTTGAAACTTTCCAGTTAATTAAGGTCTTTCAGAATTTTAGTTTCTGACAATAAGCGTTCCACACTATTTCATTAGACTAATGAGATTAAAGCGCTAAATTAATCATCATTTATAGGAGATGCAAATTAAGAAAAAATGTCTCTTTACGTTTCAGGAATAGAGTTTGTACAGTGACTTACTTTAACTTTACATAAAAAAGGTAGGTAAGTTACTTTATAGTAATAATTATAATTGTCTGTAATATATTTTGCGGCAACTAAACTTGATTGTTATGTACACTTTAATTTCGGAACGTTTGAAAATGTTATTCGCTAGGAATGTTAATTTATTGGTATATTTCTAATTATACTATAGTTACATATTTTCTAATAACTTAACCTACTGAAAGTAGTTGCTATGTTTTTCAAGAACAAGTTTATACATGAACAAATTTTAAACTGATTTATCATATACATAAATATGATCACTTGAACCTCTCTCCAACCAGGCCCGTGTCCAGATTTTCATAAAGGGAGGGGTTTTAATCTTACCTGTGTGTGTGTGGGGGGGAATTCAACCCCTATCAACCTTTAGTTTTACGACAAATTGTCAATCCCAGTATGGCGTTTATACACCTGTAGTCCTGTAAGTATTGCTGCCCCCTCCCCTTCCCCTAGAAGGATAATTCTGGCAGGTAAACAAAGTATTCCTTCATTTTACAGGTTCACTTTAACCAAACCTTGTTTGTTTCTTTTAAATTAAACCTGTTTACTATGCGGTTTATTGCAACAAGAATCAAAAACTCTCCACAAATTATTTTATAATGTAGAATGTACAGTAGACCCTCGTTTTACGCGGGTTTATTTTACGTGGTTTCGGTTATACGCGGTTTAAGATTTGACACCTTTACTTTATATTACGCGGATGAGTTTCGGTTTTACGCGGATGCGGCAATGCAAGCAGATAAAATTTTTCCCTCTTTCAAAATCCAAACTCCTAAACATTGCAGATTACGCGTAATCA
Source organism: Uloborus diversus (assembly GCF_026930045.1). Classification (NCBI taxonomy): domain Eukaryota; kingdom Metazoa; phylum Arthropoda; class Arachnida; order Araneae; family Uloboridae; genus Uloborus; species Uloborus diversus. The sequence goes on along the minus strand of NC_072733.1, from coordinate 134,616,329 downwards.
ACTGCATTTTGGCGTGCTAATAATCGAGCTTGGGCCACTGGAGACATTTTATATGATTGGTTCCAGAGCTCTTTCCAGAAGTAAAGTTATTAAACTCACACAGTTCAGAACTCACGGAAAGAAGAGCTTTTAGGAGTGACAAAGTAGGTCAAAACCAACGAGGATACCGACGTCGGTGACGCACAACCAAAAACGTTCACATTGAATTTTTTGAGCCATTCTTAGACAATAGAATTGATCTTTCTGATTGTTTAGGGAAGGAAAATTCTATCTTGGAAATGACGCAAGTGATCATGGATGCGTTAATGCTCTGCAAAGAATTACAGGGAAAAATTCTTGATGACTGCCAAAAAAATCATAGCCAGCTCATCTTTATAAATAGGACACGAAATTAATTATGCATGTTGTGTTTAAAAGTCAATATAAGTATACACTAAACTTATTATATAATTAGTCATCACTAGAATAAAGAATTTTGTTATCTAGCGAACCAAACCCCTATTTTAACACTAGTATTAGGTCTCAATTAACGTGGCATTTCCGTGGAACGCAACCCCCGCGTAAAACGAAGGTCTACTGTACATAAGATTTTATGTTCTGAAATAATGCTTAATACATTCTTACTTGTAAACTAAACAAGAACGAGCTTTTTGAAGATGGAAATTACATTACTAAACACAATCGCCAATACATTTTCATAGTTCAGCATATGCCAAATTCATCATTACCTCCTTAAGCAATAAGCAATATTCCTCCAATAAGCAATATTAATGCTTTGTATTGGTAGCTCATTCAGCGGTTCTACCACCACAGTTTTTCCAAAATATTATTACTTTCTTCTATATCTAATATATAGAAGAAAGTATTGGATTCGTGCATATTTTCGAATTTCGAATTTTGACGGATTCGAACGTTTTGAGGTGTGCTGAGTCCATTTCGACTATTTTTTTCAGTCGGTAAAGCTTTAACAATTGTAAATTACATAACATTTGAATGGAATGTAAAACTTTTCAAGTTAAAAAAGAAGAAAGAAATGTAAGCGTTTAGGGTTTAGGTCCAACTAAGTTGAATAACAGAAAAAAAAATTACAGAATTACTGAGTTAAATTACAGAAAAACTTCAGAGAAAAAGGGGAAAAAAAAGCGCTAAACGCAGACTTTCACATTAAAGTTAATTTATGTCAATCACTTTCTTCATTTGACATATATTTGTTTCCCCAATGGGAGGGGTTTAACCCCTAAAACCCTCCCCTTGAACACGGCTCTGTCTCCAACAATATAGGATACAACAGTAAACCTTTCTGTAACAATCATAATTTTAAATTGCGATAAATTGGCATAAAACATAGTACAAATCACCGTTCCTGGTAATACCTATGTAAAGTTATATTTTTTACAAATTTGTTCTCTCTGTAAGAGGAAGTTGTCTTTACTTACAAGTGAATAGGGTTGACCGGGGGGGGGGGGCACGTTTACGCGGATTTTTTTCAATGAAGTTTCTAAATTTTATCTTTTAACTCAGGAAATTTTAGACATTTCGGTTTTATGAAGCAGTTAATGGAGTCAAAATTGGTGTATTCAGTTGTTGCTCAGTTTGTGATTTTAACCGTTAAAAAATATTTTTCAGTCCAAGTCGGTTGCGTAAACTTGCCCCAGACACGGGGCACGTTTACGCATATTTATTTTGACACATAATGTGGTTCTGTTAGTGTTTGGAACATAATGTGGTAACATCGTTAAAATAAAGCAAATTAAGTACAGACTGAATAGTGTATAAAGTAAAAGCTGAACGGGCATAAGACATCACTACATGATTGTAAGCTATAAGATACGAATTTGTAACTGAATTAAAAATTAAACGATGATTTTCAAAACTAAATAGCCTGAAAATACTAGAATGGCCTGAAGTTTCGATACAGTTCGGAGCGAAAAAAGCGTCAGGGCACGTTTAGAAGTAACACACATTAAGAACGTGCGTAAAGGTGCTCAGACGGCAACGCGTAAACTTGCCCCGTTGCCAAGTTTAGATTTTTTTTTTAACGTGCAAAAAGAAAAAAAAAATCAGTTTATACAAATATAATTCTCAAAAAGGATAAAATTCTACTACTTTTTATATATTTGTTCTTTTTTTTTAACTACGTATTATTTCGTCACAATATGCTTCAAAACGTTCAACTCAAAATTTACTCGACTTGGTAAAAAACATATTCTTCTTTCTGCATGCTAGACCGAAGCTCGACTGATGCTCAAAAACTTGTGAGGATATTTGCTAGGGAGCAGCATGATATGTTATGACTGTTGGCTCTCCAGTTATAATTTGTTTTGAAATAAGAGCACTGCTGTAAACGTGCCTCGGTCTACCCTATATTTAAGATGACTAACTCCCTGTTCTAATACTAGAAGTACAAAATAGCTTACAAGATATTGCCCACTGCCTACCTGGTAGTTCAAATACTGGAAAAAATCTTTTTTCTTTCAATACTAGAAAATCGCCCGTCAAGATATGACGGGTGAAAATTGCTTCTACATTTGAACGAAGCAATTGCCTGTTTGGTGACATTTTGATAGTTGAAATTTTAACCCTAACTCCAGCGGATTAACCCTAAACTCCAGTAGATACCGTTCATTGTTCACCACTTCTTCGTTTCTTCATTCTCCTGAAATTAGTCTTACCAGTAAAACAGTTAAGGTACAGGATCCAGTTCAGCCTTGTCACAGGATGAACTTTTAGGGATGGTCAGGATGGCCTTTCCTTGCATGTTAAACTTTATTAAAACATATTATCAAATTATCATTGCGTGGCGAGAGTTTCATTGTTGATGACGTCAGGAGCGTTACTCGATCGTTGGCTATTATAGATACAAGGATGCTTCCCGAAATCATACATTTATTTAACTTCTCAAAAATAAATTAAATATTTCTATGAATTTCTGTTGTTCACTGCCTCTTTCGCCAACCCTATATGCTCATTCATTATTTACCTGTCCGTTTTTATTTCCTTTTTGCTGTTTAAAAGGGAAGATGATGGTTGAGATGCAAAATCATCTCGGCCCTTAGTAACAGCATATGAAGCATCTATAGTGTCAACAACCATTTTTTTAAACCTTTCATCTCAAAATATGTAAATTAGTTCAATGTTAGTAGGGGATATATGGGCATTCACCGACAGCAGGCGCAACTGCGCAGCTACATCATGCAATTCGGCTGCGCCTCCCAGATCCGCCTCCTGATAGCCGACTGTGACCTCATGGCTGCGCCTCAGTGTAATCTTTGTAGAAGATTACGGGGGTATTTTCGCGCATTTTGTCGTTTTTCGCGCGTTTTCGGACTTTGTCATTTTTTTTTCTTATAATCTTTTACGAGGATATTTTCGCGCATTTATTTTTTTCCCCGCGTTTTCGGACTTCGTCACCTTTTTCTCATAATCTTTTACGAGGATATTTTCGCGCGTTTTTAGATATTTTGCCGCGAATTTTATTTATTTACGAACATGCTGGACTTAGTCGTTTTTCTCACAAACTTTTACGGGGATATTTTCACGCGTTTTGAAGATTTTGGTGCGTTTTGAACTTATTCGTTTTTTTTTTTTTTTTTTTTTTTTTTTTTTTTTTTTTTTTTTGCACATTTTCAAACTTTGGTTGTTTTCGAACATATTAAACCTTGTCGTTTTTTAAGTTTTTTTTTTTTAACTTTATCATTTTTTCCGACTTAGATTTTTTACTCTTAGTAGTAATTAACACTTATCATTAACATACTTTCATTGAATTTAAAAATCAACTTAAATATATATATTTTTTTCCAGTAAGCAATTTTCGCCCCCCAAGTTACATTTCATCACTACATATGCTTTTCAAGAGTTTTATTTAATTTATCACATTTTATTTAATTAACTCTATTTTCATCATTTTAACTTAATCATTTTATCGCATGTATTTTTACTTTATTTATTTTTTTCCTACAAGCACTCTTGTTGGAATAAAACAAAATTTTCAATTTTCATGATGTATATTCACTTTGACTATTTCATTTTCACAATATTTTATTCTGCTTAACCATATTCTCACGTGTTTTACTATTTTTCATACATTTAGGAGTTCAATTGTATTTTTTGTACATGTTTACACTTAAAATTTTTATTTTTTTCATACATTTCATACTTTATCATTTTTTTTCTCGACTTAGATTTTTTTTCATGCATTTTGGACTAGAAATATTTTTCACATTCATACATTTAGGATTTCGATTATTTTTTTCCATTTAGGTCTTAGACTATTTTAAAGCTCTTTTGCTTATTTTTAGCAATTTGTAGACTTTGTTTATTTTTATACCTTTTAATCATTAAATATTTTTGTATCTTTTATTTATTTACAAGTATACTCAACTTTATCATTTTTCCCGACTTTAACTATGTTCATTCATTTAGGAGTTCAATTGTTTTTATGCATATTTACACTTGAAATATTTTTCGAACTTTAATTTATTCACCCATTTCGAACTTTATCATTTTTACAACTTAGATTATTTGAACACCTTTCAAACTTCGTAGTGTTTCTGACATAGTTCATTTTCAATCATTTGGAATTTTATCATTCTTTCATACATTTTGTACTTTAACGTTTTTTTTCCCGTCACTAAGCATTTTGATTATTTTTCAATATTTTCGGCTTAGATTCTATTCATGAGTTTAATTATTTTCTCGCTTGTTTTGACTTTATCGTTTTTTTTCCCCACACATTTTAGAGCTTAGAATTTTTTTTCACAATCAGTGATAGGAATCGAACAATTTATTTTTATCGGAAATCCTACATACCGTGTCTTAAATTTTCAGCCAAACAATTTAAAAAACTTGCACTCACTTCACTATTAGTATTATTTTTCTCATATCACTAATCCATATACTCAAAGTACTAATTAACAAACATCATTAAATGAATTTCAACATATATTTAAATTTACCATTATTATTAATATTTTCTATAATAACGAAATTTTTCACTTAAGTAAAGATTTATTTAAATGTAACCCATTCGCGATTTAGATTTAATTCAACGATTTACTATTTCAAAGTAATTAATTCTGATTACCATTTTCCATCATCAGTTTACTTGTTCACATAATCAAGGGCTTTATTATTTTCACATATTTATGCAATTAATTTTATTCTACTTTTTATCATTTTAGAACGAAACATTTTAAAGATCAGTTATACATTTAATTAAGAAACTTAATCTAACATTTCTCAAAATTAAGTTATAACTAAATACCGAGTAAAATTAAGTACTAAAGAAACTAACCTTCATTAGTTAAATCCACAGTCACAGGCATGTGATGATATTCAAAAACAATGAATGAACTTGTAATAAGTGGATTGTTAATTATAATTCAATCGCACAAATTACAACAACACCCATGTTTTTATTTAAAGTCACACGATAGACTCTCCACCGACGGAAAGCACAGGTAATCCCCTAATATACATCTCCACAAAGCGATGAAGAATTCTCCTTCTTTCGGGAATAGTGTAGCTGGTAGATCCATAATAAACAGCGTCTTACTCCAACAAATTTCAGAAGAAATAACCCTTATCTACTTTTCGTTATCAGAAAGGGAATGACTCAAACTCCGATCCTTTAAACACCCCACATGATGATTAATTCTTCGAACAACTAAAAATCACGTGATCTTACTATCTACGTCTTACAAAGCTTACTGCAATGAAATCAGACACACACGCTTTGTAGTATGCGATAAAATAATGCGGTCACCAAAAACTAGTTAATTAAAAAAATAATCGTAGAATTTTAATTAATCGATTTAACATGGATAAATTTTTCTTTTCGCTCACCAAATGACATAATTTTTTCTAAATATATTTATGCAAACTAACAATCAAATTATTTTTTGAACTTAAAAAACTTCTGTTTAAAAAAAATAAATAGTTTTAACCAATCGTTTCTCGCGCACACACACTTAAAGATTTGATTTTTTCTATTCGCAATCATTCCACCATTACATTTCGTGTTTTCAAAGAGATCATAGTTATTACTTTTTTAAACTTAGTTGTTTTTCAATGATTATTTCACTGTAGAGATTATTTTCAAAGTGTTCTTAATCTTTTAATAGTTTTCATCAATTAAACATTACAATTATTTATTCTTCCAAAAACATAGTGATTTTCACATTTCTAAAAATATTTCTAGTGATTTTATTTTTACAACAGCGAGTTCAATTTCCTTTGAAAGTTTCGAATGTATTTTGTCATATTAAAACGAATGCAATATTCAAGTTATACATATGTACATGATGTGGAAATCAACCTTGAACGAATAATTTCAAGTCTTAATCGAGTTATTCACATGTAGTCTATTTCCAAATCGATGCTTTAATTTATTTTTCTTTTCAAACTTATTTTTAAAAAATTCATCTTATAAGAATATTTTTTTTCAAAACAACGTTTTTTCAAACTTGTAATATTTTTTCCACTTAGAAAATGAAATCAAATATTTTTTTCTATCTTGTATTTTTTTTTCATAATACTTATAAAAAAAAATATTTTTCTAATATGTTTTTTTTTTTTTTTTTTTTCAATCTTTTTTCGCAAAAACTTTCTTTTTTTTGTTTCAAAATTTTTTTTTAACTTACAAAAATAAATTTCCTTTACTGAATCTTCAAACACAATGATTTAATTAATTTTAAAAATTGCAATCAGTTTACTCTTTGTATTAATAACGAATATCGCTAATCCATTTACTCTTTGCACTCTCAGTATTAATTAGCATACACGCATTACAAATAATAATAATAATAATGTTTAAGATACTTATAAATCATTCACTCAAGCTTTCAAATATCCAATTATCATGTTATTGTTCAATCATGTGAGGGAACTTGTAATGAAACTTTACTCATCAATCGAAATTATAAGCGAAATATCACATTTTTAGCAATTAATATAATCATGCAATTAACTTTGAATTTAAGAGAAAAATAAAAACTATTCCACACTCAGTAACACATCGGTCGAAATGGTTTACGAACAGGTGAGTGTCTTTTATCAATTGAGAGAACAACATAGTTGAGAAAGAGCGCTCACATTTCATATTAGAATTTATAAGTCTTTAAGGTTTTTCTCCAATATCGAGTCCAGTATTGATACGTATGAATTTCAGCACGTGAATGTAACCGTATATTATTTTTCAATCCATTAACTTGTTTAAGGTTCACTATCATAATTTTCAACTTTTTCTTAGCAGATGTCGAAATATTTTATATGTATCAATCTATTGAAATATCACAAATCATATTCTCACTCAAACTTTATTTCAACACCATGCAGTGAAACAAACAAAATACAAGCATTCTAAAGCTTGCTTACAAGAAAACGCATGTAGAAATATATGAAAGATTAATTTCAAAGCTCAAAACATCAACTATATACAACGCAAAGCAATATAACAAGTTTAAGTGCCTTAAAGGATAACAGATACATTTTGAAGGATAGAGGTAATTCATTTATAAAACTTATTAATTTACTTCTTAGCTAACGGTGCGTATTTCGCAGTCTGAACTTCCACACTGACAATATGATCTAACGTCCACCCAGATCCAAGTTGTATAAACACCTCTAAGGCATTTTCAACCTGACCAATAGCATCATTCAAATGTTCTAAGATAGTGTCCTTAACAAGTTCTATTTGCATTGCACTTCTAAAATAAGAAGTAATCAAATTATCATCATCATAATCACCCACATGACGACTCAGCACAGCCTTCATCACAATGAACCATTTAATGCTTCGTTTTTCATCTATTTCATCCTCCAATATTTGAATAATTTGGAGTCTTAACTCATCAAAACACATTTTTATGTCTTGAGAATTTTGAGGAGCAGGTGTTACAAATTCCGTAGCAAAAACACCGAATACAGTTTGTCGAGTAGGTCTCAATCTCTTTGGGACATGAGTTTTCACTGTAACTTGCTTCACTGCACTATGCATAACACGAACGTGAGGCAAAAGGGTAGATTTACTAGCAAGCACTTTTCCGCACTGATTACATGTATAGCTTCGTTTATGTATCAGGATATGCCTTTTCAAACTATCCTTTCGTTTAAACTTTCTGTCACATTTCGAACATGTAAAGGTGGTAGTAGAATTATGAATCTTCAAATGATGATTCAAAGCAGATTTCCACTTGAATAACTTTCCACATTCTTGACATAAGAATGAGGGACCATGCTCCTTAATATGTAGATTCAAATGCTTTCTTTCGTCGAATAGTATGTCGCACTTTTCACATCTATAAGACTTCTTTGTATAACGAAAAGTAGATAAGGGTTATTTCTTCATGAAAAAAAATCTAAGTCGAGAAAAAAAATGATAAAGTATGAAATGCATGAAAAAAATAAAAATTCTAAGTAAAAACACGTATAAAAAATACAATTGAACTCCTAAATGTATGAAAAATAGTAAAACACCTGAGAATATGGCTAAGCAGAATAAAATATTATTGTGAAAATGAAATAGTCAAAGTGAATGTACATTATGAAAATTGAAAATTTTGTTTTATTCCAACAAGAGTGCTTGTAGGAAAAAAATAAATAAAGTAAAAATACATGCGATAAAATGATTAAGTTAAAATGATGAAAATGGAGTTAATTAAATGAAATGTGATAAATTAAATAAAACTCTTGAAAAGCATATGTCGTGATGAAATGTAACTTGGGGGCGAAAATTGCTTACTGGAAAAAAAAAAAAAATATTTAAGTTGATTTTTAAATTCAATGAAAGTATGTTAATGATAAGTGTTAATTACTACTAAGAGTAAAAAATCTAAGTCGGAAAAATGATAAAGTTAAAAAAAAAAAAACTTAAAAAACGACAAGGTTTAATATCTTCGAAAACAACCAAAGTTTGAAAATGTGCAAAAAAAAAAAAAAAAAAAAAAAAAGAAAAAGAAAAAAAAACGAATAAGTTCAAAACGCGCCAAAATCTTCAAAATGCGTGAAAATATCCTCGTAAAAGTTTGTGAGAAAAACGACTAAGTCCAGCATGTTCGTAAATAAATAAAATTCGCGGCAAAATATCTAAAAACGCGCGAAAATATCCTCGTAAAAGATTATGAGAAAAAGGTGACGAAGTCCGAAAATGCGGGGAAAAAATAAATGCGCGAAAATATCCTCGTAAAAGATTATAAGAAAAAAAAAACAATGACAAAGTCCGAAAACGCGCGAAAAACGACAAAATGCGCGAAAATACCCCCGTAATCTTCTACAAAGATTACACTGAGGCGCAGCCATGAGGTCACAGTCGGCTATCAGGAGGCGGATCTGGGAGGCGCAGCCGAATTGCATGATGTAGCTGCGCAGTTGCGCCTGCTGTCGGTGAATGCCCATATATCCCCTACTAACATTGAACTAATTTACATATTTTGAGATGAAAGGTTTAAAAAAATGGTTGTTGACACTATAGATGCTTCATATGCTGTTACTAAGGGCCGAGATGATTTTGCATCTCAACCATCATCTTCCCTTTTAAACAGCAAAAAGGAAATAAAAACGGACAGGTAAATAATGAATGAGCATATAGGGTTGGCGAAAGAGGCAGAGAACAACAGAAATTCATAGAAATATTTAATTTATTTTTGAGAAGTTAAATAAATGTATGATTTCGGGAAGCATCCTTGTATCTATAATAGCCAACGATCGAGTAACGCTCCTGACGTCATCAACAATGAAACTCTCGCCACGCAATGATAATTTGATAATATGTTTTAATAAAGTTTAACATGCAAGGAAAGGCCATCCTGACCATCCCTAAAAGTCCATCCTGTGACAAGGCTGAACTGGATCCTGTACCTTAACTGTTTTACTGGTAAGACTAATTTCCGGAGAATGAAGAAACGAAGAAGTGGTGAACAATGAACGGTATCTACTGGAGTTTAGGGTTAATCCGCTGGAGTTAGGGTTAAAATTTCAACTATCAAAATGTCACCAAACAGGCAATTGCTTCGTTCAAATGTAGAAGCAATTTTCACCCGTCAAATCTTGACGGGCGATTTTCTAGTATTGAAAGAAAAAAGTTTTTTTCCAGTATTTGAACTACCAGGTAGGCAGTGGGCAATATCTTGTAAGCTATTTTGTACTTCTATTATTAAAACAGGGAGTTAGTCATCTTAAATATAGGGTAGACCGAGGCACGTTTACAGCAGTGCTCTTATTTCAAAACAAATTATAACTGGAGAGCCAACAGTCATAACGTATCATGTGCAGTTGCGCCTGCTGTCGGTGAATGCCCATATATCCCCTACTAATGTTCCTTTTCCTTCTTAAAATATGCAACTTTTGTAAATAAAATTATTCATAAAAAACTACAGTAATAATTATTTTCGAAAAATGGTCGCTTATGGTAAAACTAGAAAGATATAAACTGTTTTTATGTTCGTAGTTTCATTTCATTTTTTTCAAAGAATTTGTTCAAACAGTAGTAACGCGACTTTTTTGATTCCAAAAAATTCTCGATAATTATAATGCCACAATAACTGAACGATTAAAATCACGAGTGCAAAAATATCTCTTTCGCTATACACGCAAATACATTTTTTTTTCGGACGAAATACACTGGTGGACAATTGCTAACGAAGGATGGCAATAGCAGCGTTAGAAGCTACATAATGGAAGGCAATGAAATATTGAGATTATCATGATTGCAGGATACAGGAAGACGTGTTGTGCGAATGCAAATTTTGGATTCACGATGTTGTTCGTCGCGTGATAGCGCTAATAAGCAAAATAAAGGATTTGGCGAGTGAGGACCGTTGTTGTTCAAAGGCAGAGTTTGACAGAAGATAATAAATTGACGTACTTGCAGTTTTCGGTATGTCTTTCTGACGTCACTTAGTTTTTTGTTTACGGATGGCCATATGATTGTCAAGATTAAAGAAGGGCAAACAATCTCAGGTGTTGCCAAGGAGTTCGACGTCAGCCACAGTGATGCTTCGAAGCTTTGGGAATCATTTCAAACGAATGGAATGTGCAGCAAACGTCACGGGGGAGATCGCATACGCAGTACGACTTCAGTAGAAGACAAGTACATATTACTAGCAACAAAAAGGAACCAGCGCAGCACAGCTACTGAGGTACCAAAGCAGTTTCTTGCTGATACTGGCAAGCAAATATCCCGAAAAACTGTAAAAAAAAATTTAAATTCTTGTTTCGTTTTATAGTACTATTTGGCGTTTTTCAGAGTTGGCTTTATTGGTGCCCGTGTTAAAAAATAGCAAACATGTCTTTATTTGTGAAGACTGCAGAATAACGTAATTAAAACTTAAATTTTGACTTTTTTTATATTTAAAAGATTAAAAAAAAAAGAACTCCTTATGTACAGCACAGTAAATCATGAGGCTGACAGATGTAAGTGATAAACGGACAACAATGCAATTTTGACAAGCATTTTTTTTTTCTTGTTTTTTAATTGCAAAACTTCTAGCCATTTGAATCATAAACTATAGACATATAATGCCGTGAACGATAGGGTGTTTTATTTGGCAGCCTTTTACCTTACAACGCACACATTTTAAACATAATCAAAATGCGACATTTTTGTATGTATTCCCGATTACCCATGGTATAGGGTGGCACGGTATCTGCGGATAAGCGAATTCTCGGATAATGCGTAACTTACATAAAAACAAAGGTTTACTAGTGTATGAACATGTGAACGAGATCAATCAACCTCGCATACATTTAAACTGTAGCTAAAATGATAACAGTACGTAAAAAATGTCTGTAAAAACTTAAAAAAGGATATCTCGTAATTGCAAACAGATTACACCCATAAGCCTGAAAATGTTGCAACCGAATTGGGGACGGGAATTATTTCGAATAAGACTGATTCGGTCACTCGTTTACGAGCGTAAGCAGTATAGATCTAAAATTCAGTTTAGTAAGTATTGTAGATCTAAAGCAGTAAGTAGGGTATATCTAAAGTAGTAAGTAGTGTAGATTTGAAGTGGTAAGTAGTAGATCTAAAGCAGTAATTAGTGCTAATCTAAAAATTAGGTTTCAGCTACTCAGGTTTCGGTAATCACGGGCGGTTTGATGTCATTGAAAGGGAGAAGGGAGAAGAAATAGGAATGTCTAAAAATAGATTTTTGACCTGCTTAGTTAAAAGGTGAACGTTTATCTACATTCAGTTATTCATCACTAAAAAATAAATAAATAAATGATATTATAAAAAAAAGTTTTTTTTTATTGTGAAAGACAGCGGATAATCCGCCACGCGGATCAGCCGTCCGCGAATAAGCAGGAGCTTACTGTATGTATTCTTTCCAATCCGAAAATTAATAAAATTCATGTGAAAGCGAATAATCTACATTTTCAGCCTCTTTTAAGTTAATCCTATCAGAGTAGTGCATGATGACACATAAATCGCGTATTATTAGTCTCAAACCTAAAAAACTGCGATGTTTCTAATGTTGAATGAAAAGTGCTTGCATATTCGCTTTTATCTTACATAAACAGCTGCGAGAACATTTTGGGAAGTCATAAATTACAGAAATTGATGTAGATTGTATCTTTCATGCAGAAGAAAATGCATGCATAATCAAGTTTTGTTTTTCTCTTTCTTGATGTATAAGTTCCCTTAATACAGTTAGTTCAGACAGTTTGTCATGAGAACTAAGCTTTGTAGAAAATGTAACAAATAATGTTGTACAAACGTATAAAGTATAAAAACGTATAAAACAAACGTTTAAGTTCCACTAGCAATTACAATCCCAAATGATTTTGAAACAATCTGTTAAATAGGGAAGAATAAGGAAGGATAGATCTCTGGGAGGGACAGGACACCTAAAATTACGCTTAAAATAAACATCTTTGTGTATAAAAAAAGCTGTATGTATGTGCGTGAATGTTCCTTACACAAATCCAGTTTACGTCGGATTTTTGCCAAATTTCGCATAGGTCATTTGATGCTCAGAAATTCACATGGAGGGGGAGGGGGTTGCCAGAAAATCCATGAAACGGAATGTTTATGCCTATTAAAACAATGACGAAATTTTTGGATATAATCGAAACAGATCCATATCTAATTTTTGAGTTTTAAAACTTCTTTCTTCTATACGTTGACGGGAATTTTTGGACTAATTTTTCTTCTTTTATTTAAGCTCGATTTTTGAACATCCCTCACTTGACACAACTTTTTATTTCTTTTGATGTTTGAGGTAGAGCGTGAAATGTCGGGCAACTGTTTTACCAGATGGGTTAATTATAGCAACGGATTTATTGCAGTAAGCCATTTACGCACCAGGATTCTGTAAAATTGATATCGTAAAAGAAATTTTTTCATCACCAAAAGCAAATAACTTTTTTTTTCAATATTATTCATTAAAATATCGATTTTTAAGTTTAGATAACTTTTATAAAGTGGCAGTTAAGTTACATTAAAATATAGCATTTTCTATTTTCTAAAGGGACTGAATGGGACAGTATGGCTCAGGGAGCTTTCATCCTTCCCTTTCATAACTGAAAGCGAAGAACTGTTCTTGAAGAACTGCTCTATTTCTAGAGTTAGTTTTTATGAATTTTCAATTGGGATATTTAATAAGTCATATCTTCGGACAACCAACTAATCATTCAATTTAAATCATTCTCTTTCTAGGTAGAAAACTAAAAGGGTGTTTGTGTTGCTTTGAAATTGAAAAAAAAAAAAAAAAACAAACAAAGTTGGTTTTGCAGAGAATTAATGTACTTCAAATACAAGTTTTCCGTATTTTTATAAAGCCCCTTCGAGCTTAAAAAAGCCCCAAAAAATTTTAGAAGAATTAATACTGGAATGTCAAAGATTAAAAATTGATTTGTATTAATCGCAAGTCGTTAAAAAGTTGGTCACTTTGGAAAGGAATTATGCATAAGCCTCCGTTTCAGACTTGAAAAAAAAAGCCTTTTGATTGAAAATATATTAAATATTAAGTATAATAGTAAGAAGAATAGTTATAAAAAAACATTTCCAATGGCCATATTTTGCATACATTTTTTTTGAAATTAAAAGCAAAGGAAAAAAAAATATCGAAAATTATTGAAAAGTTTTCGTAACGTGAACTTGTTTGCATTGGGAAACACTTCACAACGATCCTCTACCTTTACATTACTAATATCGTCTAACTCTAGATTTCTCCGAGAAAGATTATTTTGCTGATTAAAGCATATTTTAAATATCTTTGAAACTTATTTTAAAACTGAACTCCTGGTTTTTTCTTCTTTGAAAAAAAAATATATTCCATCTGCCATCTTTTCAAAAAAGACCCCTACGTCACCCTGAACAGAAGGAATTGAAAAAAAAAAAAAAAAAAAAAAAAAAAAAAAACTTTAAGTTGTTCTGCAATTAAGAAAAAATGTAAGAATACTTTTAGTTGAATTAAGATATAGAGTAAATTTTGAAATTTAATGCAGTGTGCATAAGTATGCTTTCCATCTAATGTTTTATAACCGACGAGAGCTATGTGTTATAAGTGAAACTATGTGTTATAATTTTAAAGTGCCACTTTCAAAGCATTAGAAGTTTGATTTGTAATGTGATCCCTGACTGTGTTGCTTGCATTATGAGAGGAATGCAAACGACTGCTTGTACTAGTACCAGGTTCAAAACCAGGTCGTTTTTCAACTATAATGGTGAAATCATTATTGGTTCAGAGGTTTTCTTTTAGTTTTGCAATGACTTCGTTGTTACCTAAACGATCTGGTTCATGCTCACTGCTTGAAAAATTGATTTATTATGACTACTTTGAGGAAAAATTGAAAAACAAAATATTTTCAGTAAGAAGTACATAATTTTGTTCCTGGTGCGAGTACAAGAAACTGTTTACATTATTTTAATAATGCAAACAGCACCGTTTTTATTACACACATTGTACACATAATTTTTCTTGTTCTTTGAAAGTGAATCGACACATAGTTTTGTCGCTTGTAAAATGTTAAGTAAAAGGCATTCTTATGTGGAAAGCATTTATTTAAAAAATTTACTCTATTTTTTAACTCAATTAAAAGTTATCTTAAATTTTTTTTCCTTACTGCACAACAACTTACAAAGTTTTCTTCAATACTTTCTGTTTGAGCTCTTTTAAAAGATGGCAGATGGAACACATTTCCTTTAAATCAAAATTCAAAAGATGAGAAAATCAGAATTTTTATCAATTTTAAAATAAGTTTCAAAGATATTTTAAAATATACTTTAATCAGTAAGAAAGAGCTTCTTCTGAGAAATTTAGAGTTGAGCTGCGTGAGTAATGTAAGAGTGGAGGATCATTGTCAGGTGTTACGTAATACAAACACATTGCTATTACGAAAACTTGTTAATAGTCTTTTTTTTGTGTGTGTGTGTGTGTTTTAATGTCGGAAAAAAATCAAAGTAATGCCATTAGAAATATTTTTTAAACTTTTATTCTTGTTATTATTTTTAATATTTAGGACATTCTTAATCAAAAGTTCTTCTTTTTTCTTTTCGTTGCTATTTTTTTTTGTCAAGTCTTAAACGGAGGCTTTTGCCTCCGTTTCAGACTATTTCAGACAGCCAACTATTTTCCAAAGTGAACAACTTTTTAACGACTTGCGATTATTATGAATCAATTTTTATTCTTTGAAATTCCGGTATTAATTCTTCTGAAAAGTTTTTGGGCTTTATTAAGCTTAAAAACACTTTAAAGTTATAGAAAACTTATATTTGAAGTTCATTTTTAGCAAAGCCAGCTTTATTTTTTGTTTCAAAAACCAAAATATACCATTCTAAATTTTTTTTTCTACATAACAAGAAAATGATTTATATATGGTAAAAAAATTGATGCAGATATTGGTTGGTACTCCAGAGATATAACTTTTTAAATCTTCCAACTGAAAAGCATAAAAACTGACTTTGGATGAGGAGGGGCAACACCAACATTCTACTATTTACAGAACACTTTCTGTTGTTCATACTGAAAGAGAAAAGTATTAGCTTCAAGTTGATACGTAATTCAACCTTGATGGTTGAAAAACAAAGAAATTGCTGAAATTTTTCTAAATTCATAAAAAAAAGGTGACCCCGAACAGTTATCAAAAATAGAATTTTTGAAAAAATTCTCCAAAGTTTAGTTTTTACTCAAAAAAATCTGAAAGAATCGATATGAGCTTATCTCATAGATATCTATTTGTAAAAAATAATGGACACATTCTGAGACATGACGGCACGGCCGACTATTTAATTTGGGTGATTTGACGTGGAATGACCCATTATTAATCTCTGGACCATAATATTATCAAAGAAAAAAATAAATTTAAATGCACTAAATAGTCATTCCGTTTGCACCAATTTCAGTAAAAAAAACTTTCAAAAATAAAAACAAAAAATGACATATTTTTATAGGAAAGGCTGTATGTGACGGCAAGCATTCACGTATTTTTTTCAATCTTAGTCAAATTGCGTCATGCTTCTTGTACGCAAGATTTCATTCACATGATCAAAATGAAGATAATTCGTCATACGTCTAATCTGCTCTTCTTATAAAGAAGGGTGAATGTCATTTTTAACTTTCAGTCTTTTATTTTTCTATGATGGTCATTTTCAAAGCTTAAAACATAGAAACAGAAATACAGGTAGCTGAGGATAAAAAGTTAAAAATAAAATTTCTAGTTTAAAAAATGTGATTCTTAAAGGCTTGGAAAATTGGGTAAGAGCTCCAGTAGTCGGCCATTTAAGACAGCGATAGCTGGTTTTTTGTTAACCTATAAATTTCAGCAATCAATACAATAACAAAAACATTGTAAGGCTTTAGGCTATACCTTTCTGATAATGATTCACTAAATTGTTTCAGAAATAAAAAAAATTTTATTTAAAAAACTAACCTATTGTTAACACGAGAAAATGCTCCAGTAGTCGACCATAGAAATCCAGTGCTCGGTCATGTATGAGCCCAGTAGTCGGCCGTTTCAGTTTCATTACTGTTATGGGGTATAAATTGGGGGATCTTATGGGAGTGAATAAATTTAAACAAAATTTAATGCGAAACTTACAGCATAGCATTATACTTACAAAATTAATTATTCCAGTAATTACGAAAGAATTTTGCGTTCTTGATGTCTTCGTAACATCTGTGTTTTTATCATGTTTCAATTTGAGACCACTTTGGATATGCATCACATGCAATATTTTTTTATTATTTATCTTCTACATCACTTACTAAAGTAATATCATATACTGCGAAAATAGAAATTAAAGAATGGAAAAGACTCGGATTTTTTGGGAGAGGAATTTGGAAATAATGAGAACGTAAATTCTCTCTCTCTCCCCCCCCCCCTCCCCGTCCCTGGAACAAAATGTCTTAACTGTGTATGCTAAGATAAAGACTGAATAAAAGATTTGATAAAATTCACGATCTATAAAGAGTGAATTAATGATCAATACGATTGACACTTGACTGGTCCATGTCAATTAGAACAAAACTTTAACATGCGGAACATAAAATTAAAATTGTAGTTTTGGAAACAATTTCACCTCAAAACAAATCAAGTAAAAATCCGTTCAAAAAGCAGCAAAAGATTGTCAATCGTTGGCACATCTAAAGGAAATTGTATCATAAAAAAAGGTATTTTTATTGTAAAAGAACTGGAGTAAGATGAATTATGTTGGCAGGTCCGTATTTTCAAAGTTTTTCTTGGGATTGGGGCAACGCATATGAATTCAATACATATAGGTAAAATGATTCAAAATACAAGCAAAAATGCAGATTTGAATTATTTTTTGAAAATACAGAGGGTCAATCTCCCCCACGCTTATTGCCGACATGACGGGCCTGTATGTGGGTAAATGAAAATTGAAGGGGAAATGGAATTGAATGTGGGATGTCATGAATATAATGTTACAATTTTCAACAAGAACATTAGTAAACAATAAATAAACTAAAATGGAGTGGGTAGCATCGTAATGCAACTTTGAAACCATGTTATTTTAAAGCAAGTTCGGCATACTTTTAAACAAGAAGTAAATTTTGATTTCCTTGTGAAGAAAATCCAATGAATTAAATATTTGGTTAGAAGGAGTAATAAGAAGTGGTACCAACATTCGAATAATTACTCTAAATAGAATACAGGTTTCTTGAACTTTTGGTTAAGCAAATAGTTTAGCAAAATGAGCAATAGAAAGAATAACACTCATTGAAACAATTTGAGCTAAAGTAACTATTGACGTATAATCTCTTAATTCCTTACAATGGGAATGTTTATTTTTTGCTGATTAAATACTAATTGCAGTCTGATCATTTGTTTTACGCTTTCATCACCGCATCATGATTTGATTTAAAAAAAAAAAAAACGATAAATTACCGTTTGGTAATGACAAGTTGAGTGTTAGAACTTATATTCTAAACGCAATGACGGACTGAAATTACAATCTGATCTCAACCCTGTTTTTGAAAATTCTTCCCTAAAACCAGCATTACATACAGTAAAATAATGAAACGACTCGATTTGTCAGAAAAAGTTAAGGCAAAAAATTTAGACATTTTCTTTTGAATAAATAACGTTAGAAATTGAATTTTTACTCAAAACAGCTAAATTGCCACTTTGTAGATACTTTATTTTAATTACTATTTTATGAACTTGAGAAAATCCATATTAAATACGTAGTCCATTATTTTTTACATCAACCAAACAGTATAGAACCAGTGCCATGGCCGACTATTGGAAATGCATAAGAATTCAGTACCCAGTGGTCGGCCACGCCTCTAAAAATAATGGAGTCTAAGAAGGAGTCTATTGTTTAATTGAAACGCTATTATATACAAACCATTAAAACATGAGTAAAAACAGATTTACAGTAGAACGAAAAAAAGAAGGGTACTTAGCATTTGAAAATGATATGTCTTCTTAACAAAAACATACACAGAATCGCAACCTAGGATGATGGGCACACCATTTAAAATACAATGACTCATTACTACTTAATGAGAAGTAATTACAACTTCACTGTTTTTGGATGATAATTGGGGACAAGTGAAGGAATGTGGGAATGCATCATATCCGATTTTGAGTTATACATATTCTATTTTAAACAAGTTCCGGCCCCTGTGGCCGACTATTGGAGCACTTACCCTATATTGTTAAAATGTGTACTTCGGCTACATATTAACTTTCTCTGACACTCGTTTCTTTTGCAGAAAGGCAGTGATCATTATGCGTGCACTAAATGGGAAATTTTCTTTATGTTATATTATCTTTTTATTTCAGATAAAGATAATTCCTTTAAAAAAAATCACGCTAATGATATAAAAACTGATGTATAACAAATATTGGAATACTAAATGGAGTAACATATTTGAATTGAATAAATATAGGCTTCTAATTTTAAAAGTTGAAATCGTTTTTTTTTTTCGATTTTATTAAACTATCCAAAATGCCGGTTAAATACGGAGAGTTTTAATATTTTTTCTACAACTCATGAATATTTAGGTGCATCTAAAATATTTTGTATTATACAGGGTGTTCCGTTTTAACCTGCAAGACCTTTATTACCTTTATTTTTGCAACCGTTAGTCTTAGATGTATACTTCCAAATGCAAAACTGTTCAAAAACAGATGCAGAGTTAAGATATTGAATGTTCGAAGTGAAAATAAAAATATGTCAAAAAAAAAATAAAATAAATAAATAACTTTTTATACTGGCCCCAGGTCCCCCAATTTATATTTAGGGAAATAATCTCCATTGAAAAATAATTCCAACAAAATATGTACGACCAATATTCACCAAACTCAGCGTTTTGTGACTTAGACCACTTTTCGCTAGCCGTCAATAATACCTTTAGGGGGAAAATACAGCGGTTAACAAGTGTTTAAAATGACATGCGTGTATCGAGCGTGGTTTCTCAAATTGTTCGAGGTTTTGTAGTGTGCGTTTGCGTATGCATAACATTTGCATTTATTTTTGAATAGCTTTCAACAATTTAAATACCTCGTTTTTCTTACTTTGACGACCTGTCATTCTTCTGAAAGGGTGATAAGTTCCAATCTCATCTTCTGTATGGTCCCTTAAAACTTAGAAATGGAATATCTTCTTGAGTTTTGATCGCACAAATGTCAAGTTTTTTGTGTCAGTAACAGATTTCAATGGAGATCATTTCTCTAAATATTAGTTAGGGGACCTGAGGCCCGTATAAAAAGTCAAATTTTGTATTTTTTGACTTATTTTTATTTTCACTTCAAACTTTCAATTATCTTAACTCTGCATCTGATTTTGAACTTTTTTGCAATTAGAAGTAAACATCTATGTCTAATAGTACAGTAAAATTAGGCCAAAAAATGGCCAAACCCAAACATCCAAAAAAAAAAAAGTTTGAACCTGTTGCAACGTACTTCTTACCCTACCAGCAAGAAGGGGTAAAAATTCCAGCATTTTGCGCGTCGGGTTTGGGGGGAGGGAATGGGGGAGACGAAATAATCCTCTCTTTTTTTAAAATGATTTTTATTACGTAAAAAAAATAGTCAAAAATTTCTGAAACCACACTCTATAGTAGTAAAATAACAAATTCTAACAGACAAAACTGTTAATTTACCGGGGTGCACAGGTGGGGGGGGGGATCCATTGTTCAGATTGCGTCAGCGACATTTTTAAATCAGTTTTTTCACTTGTATTTCTTTCCTTTTTGAGGGCTTTAATTCTGGAAGGGTACTCCGTAACACTTGAGGGGCGCGCCATCGCTTGGGGGGGGGGGGCGGAGAAAACCCTGTAATTTGCATTCTAAAATCAATGAATTTCACGAAAAAATGCAAATAATTTTAAACTTTTTCAAAGTACAAAATACCACACTATGATATAGTAATGTCATAAGGCTCTTCCTAAAATGATCTAAACGAGCTCAGTAACCAAATTAGTTGTGACTGGAGTTGTTTAACTGTTTAGAGCGCTGGAGTGATATGTAAAACTAAATCCATGTGCAGCCAAAAAAAAAAAAAAAAGTCCAAATTGAATGAAGTTTCCCTCTTTCTTCTAAATTAATTTATTTCAACTTTTCTACAATTTTTTGCCATCGCCGTAAGGGGGGATAAACCGAAATCACCAATAATAAGATGGGCAATGCAGTAATCTTGCACCCTCTAAGTCAGTGGGGGTTCTCGTTTGCAAACATCAAGCTGCCTCTCTTTTACGCAGTTGGTTATGTGAATCATGCTAAATATACGCACATATACTTGCAGTAAAATCCAGTAAAGATGGAATATAAAATTGCTAAAAACTTCCAATACGAGTTATGCGCTGATCCTCCATCAGTATTTGATGAATCTGTTTTCATAAGGAAAGAAATCCTGTATTGTTATATTATTATTACTTGAAGCGAAAGACCCACCCACCATCACAAAACAAACAGCTGGTGTCATATATGCTATAAATGAAAGATACCTTCTCCATCATGTTTTTATTTTTTTGGTAATGATCTGCAAGCTTCAAGGAAATATGCTAGCAATGCAGTGTACATGTCACTTGCAAATATGGGAAAGTTAGTGTCATTTTTGATGGGTACAAAGAAGGAGAAAGCATCATAGAAATATTATCTGCTTCCTATTACAACAGCCAAGCCTTCTTCTCTAGAAGACTTTCTGTGCCTCATATCTTGTGCTTCCTCTGAGGGTTTCATTGAATATAGTGAATATTTGAAAAGTCTGAAAGTGGACTGAAGTGCTCAACTATGTGCACAAACTGTGTTAAGCATAGCTGCAACAATAACGATTTTGCCGAGGATCTAGATACAAAAAAAAAAAAAAAAAAATTGATAACGAACACTTTTTGTTACAAGCTAAGGAGAAATCATTTGAAAACTCCAGCTCTGACGGAAAGTTAATCTCAATCTGATGACGTATTTGAGGTATGCATGTATATACAATGTAAACTAAAGATTTTGATCTTAAATACTGCAAAAATATAATGTAGTATAAGGGGGAAAAAGCAGTTCAGCGCAATTTTTCTGGCCATTTAATCAAATGTGCCACCAGAGGGGGGGGGGGTGCAATCTTCGATTGTATTTTTTGTTTTGGGAGGTTATCCACTGTTCTTGTGGGAAGGACAGTCCTGATTTAATACATTTTAAATTTGAATGAAATCATACTTCAATTTGGGGGGGAGGGGGAATGGGTTATTACTTTATTGGAAGTGGGTGGAGGGGTGCTGTAGCCGTAGGAGAAGGTGTGCCTTCGTTCTTGGAGGATGGACACACTTGATTTCTAACTTTAACTTTGCATGAAATAATATTTCCACTTGAAATGTATGGAGGGGGTTCGGAGGTACTGCTTCTTTGTACTGGGAGAGGGGGGCTCTGTAGCATTGGTGGGTTGTGTCATCCCTCTTGGGGGGTAAGTACCTTTAATTCAATGCTTTTAAATTTAGTATGACATTTCTCCCACTTGAAATGCACTCTAAAAATTCCGAAAAAATACCCAAAATAGCAATTTTTAGATGCTCTCCATTCCGAAACCCGACGCACAATGGCGCGGAATTTTTTATCTGTTCTTATTGGGAGGGTAATAAACAATTTGCAACTAGTTTAAACTTTTTTTTTTTTTTTTTGAGTTTTGGGTCCGACCCCTATTTTTACTGTATCATAACGGTCTTGCAGAGTAAAACGAAACACCCTGTATAGTATGTTTCAAGAAACAAATGCTTTTACTGTCTGATTTTTTAGTTTTTCTTTTTAAGTGTATGTTAATAAGCTGTTAAAATCCCGAGCAGTTTTCTACCTCACTAAATATTCCTGTAAAAGCACGTTAAAAATATCATCCGCTCTTATAGGAAAATCAGTGAAGAAACAATCTCACGATAAAATTCGTGAGCTAAAAAATATTGTGAAGCATTCTTGAGTGATCCTTTCTTATGTAAGAATGAGATCTTTTAAACAAAATATAAGACTACTGCTGTCAATTGAACAACATATTTTATATATATATTTCATTAGGAGCGATAAACTGAGAAAGTGTCACGCTTGTGATTCATGCCATCTCAGATTTTCTCCAAAAAATTACCAGTTATTACTTATCTTATTAAAAACCTAAACCCAGAATTTTTTGTTCTGAATTTGAGATGTTTAATTTTCATGGGTCCCTAAAGTTCAACACGCGGCAGCAAAAATCGAGCGGATTTTTAAGACATGGAAATTGCTATAAGCCACAATTGTTGCTGAGAACAATTTGCCTCCAAATTCTTTTTATGTATGAAGGATAGAAGGTACAAACTTTAAAATAAGAATGCTAAATTTGTGGCAAGTTGTTGCCGGAAGGTCAATGAAAGTCACAAAAAGTGGCATTTTTGACGGTTTTTTTAGCATTTTTGGGGTCGAAAAACAGATTGCGCTTTTCAGTTGCCACAGCAAAAGTACTGTCGCTTGAAAGGTAAGTATGTGCACTTGCAGAAAAAATGCAGAATTAACTGAGGCAAGTTTAATGTGCATTTAGTTACATTAGGCTGAAATAGCGAAAATGTCACATTTTACTGATATTTAAACTGTCGTAACTCCTTGGGCGAACAACATATTGAAATATATTTTTTTGCCCTTATCATGCCTTATTATTAGCTTACAAAAACAGTAAACTCCATTGAGGCGAAATTCTTTAAAAATTAAAAAAAATAATAATAATGTTGCATATTTTTGTCATCATGGATTTTTCTTTTTCCATACTATTTGCCAGAATTTCTGGTATTCTAATAATATATTTTGCAATAAAAATTGATGTTTTATTGTTCTGTGACACATGTATGACATTTTTGATATTTATTTAACTTAGCATAAGACATTAATAACATTTACATTTTGCATATTTCAGTGCAAAGTAATTTAGTCAACATTTTGAATGTTATTACATTGAAAATTCCTTTTTTTTTCTTTTTTGAAATCAAACATGTAGTTCCATCGAAGACTGCTTAATGTGTTTTTAGCACGGCACATTAAACGAATCAGTTTCAAACCATTTCTGTTTAAAAAGGTTTTCTTTTTTTTTGAAAATTTTGTACTGAAGGCTGTAAGGCTGTTATTTCTTCTTGAAGCTACTTATTTTTGATCTATTACATTTTTAACAATCTAATAAGAAATAAATGTAAGATAAATTAGTTTTTGTGTGTGTGTGTGTGTGAGTTTTCAAATAATTCGCCCGTTTAGCTCGGAAAAAAAACCGGCCAGAAATATGTATGTCTTGGCCAAAAATTCGTAAATTTACAGTTTTGTCCTGCAGACAACTGTACTTGCACATTTAAAACAGCCAATGCATTATCAATTCATATAGAAAGAGGCGAGCGCAAAATTCTCTCACTTCTCTAAGGAATCGATAAAGCGAAAAATAAATTTGCAAAAATAATGGAGACTATTACAAATAAAAAAGCTATCCAATTATCAACTCTTCTGAAAGTGCTACTGCATCGATTAGCCTTGCAATGTTTTCAAGTCAGGTTTCACAATATGGATGGGTACTAAATCCCCCCCTCCCCCCCAAAAAAAGTCACTCGGCTAAACCAAAGTCAAAAGCAATTTCTTTTTAAGTATTGAACAAAGGGAAAAAAGGGAAATGAATGTACAGTTCATAATGTTGTAAAAATGATGACATTGTTCAGGGTAAGAAAAAGTTTAGCCCAGAAGAATATTTAACACAAGAACAGCATATTTTAGCAGAATGAAAAGGACGGCTAAATATTTTGATGCTGAAATGGATAACGGTGATGAACTTTTCATGTCACAATTAAAGAAAATGAAATCGCTGAAAAAGAAAATCTCAGGGGCGAAATTCACCTTTTTGCAGATGCAGAAAAATAATTATTTCTCCATTCATTTTATGACTTTGTGCCTAAATATAAAAGTTTTAAATGTTAAATGTCATGTGCAAATTTAAATGAATGTTAAATATGTCGCAGAACATTAAAATATCAATTTATATTGCAAGCTATATTATAAAAATACAGCAGTTTAGGCAAATAGTATAAAGAAGCAAAAAACCATGACTACAGAAATAAGCGTAGTTATTTTTTCTATCTGCTTTTCTTTTCTTTTTTTTTAATTTTAAAACATTGAAAATTCAATTTCAATAGCATGATTGTTCTGATATTTCAAATTTTTTTACAACGTAGTGGTAAGAATAAAAGTCAAGAAAAAAAAAAAAAATTTTTTTTCGGTTTGCTGTGACTTGTGTTACTGAAGTCAATATAGATGTAAATTTTGGAAGTTGAATCAATTATGTTTTAAAATATACTTTGCCAAAAACAAAAACTGATTTATTTTACATTTATTTCTTATTCGAATGTTAAAAGCGTACAAATAAGTAGCTTTACGAAGAAAATGCAGCCTTAACTACAAAGTTTTTAACAAAAAAAAAAGAAGAAGACTTTTTTTAGAGAAATTGTGTAGTTACTGATCCGTTTAAAGTGCCATGCTAAAAACACATTCTTCTTAGATGGAACTTTATGTTTGATCTCAAAAAAAAAAAAAAAAAAAGAAATAATTTTCAATAATATAACATTGAAAATGTTGATTAAATTACTTTGCACTGAAATATGCAAAATTTAAATATTATTAATGACTTAAGTTAGATGAATGTCAAAAATATCATATATGTGTCACAGAACAATAAAACATCAATTTATATTGCTAAATATATTATTAGAATACCAGAAATTCTGGCAAATAGTATGAAGAAAGAAAAATCCATGATGACAAAAATAGACTAAGTTATTATTTAAAAAATAAAATAAATAAAGCATTTCGCCTCAATGGAGTTTACTGTTTTGGTAAGACCAATAATAGAGCATGATAAGGGCAAAAAATTATTTCAATATGTTGTTCGCGCAAGGAGTTATGACAGTTTGAATATCCGTCAAATGTGACATTTTTGCTATTTCAGCCTAATGTAACTAAAAGCACATTAAACTTGCCTTAGTCAATTATGCATTTTTTTAAAGTGCACATACTTTCCTTCCGAGCGACAGTACTTTTGCCGTGGTAACTGAAAGGTGCAATCTGTTATTCGACCTGAAAAATGCTAAAAACCGTCAAAAATGCCACTTTTAGTGGCCTTCATTGACCTTGGGGTAATAACTTGCCACAAATTTAGCATTCATTTTATAAAGTTTGAACCTTCTATTCTTCATACCTAACAAAAATTTGGAGGTAAATTGTTCTCGGCAACAATTGTAGCTCATAGCAAGTTCCATGTCTTATAAATACGCTCAATTTTTGCTGCCGCGCGTTGACCTTTAGGGGCCCATAAAAACTGAACAACTCAACTTCAGAACAAAAAATTCTGGATTAAGGTTTTCATTTAGTCAAGTAATAATTGGTAATTTTTTGAAGAAAATCTGAGATGGCGTGAATCACCTCATAATGCAATGTGTGACAGTTTCTGAGAATCCTGCTCTTAATGTAACAACAAATAATGCAGTTTATTCTTTGCAGAGATTTCTTCAAATAAAGTAAACTTTCCTTTCTGTATATGTTATCTTTTAAAATCAATTGTCCATCAGTTACCTAGCGTCTTTCTTCAGGTGATTATTAAGTTCGGGTTCAATTAAATCATAAGCATTAATATTTGAATTATTTATCTTTGTTTTATGCCATCCAAATATCCATTACGGTTCTCAATGGAAACATTAAACTTCCATTACGCTGCTGTTAGACTTCAAGTTATTAGAGCTTATAGCATTTACATCCTGTACCACCTTTAACCAAATATGGTAGCTTTATTTAAAGAAAGCTTCAAAATATTATTATATTGTGTTTTAATATAAAAATAATGTACCAGTATGTATTGAAACATATTTATTTGAAAATGGTTATAAGGAAAGAGTTGCTACAGTGACCCACCAAAATTCAATTACAATTTCTACTCACAGTTTTTACTATTAAGATACTGAACTCAATTTCTTTCAAGTTGAACAATATGTACACTGCCCACAAAAAGTGAAGGTACAACATGTTTTTCGAAGCTCACCATTAAAAAAATGGCAGTAACAATAAAATGCATAGTTTGCATGAATGATAATAACGAACTTTGAAACCATTTATAAAAAACGATAGCTGCCACTTCTGTTTTATAGAAAAGAACGTATCTTTATGAGTGGAGAAAAAATGCAAATATCAAGCTTTCATACTTTTGTGAGTAAATTGTGTTGAGTTTCAACTGTAGTTGGCAGTTTCGGTGACAATAGTCAATAAAGTTTAGAAAATGTCTCAGAGACGTCGTTTGCCCGATTTGTTAAGGTGGCGGGCAGTTGGATGGAAGGAAATGGGATTGTCTCAGGCTGATACTGCTAGACGTCTCAATGTGTCTCGTAGTGTTTTTAAGCGACTTTAGGATCGATATCAATCCGAAGATTCTGTGTCCAGAAGACTGTTGCATGCCGACCACGAGCTATAACATCTGCAGAAGACCGTTTTCTAGTTCTTTCGGACGAAGGAGAAGAACCACCACTGTGCCGCAACTCGTTGCAGACCACTGTGTAGCATCAGGAAGAAGAATATCTGCTACTACAGTGCGAAATCGTCTTCACAATGCAGGTCTCTATGCAAGACGATCAGTTGTGTGTGTTCCACTCAACGGACCACAGCGAAGGATCCGCTTATGCTGGGCAAGAGAATATGTTTCCTGGACCCAACAGCAATGGGCTTCTGTGCTGTTCATAGACAAGTCCAGATTTACATTGGAGAGTGATTTAGGGTGTCTACTGACCTGGAGGGAACAGCGCACTAGCCACCATCAATCCAACACTGTTAAAAGGCACAGTTACAGTGATGGTGGAATCATGGTTTGTGTGGGCAGGGATCTCGCTCGTTGGTCACACTGACCTGCATTTGTTCCATGGAGGAACTCTGACCGGTCTGAGATATCGGGATGAGATCCTTTATCCATATGTCTGCCCAAATGCCGGTGCTATTGGTAATGACTTTATTTTGATGGATGGTAATGCACGACCTCACCGAGCACGGATTGTTGAGGAGTATCTTGAGGACCGCGATTTAGAACGAATAGAATCGCCAGCTTGATCTCTAGACCTGAATCTGATAGAACATCTTTCGGACTATCTTGGCAGACAGATTGCTGCTTTAAATCCTCCTCCAAGGTCGTTACATGAGCTGGAACAGGGCTTACTCTGTGTCTGGTCTTCGCTTCCTATTCTGGTGACCGACAACTTAATAATAAACAGCATGGAAAATCAATGCCGCCAATGCGTTCAAGTTAGGGGGTGACACATTCCTTATTAGAACCCATTTTTGTATTGTTTCTATGGTGATCTGTTTTCTTCAAGAATGGACTTTTCCGCAAATATTGCTTTTTTTTGTTGTAAATCGTGTTTGCGATACACTTATACAAATTTCTATGACGGATTCAATAGAAAAACAGTTTAATGCACATGTCCTCCAATTTTTTTGTTTCTACATTCATTCATTTGCAAAATAGACGCAAAAAACCAGTTGTACCTTAACTTTTTGAGGTATTACCGTAATAGGTATTATAAAAGAGGGTCTAAAAAACCGCGACTTCATCATAAAGGTAAAACTAAAATAAAAACGAATTACAATTTTATCTCACTATTCCTCCAGCATGCATTAGCAGTAAAATATATTAACTGGGAGCTTTAAAATACATACCAGGCAATAAGAAGCAAAGGGATGTAAATGGACATTTGCAAGTTTTGAGTAAAACGAGTTTAAATATAACATCCTAAGTAGGCTTTCATTGATTTTTTTTAAAAATCATGCTGTACAGCAGCACATACCAGGGCTATTATTACTATCTCTTTCCCCAAGACAGAGGAGAGGTTCCCCTACAAGTTGTACTGGTTGTCTCCAAATTTTTAATTTCGCCACTTACATCCCTTTGCTTCTCACTACCCAATATATTTCGAAAAAGCAAACATGGAAGCAGTATAAATAAAGCTGGAAAAATATAAATGATTGTTGCCGTTTGGTTTGGTATGAGTCAATGAGGCACTGTCAGGATAAATTTAATGTCTTCTTGACGCACAGCAACGAACAGGAGGAAAGTCATAGCTTTCACAAAATTTTATTCAGCGGCTCTTAACTGCAATTTTGTATTCGTACAATTAAAGTCTTAATTTCATTAATTTTTTCAACATTATAACATTTTTCTTTTGCTGTGAACATATACAGGAAAAACTCATCCTTCTCAAGCTGCTTTTTGTCTTTAACTAGAACAAAGATCGCTTGGTTTTAATTTGAACTGTAGAAATCTGCTTCTGTTGATTTGACTGAAACATAATTTCTGGTTTTGCAGAAATTATGGTCATTTCCGATTTTTTTCTCTTTTCTTATACCGCTTAATAAACTGTGGTTACTTTTAGTTCTTCTTTTTTTCTCCATAGCGCTACTTTTCAAACTATCTGTTGAGATACTCTTTCAACTTTTCGACCACGGCTGGAATTGTCTTGTTTCTTAGATTTTACTTTTCGTTATACTCACGTTTCGCGTATCTAAAATAAAATTTCATAACAGTGTATCTGTTGAGGACTGAGATACAAAAACTTAGAAGATTTTCGTTTGGTAAGTTGATTTGGAATATCATCTTGAGGTATAGCATTTAATGAAGATGGAATGCTTTCACTGGAACCTTTTTCGTTAAAAAAGTACGATAAAAGTACCTTTGAAAAATACGAAATGGAAATAAATATTTATGACTTACTAGAAATATAAGTTATATTAAGTTTTTGCTGTTATAATTCCGTCTAAGTATCATTGCTTTATTGATGGAGGCTAATTCTAGTTTCTCTTGTTATTATTTGCATCAACAGGCTGGTTGCACTTAAATTTAATTCAGTGTATAAATTCTCTAGTTTTAACATAAAAGTACCATAGGGACTGAGACAAGACTTTAAGCTGTCCCTCTGTCCCTGTCTTACTGTTCCCTCAGTGTAATACATAAACTAAGTTAATGCCATTTTCGGACAAAGAAAATTAAAAAATCTCATTATACTTCTTAAATAATAGGCACATCAAACGTCACTTCTCAGAGAGTCACGTGTCTCCCCGTTTGCGAAACTTATTTACTTTTATTTGCAAACAACTTTTAAAGTATCGCGCTGAAATGAGACAAAAAATGATTTCGGACGTTTTTAGTTCATTCTGATTTATTAAAACTAAGACCAAAAAATGCTTTTATTGTACATTGCTAAGAACAATCTTGATCAAGTCTTCTTTCGAATGCAAATAAATTAAATCAAAATTGGTTCATTTGTTTTGAGCTACAATGTCACAGACACACACAGACAAATACTTAAAATGTATGTATGTAACACCCATCTTTCTGCTTCGGGGTTTAATCGTATACATGACCGCATATCATGTAAAATTACATAGCTTCTAGAATTGTGTTGATATTTTGACTTCGGTTTCTTTGCCGGGATCAAGGCGAATATTACGAAACATATGTACTTAGTATTTTTAAAGCTTCAAAAAGTTTTAAGACCTAATATCAGATTTTCTGTCATGTAAATGCATCAATAGTAGCTATAATATAAAAATATTTTACTTAATTACAAATATGGCCTTAGTATGCAAACAATAACCTATCTAGTTAAGCGTGATCAAGAACTCACATTAACCCTCTAATGTTCCAGTAGTACTATAACAAGTAGTGACAGAGATTTCTAAAAGATGGAAAATTTCTGAAACGATTACAGTTGAAGAAAAAAAAATATTCAGAATAAAGTGAAAAAGAGATAAAATCCCGAGAAAAACGAACAGCTGAAAATGAAACTAAAAACACGAAAGAGTTACCATTGAAAAAAAAACAAAAAACTATTGTTAATTAAATAGATAAAAATGAAAAGACTTAATGAAGTAAAAAAAAAATATGAGGGTTTGTTAAACAAAATTTTTTGCTTCATAACGGAATTATATTCAATGAAATGTCTTGGGATCTAATAACAATTACTAGAGCTATATAAATATTGGATTACGCAGAACATAGATTTAAATCCATAATAGAAAGTCAGTAGCTCAGACATGAAATGTTTATACACAATTAGATAAAAATATCGATAAGCAAACGTAGCCTGAAAAATATCTGAATAGATTCTTATACTAACTATATTAATGATGTTTGCGGAACACTGATGAAATATACGTGCCGATAGCTGGAAGATATGTTCACATGAAACATATTGTTAGATAATCATTACTGGAGACAAAAGGAAATAAATAGTATGAGGAATATATTAGTAGTAAATATTGATAGCATTTCTGCAAGGATTGTTTTGAGATGCTTTTCAGAGTTGTATCTTTTTTTTTTTATAAATTCATTAATTTCAGAACTAGTTATGTACTGCTATTAAACCTTCAACAAATAATCCTATTTAAGTGAAGTAGATTTTGTCTTCCAAATTCATGTCTTAGCTTCTGTGAGGTTTAATTTAAAGCACAAAAGAAGGTCCGAGTTTGAAAAACTTATTCTTCGAAACTACTGTACATATTAAAATAAGTGGTACATGAAATTAAAGAAAAATATGCAATATATTTTTTTTCCCGTCACAAATGTTCAATGTGCGAGCCTTTTGTTACAATAAAATCATTGAATCTGTAATCAGGCTCGTTCCACGCGTTTTCTAGTATAACAGATTATAGAACACTCGGCTTAATGTAAACTGAAAAGGTGGTCAGACTTGGCGAAAATATCGGGCTGTTGTGTGCGTTTTTTTCTTTTTTTTTTTTTATTTTGCTTGAAAAAAGTGTATTTTCGTCATTGATGGTTGCTAAACGGTGTCTTTGACGTAACCCCATAAAAACATCACACGCCATGTGGAACAAAATAAATTACAGATTAAATGATGTCATAACAAAAGGCTCACACATTTAACATTTCTAACTGAGAAATACTCATTGTTCTTTAATTTCGGGCACCAATTATTTTAATAGAATTTTTATAGTAAAAAATTAAAAAAAAAAACATGTTAAAATTCGTCTTACTTTTTGCTGATCCAGTATAATCATTCATTCTGCCTTGGCTGATTCCAGAATTTTTTATTTTCTAAAATACAGGGTGGCCATAATTAAACGAACCCACAAAAGTTGTCTACGGACGAAGCTTGAGAGAATAAAAAAAAAACAAAGATTTCAAAATTTTGATGGCAGAGGGCATTTTGAGGGAAATACATAAAGTTAAGCAAATTTAACTTCTTCTACACATTCACGTGTTTAAGCATCCCCACACATTAGTCTTCCGAGTTAGGGACGTCTTCAAAATTCACTTTATAAAAGAACGTGTCATCAGATACCAGTCTCGTGATCCGCCGGCCTTTCCGATTTGCAAATCGATATGACTTTTAGATTTGGAAGTACTTCAACTATTTTGAAAATCGTGATAATCCTAGAACTTTTTCCAATCTTAAGGGGTCACAGTACCTTTCAAACAATTTCTTTTAATTTATATAAATTTTATATTTCTTTGAAACCATACAATGCTTACTTATTTCGTAATAAATAATTTATTTTCAAAATTTAAAAATATTGCCTACTTCTTTTGAAAATTCAAATCTCTAAGGCTTTTTTATTTTTGAACTAATTTAAAAAACGTTTATTGCAAAACGATCACTATAATCATCTCTAAAAATCTGTGCTTATGAGTTCATTAGAAAACTTTCAGTGATTAATTATGTAAAAAATCAAAGCTTTTTTTTTAAAAAAAAAATTTGGTTTTTAAAGGTTTAACATGCTCTTAACATTAGAATAATTTATAAAATGCTTATCCAATGCACAGTTTTGTCAAATATGTTATCCCGATTGCAAAAAGTATTACTTTAAAGCTGTATCTTTAATAGAAAAAAATCCTTAGGGATTCTAATGACATGAAAACACAAAAAAACCATCATCGAGAAAAAGCAATTTGAAGTTTTTCTTTTGCATAAGAACACATAGAGAGCATGGCCTAAAACCATTCATAACTTTTTAAATACTTGAGCTAAAGCATTGAAACTTTTCCCCTGTGTTCAGAAAAGTTTTTTGATTTGAAAAAAAACAATAGAATTTTTTTTTTGATCGTTTCATCATTTTTGAGGTACTGTAACCCCTTAAAAACAGAACTTCACGACATGTTCATAGCCGTTCTTAGAGCACAATATGGTCAATTGTAAAACATGCTATCACACGATTCCAGAAGGTAAATAGATAACGATGGCCGTTGTATTGAACACGTTTTGCTGATTTTTTTTTAAAGCTATTGGAACTGTAAAGTAAATGCTTAGTTTAGTAAAAATCACCCTCTGGCGGCCAAATTTTGAAAAAAAATTCATTTACTCAAACAATCCCCATCTTTTCATTACGGTCTACATAAAATGTCGTTCATTTCTGAGCTGTAGCTTCAACGTTAGACAATTTTGAAGTTTGTTCATTCATTAATACAGCCACCTTGTATTTTCCTATCAATTTAAGGATTCTAGTTCACATTATTCTCGAAAACAATGTAGTATGTTACATCAGACCATGTTACGTACTCGAGGAAAAGGGACTAGATGGAAACACTCAGGTTCGTTAAGAATGCGAATGCATTGGCCTCTGATATATTTTTCATTAGACCTTATTTTACCTAAACCTTTGAACTTGAAACTCCACGGTTGAGTTGATGGTTATAGTGACGGAATATACGGTTATTACAAAAATATTCATTAAAAACACTTACATTACACAAGTCCAAACGCACACAGTTAATAAAAAAAATCTGAAATTTTACGGTAATAGTTAATGACATCCTATTGGCAGTAACTTTACCGTAAAATTCTATTTTACGGTAAATTTTAAGGTAGAACATATAAGAGTGAAAGAACGCAAAATACGGGTCGCAAGGTTCGATTTAAGGGCCTTCGTACTGGCGGACGGCTTCGCTGACCACCATACCAGTTGGGCCACATCGAGTGAAAGTAAATATGGTGTTATGAGCTTCACACCTGTAAGTCACGTGGTATATCAATTAACGCAATCGTTTATTTTTTTCGGTACAATTTACTGTAAATTCTTCTGTACTGTAAACACTCCACTTTACAGTAATATTTCCCATTAAAGTCTCCTAAATTTTTAACTGCAGCGTTTTCTGCAAGTCGAGAATGAAGTAATTGGTAAATATTGCTTCAGGTTTCAAATATTTCATTCATTTCGCGATTTAGTATGTGCAGTCTGGTTCTGCTATACATAAGCCTGACCTTTAAAGATTACATTTCGTCGATATAACGAGTAGTAAGCATTTTCAGGGTTGACTTATCATCGTGTACATATTGTTACGTGTTCTTGGGTACAAAGGAAAGCCGCTTTGGTTTTGCAAGCCTTTTACATCAACAAAACCGCAGCTTCAAGAAATTAAAAATCAGAAGCAGCAGCTTAAAAACATTTAAAAAAAAAACATGATACAGTGGCATGATACTTATATGAATCACGTTTGTGCTAAACAGTTTTGATCCCCTAAAGCGGCTGATTCAATTAAGTGGCGAATTCAGTAAAGCGGGATTTTGTTCCGTTTTTGACGTTTTGATTCATTAAAGCTGTTGATTCAATAACCACTGATTCTATTAACCGGTGTCCGCTGTACCTAGAGCTATAAGGAATAATACAAACCACAACATACACATACATATTTAAAAAAAATAAACACTTATTTTCAACCTATACCCTAGTAAAATGGAGAAGTCGTCATAAAATCTTACCTGTTTGTTTGACTGCTTTGAAACCTCGTGAGACACTGGAGAGGGTGGAGACGTAACTACTGCCCCCCCCCCCATATTTTCCCACAATACCCGGAATTCCCCGACCAACGTCCATAGGTACAACAGTCCGCGGGTACAGCAGCTTCCGTAGGTCTGCGTTTCAAACACGAGGCAGCCAGCGAATCTAAAAGGAGAAAGGCATTCTATAGGTGTTGCTTGAATTTCCCTAATTTAAGACGTTAAGCGGAAACAACAGAGTTTAATATCATATAAGTATACATTTGCTTTATAAATATGGGAATGTGGGGTAAAGTGAAGTGGTGAAATAATTACTATGCTTTTGGCGCCACCTGTCTAGTAATATTTTAACTACGTATTAACATATGAAGTCTATTCCAGTCAAGAAAAAATTACCTCTGAAAAATAAAGAATATGATAACACAAGCCACTTTCGAAAATTGATACTCATGTTCTAATATTTTGATGTAAGTGAAAAAATATTTTTGTTATTATTAAATGATAATGGGCTTGTTATTAACATTTTAAACATGAAATGAGACCTACTAATATTTGGTGCAGTACTTGTTTGATTAACATTAAGCTTATTTGTGTTTTAATTGCTTTATAGAGGAATGTGGGACAAAGTGAAATTGTTAAGATGATTGAGCTTTTCCAGAATGCGTACAAAATTGGAAATTTGTTTTGAAAATTACAGTACATAAAGAAAGAACATTGTACTTTATAATAAATCTTGAATTCAAACAGTAAATTTTATTTTTGGCAGTAATCTTGGGCTTTCAGTAAAACGTAGAAATTGTTCACTTTAAGAATTTATGGGGCAAAGTGAAAAATAAAATATTTTTCTAATGAAATATTTTCTACTTGATTAATAAAAAATCTTTTGATCAAATGAATTAGTAAAAAAAATATTTGATGAATAAATGAAAAGTTACTAAACAATAAAAGAAAAATTATATAAATTAATTAATTAATAAATGAAGAAAAGTAATTAAGTTAGTAGAAGAGAGAATGACTCTTAAAATAAGTCAATGAATGAATAAATAAGTAAATTACTTAATAGAGGATTACAAATTAATTAATTAATGCGTAAGTGATTTAGTTAATGATTGAGTGAGTAAGCAAAACAAACTGTTTTACTTTGCCACCGTATGTACTTGACTAACTGTGCAAAATATTTAAAATACAAATACGCTTAATTATTAACTAAATAAATACTTCATCAAACATTAGAAGGTCTTATTTATTATCTAAAATGTTAACAAGAAATTTCTCATTGTAAAATAACATAAATAATTTTTGACTTACAACAAAATATTACAATATAAGTATCCATTTTGAAAATTACCTGCATTATCATTTGCTTTAATCTTTGGTGGTATTTTTTCTTAACTGGAATTGACTACTATTTCTACTATATCGATGAAATATCAATAGATCTGTGGCGCTTAAAACAGAGTAAATATTTCACCATTTCTCTTCCCCCCCCCCATAGTCAAATGCACGCGGGGCAAAGTAGATAAATCAGTTACATGTTCTTTTATTAATTATTTCATTTACATACCTTCATTTATTAATTCCCTTATTTATTCATTATTTCACTTATTTTCTTATTCATTCACTATTTTATTCAGTCATTTATCTTTTCTCATATAGCGACTTATTTATTTATTCGTTTATTGCTTCATTTCCTTTCATTTTATTCATTAACTCTTATGTTTACTCATTTATCTGATCAAAAATGTCTTTAATAATCGGATAAAAAATATTTCATTATAGAAATACTTTATTTTTCACTTTGCTTCATGAAAAAAAATTAGTGAAAATGTTCCACCTTTTTTTGGAGGTACAAAATTACTGCCAAAAAAAAGTTTCAATGCAAGAATAAAAACCAAGTATATTGTTCTTTCTTTATGCAGTTACGTACCCAGCATGGGTGACACCCAGGGTGGTCGTTTGTGGTGTCCCCCCTCATCCCAAAAACGCAAAAGGGAAAAAAAATGTCAACATGAAATTCATGCAATTTTCAGAAACAACTACGTTTGTGTTGTAACAAAATTTTAAGTGGATTAATGTAGAAAAATCAAATATTTTCAAATTTGTATTCTTAAAATTGCCTTTTAGCTTCATATTTTTCAAAAACTTGCATTTCCACTTTGAGTGTCAACCCCCAGACGGCTGACACCGGGGGCGAACCGATCCCCCCCCCCCCCGTAGCGAGGTCACTGCTTTATGCATTGCAATTTTCAGAATAAATCTCAAACTTGTTCATTTTGAAAAAAGTGAGTTATTTTAACTATTTCACTTTGCCCCATAGTCTCCTATAGGAATAAATATACTTGTGATGTAAAGTTCGCTATGTCGCAAATGAGCATTGAACAAACAGATCGTGACTTTTGTCACTTTAAAGCGAGTGAACAGTTATTCCTTCCACATCATGATTGCCACAAAATCTGTTTGCTATATAGTTTATTGACTATTGCAAAGTGTTACGTAATGACTTCAGTACATTTTTATGAGAAGTGTTTTACGAACTTTAAGATAAATTACTGAAGGATTATAGTAACATATGAATTCCCATCAATCACTCATGTTTTTGTTTTACTGTTCTTGTGCTAAATTTCTGAACTCTGTTGTATTATCAATTGAAAAAAAAATCCTTTCAATTATTTTTTCAAGTTTTCATAAATAAATTGTTTCCTTAAAATTATGAACAATTTTTTTCGTGCTTAACATACTAAAATACTATGTAGGGGAATTTAGGGCAAAGTGAAATGTTGAAATATTTACCCTATTTGAAGCACCAGTTACCTCGTAATATTTTGACTATATAGAAACTCTCTTAGGCTACGGCAGTCAGACAAAAGTTATCTCTGAACATCAAAGCATAAGATAATATAAGCAATTTTCAAAAATTGAAACCCATATTGTAATATTTTGCTGCAAGTAAAAAATTATTTTTCTTATCATAAGAAGATAAATTTCGCGTTTTTAACGTTTTTAAAGTTAATTAAGGCTTACTAGCATTCGGTGCAGTATTTATTTAGTGAGTATTAAGATTTTTTCATTTTAAATGTTTTGTCTAATTAGTCAAGTGCATGCTGGGCAGAGTGAAATTGTTCAATTTATATACGTATTCAATTATTTATTAATCACATGTGTATTGAATTACTAATTGAATCATTTACCTTACTTCATATTATAATTCACTTATTTATTCATTAAATTCACTTATTTTCTTATTTAATTGCTATTTTGTTCACCTCATTTATTAATCATCATATATTAATCAATTAATTTACTTATGCACTCGTTTATTGTTTCATCATATATTTATTCATTCTTTTATTTACTCATTCAGTTGATGAAAATATTTTTAATAATCAGATAACAAAATATTTAATTTTGACTTTGCCCCATGGAAAAAAAAGTTAGAAAAATTCTTTTTTTTTTAATATACAAATTTACTGTTAAAAATAAAAAAATAATGTTTCAATGCAAGTTCTATCATGCAATAACAAACATTCAATTTGTTTATTTTGAAAAAGGTAAGTTTTCTTAACTATTCCACTTTGCTCATATTCATCTATTCCCCTTCCAAAATAAATCATTTAAGACTACAAAGCTGAAAATGTTCATTCGTTCGGTATCGTCATTCTTTCTCTTTTCAACTGCGTTTTTGAAACACATAAAGTGTAAAAGTTACATTTAGAACTTAAAAGTTTGAGAAACCATAAATATATAGAAATGCTAATTGCATTTATGTTTTGAAAGCTCCGAGAATGTTACACAATGCTTGTATCTCAAAACATCCGACACAATGTTATTAGTAAAAAGAAAAAACTTCATTTGTTACATTTTGCAAACAATCTTTCCTTTCAGAGAGAAAGAAAATGCTTTTTCCCTTTACTCCCTCAATGTATTCTTATATTGAGATAGCTTTATTACTAAATACAAAACTTCAAGTGATCCATTCTTTCTTATTTAATAGGAAAAAAGCAGTTTTAGTTAAATATTTTTCTTTTATTTAAAATTTTCTTCCATACGGTAAGACTTTTTCTCTCACTAAACTGATAGGTTTAGTCATAATGGAGACTTAGAAAAATTAAAAGCAAAATGCAATTATCTCTTTTCGGTGTAGAAATATAGTTTTAAAATAATCAGTAAATAACTTTTGGTTTCTTTTTGGGGTGCAACTATGAAGAATTAGCCATGAACTATGTACATTTTTCACTTGCTCTAAAATTTCAGATTTTGACATTTCTTCCGCGCTAGTACGAAGAAGTTAGAAGAAGGAATGATAAGGTATGGTACTAAAATCTTCTGGTTATACTTTGGGTTTACAAGTGCGATATAATCCGACATCAAAAGAAACGTTTACATTTTAGTGTAGCTCTCAAACTTCTGATTGTCTCTTTGCAAAAGCACGGAAAGTTCAGGATCGAAACAAAATATTTTTATTCATCCAAAAAATATACTATATATAAATCTAGCACAATTGAAGAAAAATATCATAATTTAGTAACAATTCATAAGCGTTTGTTTATACATTACCTTTTTGGGAGATTTAAACATTAGATTGGAAAATTTGGCTGTTCAAAATAACTATAAGAAAGAATATTATGGACATTAAGCGACAGTTGTTAGTTTTTCACATTATACGCACGCTTCGTAGGAATAAGTTTTAGAATGAAAGACGCAAATATGCATCAAATTGTTTTGTTCACTTTTTCCCTATTTTCAGTGGGATGTTTTACCACTAAACTGTTGTGATAAAAACATTAATGCAGATATAACAAACCATCAAAAAAAAAAAGAAAAAAAAAAGATATCGATACAATTTTGTTTTTAGCATTTAAAGGATATTTAGGGTAACGGCACCAGGTCACAGACATGCTTAAGAGATCGCTCTCGGGTTAACTCAATTTTCTGAGCCTTTAAATGTATTAGACTATTTTTTTCTCATGCAACTACATCTTATCTAACGTTTGGCTGCTTCTGGTTCCTCTGAACTAGTTAATTATATTTTTATTTGCTCAATTTCGTAAGAAGCTCTGACCTCCACTAACAGACAACTGAAAAACCAGATGAAGAGCTGATACCGATCTGATGACACACAGTAACAGACAGGATGAGGAAAGCATGAATAATAGACAAAATTCCATTTTTGTCTTCAAAATATGCAAAAGTTCTTTATTTTTAGAACTAAAGCCTCATTAAATTCAAATTAACATGAAACACCAGTTGACCTCGTGGTAGCTGCTCATAACCTTCCACCACTGCCTTGCAAATACCAACTAGCTCATAAAATCCACTCTGATAGCACTAGATGGTTGCACCGTATTAATGGGTCACAGTAACATCAGTTTTACCCGCCTAGTAGGCTTATTATTAAAATCCAAACTTATAATTGCCTGTTACTGGAACCTTGTCTGTTACTGGTGACCTTAACCTAGTTGAAGCAAAAACGGGAAATGAGAATGGTGCCCTTTAAAATATTAAATTTTTTTGTAAAAATATTTTACATTGATTTGTGCGCTTGCTCAATAAAAGTGAGCTACTGCTTATGCACTACTTGGGTGTCATATTAAGTAGAGATTCGTTAACTTCTACTAGTTGTGGATATTGAGAACATGCATTTTCTCTGAAAACGATCGAAACATATACTGCAGTTACTTGCAGAATATCTATAACGCAGTGACAAATGATCTCGCATTTATAAACCTCGAATAATTTTCGCATGCTTGTTATTTTATGACTGATAATTGAATCGAACCTCTTAATTAGTACACATGAACTCAATAAAAAACCACCAATTCTCGTTAAGTATAAGAGGTATTTTAAATACCTACGTGGTTTTGGATCAAATCAAAGAACAGTTCCACATGTGAACCACAAAGGCTTAGAGTACAGTTTAAACTTCATGTTATCTTACAAATAATCCAATGCTAAATGCGGAATTGGCCGTTTAAAGCCAACGATCTCTGAACTGCTTGCTGAACCAGCCCAAAATGTGAGATAGCTTAGCAGCACAGAATTTTGAAAGTAAACGAAGAAACAGTGTCAGGCGATGACACGATACAAATTACTAAACTCAACCTTAATGAATAAGTTTTACGTGTACGTATTTCATTGATCACCAATCAACGAAACTTTTGTTGTCCACTCACCTGTTGAACGTCAAAGTACAACAACTGAATAAGTCATCCAAACCATCAATGTCCTCATTGGGAAACATTAATTTTTCGGGCCAGACTGAATGAGATCGAGAAATAGAACTAATAACAAAAATTTGATAATTTTCGATATTCTCCTCCTGAAGAATGAGAAATCTTTAAAAATGATTATACCTTGAGATCAAAGAATTTGGAAAGATAAAACGATCGTAAAATCGCGTTTAATAACGGCTTTTCAAAATATAAAAAAATATGTTTATTCATTTTTTTTTTCAAATGCCGAACATCAGCACCTAAGATTAACGAACTAGCAATTATTTTTTAACAATGTTCTTGTAGTGAGATAGCACAAAACAATATTTCAAACATTTAAAGTTCATTGGTTGATTTTAGTCAAACCTACGATCTTTGAACAAATTAAAATTGAATACAATCTATTGGCTTGTAAATGAAAGATATACAAGCATGCGTACTTATGCATTGTTTTAAAAGTGCGTGTAATGCGCTCGGGATAAAAAAAATACCTCTCTTTAGCAATTAGCTTGGAATCGGTGAGGTAAAGATGGCTAAAAATTAGACAAAGTGTTAAATAATTTTTTATCTGAACAATTTTTTAAATATCTGGGTCCAAGGTGCACAACTACGGCAAAAACTGCACCTGTACACCTAATTGTTTGTTTCTATGTGTTACCGTTGTACTATGGACAATTTTGTGAACTTTTGTTGTATTAATGCAGCTATGGACACCATGTTCCACACGATATTTATGTTTATCTAGGGCTATATCTATACATACCATGTTCGGTACTTTTTACCCACATTAAAAAAAAAAAAAAGAAAAACAGAAGAAGAAAAAAAGTGGTTCAGATTTCGTCGGAATCTTTTCATGTATGTTCCCCGATTACTCAAAGATGCTTGGACCTATTTAGATTTTTTTTTTGTTTGAACGTGTACACTTCATGGCATTTCCATGGTCAGGTACTCCAGGAGAAATCAAGGAAACTCTTCCAATTTTATAGGCACACTCAAAACAATTCGGTTTTTTTTTTTTAATGACTCGTGCATTTGATTTCGGAAATCATAATTAGATAAGGTCAAACTGATGATGAAGAAAATTTTCCCTGCACATAATAGTGCATTTAAAGAAGCCTATCTTCTAGGTCTTTGGAAAACTCTCCGAGATTTCCGACGCTAACCTATAAATCAAACTTATTTTGCAATTTCTATTCAAAAATCAAATAAACTATACACACAACTTTAAAATAAACACTGATTGTTTTTACTATACGATAAATTATTTTAATACCTAACTAATTATAAACGATCTCTTTTGAAGTTGGTGTCTTCTATAAACTACTACCGAACCTAAGTGACTACCCACCGAACCCTGAATTAATCACAAATTTAACTAAACACGAAATAAGTGCTTAAAACCGAACCTAGTCAGTGTAAAAATCAACATTTAGAAATAAATGTTTCTTTGAGATTAGAAACATCGGTGACTATAAAGATAAGACAATGAATAAATACCTATACTTATCTAAACCTACTATTAATCATCTTGTATAATTAGTTTAATGACTAAAATTTATTTTGAAACTGAGCGTCAAAATTATAAGCAAAGATATACGCCATTATCTCTCATGAAATCTTTCTGAAAAGTCCTGATCGTAAATAGTTATATTTTCGTTTCCCGGAAGATAAGTTAGAAGCAATTATGCTCGTTGACCTGTAACACATTTAGATACAAATCATCGTGATCAATACTTATTCTTTTTTGTCTGGACAGATTTTGCTTCATTCATGAGAGACATCTGCTCCTGGCACATTGATAAATGAATCTGATACAGGAAAAATATGAATGCATTGTGTTTGTAGTAAAAGAAATCGAAAACCAGTTTTGTTTTTAAAGTGAAACTATTTTCGCTGTAGAGCAATTCTTAATGTTAGCATTAGTTTTTGAAATTGCATGTTTTATTATTTTGGCCATGCTAGTTAACGTATAGGAGAAATCATTTCATCTTTTCCTTTTTTTTTGCTCGAGGTTAATAAAATAAATCTTAAGTCATATTGTTTTTGATCGAGCATCATGAATGAACTTTCTTCAAATTATATTTAGTTTACTGCTTATTTTGCAGAAATAAGCAGTACATTACTTTTAACTTACTATACATTACTTTTTCGGTAAGGAACCATACATTACTTCTCGTTAGATTCCAAGATCTCGTATTCACAAGGCCAGGGCTGCAAAATCGGAGTCGGAGTTGGACTGATTTCGGGATAAAGGACTCGGAGTTGGAGTCCCTCATTTTCCCTCAAAGTTCACAACTCTGCCAGTGTTTTTGGAGTCAGGATCAGAGTGAGATTTTGGAGTAAAGGAGTCGGAAGTCGGAGTTGGTCATTTTCCTTTCGACTCCGCAGGCCTGTAAAAGGCAGTATCTTGCAACTACCGGTATTATTCGCTTAGTGATCGTGTATTCCGTTTGAGAATGTCGCAACAATAATTTTAAAAACCTGTTTTTACAAATAATTTGAAATACTGCTTATTTTAGTTTAATACGTGCTTTTTTTCGTTTGCACTTGTAGTGACGTAACACTTTGTTTTTTGTATTTTCCTCGTAAACTAGGGATCTTACAGGTACAATTCTTTGTGCATTTTTCATTTAACCTAACGATGACTCTGGTTCTTCAGAGTTTGAGCACAATTTATGGGACACCCTGCAAATAATTTATTTACCTATAGCCGCATCATCGTGACGATAAGAAAGATAGAATATGATAATGATGCAATGATTAAAATACTCCTTTACCATTTTTTTTACTGCAAAAAACGTGAATTTAAGAGATAAAGGTTTCGTATTTTGATACTCTTTTAAAGTATCAAAAATGTTTCTTATATACTGAGTTAAACCGTAGTTTTATACTTTAATTGCCTAGCCGTAGTTTAAAAAATATTCTTAGTCTCTAAGAAACGGTTTCGTGTTTTATAATGTTAATTACAACTAATTTATAACTCATTTACCATTAAATTAATTGTAAAAACTTTCACACGATGAAAAAAATGAAAAAGAAAACAATAGTTATTGCACATTATCGTACTTCCTTAAGGTTCACGGTGAATCACTTAGGAATAAAATGTGACTAACTGTAGAATTTTTTATTTCGCTTTTGTTTACATAGATTTGACTGTT
This sequence comes from Uloborus diversus, assembly GCF_026930045.1. Taxonomy (NCBI): domain Eukaryota; kingdom Metazoa; phylum Arthropoda; class Arachnida; order Araneae; family Uloboridae; genus Uloborus; species Uloborus diversus. The sequence continues at coordinate 134,572,257 of NC_072733.1, read as the reverse complement.
CATAATAATTTGTTCTTTGTACTTAAAGCTCAGGAAAACAGTTCTTATGCATTTCTTTGATAACAATAATTACTTGGTTTTTCCTTCAGGTATATGCAACTAATTTCTAAAAAAAAAATACTTTAAAACTATTTGTCTTATAAAACTTTAACGAAGTGATGATTAAAGTTTCAGAGCCATATCTGGAACGAAAATTAAATCATATTGTGTTTGATGTCGTCATAGGTGAAATTAAAGCTTTTACAATCAATAATTTTAAGGTGAATTTAGAAAGTCACACAGCACGGACAAAACATGAATCAAATATTGGCATGAATGTGGCACATAATGTGAAAATAGTTCTCTTGAAATAAACGGACTTTAACATCCGGTTTGTAACACAAAACAAATTATTTTGTCACATCTACCGTAACAACTTATAAATATGATTTCAACCGCAATTAGTTGGTCTTGAATACAAATATGCATTTTGAAGTTATTTAAATTTACCAAAACAAAGTAATAAACTTCAAATTGTCTGTTAATACGTAGAGTCTCCAAGCACGCAATTTTTGTTTAACCAAAGAAACCTGCTACCCATTTGAGAAAATTATAAGACAATTGTACCTCACGATTTAAACATAGTTGAGTGTTCTTCAAGATGCTGGTTAATGAATGTATGTTGTCATTACCCAGAGTAAAGGAAACAAAACAGTTCTGGCATTTGTTCACTCGTCTCTCGCCTTTGACAACCTGTCAACTAATGAACAATTGACCTTTCCGTCTTATTACCGCATTTCTGTCCTTGACATGAAGGGTGGGGGCTTGAGCGTCCTTTCAAGGATATCAAACTTAATGGAAAGTTGTTATCATTGTTATACAATCAGCTTTTTTACTTAGTTATAATCTTGTGCTGTGTTTTTCTGCTCATACTTTCACACTCGGTTGTACACCCTATCCTGCCATTGCAGTTCATTGAATCAGCATTGTTGCATTCGTGATTTTGCTGTTAATATGCTATAGGCTTGTTGTATGTTGCGTACTGATATTTTGCTCCATTTTTTTTTTTTTTGGAATTATTTTATACAGTCTTATTTAAGTCGTTAAACTGGTAATCATGATACATTTGTATCTTTTTCTTACTAATTAAAAGTATTTTTTTCACTGAATCTTATTATTTACCTCTTACTATGTAAAATTTTATTGTAGTTCATTAAATAAGGGCTTATGCATTTGTAATTTCACTGTTAAAGCCAGGGGTCCCAGACGAGAGAATATATTCCCCCTAAGGTGAAGGAATGGTACCGAAGGGTGCCATACTAGCCAGGAAACGCAGCAGGGGTGCGAAAACAGCAGGCAATCGCAGAATGAATTCTTACGCATGCGCGTTGACTTCGACATTCATTCAACCACTTCAATATGGCGGACGCAGGATCAGTAGCTCGATGTTACGTTCACATTGAATTAAGTAAAATATTGGATTAAAACTCTTCTAGGATTAAAACTTTCGAGGATTCAACTCCAAAATAACAAGTAAGTACAGCTTTTGATCACTTTGTAGCTTTCAGGGCTTTCAAACATAGTTAAAAGTGTTTTTAAAAGTACGTTTACTGCTTTTTATTGTTTAACAGTTACTGTATTGCTATCATAGGCGGATTTACGGGGGTGCCAGGGGGTGCGCCGCACCCCCAAAATATTTGGTTGGGTTTTGAAAAAAAAATTAGTTTAGTACATTTCACTCAGAAACACAGTTGGGGGAAAAAATTCATAGCTGCTATACTAGTAAATTTACTTGAATCCAGTGTATCACCACACGTCGCTAGTGCAAGAAAAACATAACTGTGCTCATATTAAGAATTAAATTAATTTTATCCATTTGGAAAAAAAACCTAATAAATAAATAATTTCATGCAAATAAAGAAACTTCTCAAACAATTTATTGTTCAGTGCTGTGTTATTGTATAGAATAATTGCATGTTCTGTAATTGGGTATTTATTCGTATATCAATACAAATTCTTCTATTTTAAAACAACAATGGCTAATAAAGTCCCCCCTCCCCCAAAAAAAAAACATGACTATTGCTGGGTATTGCAAGAAACTTGATCAATAAAATCTACCCCGAAATCAACCGAAAACCAACAATTTTAAGGTAAATAATCAAAAATTTTTGAAGGAGGACTTCCGGACATTTTGCTGCAGTTGTGCATACAGGGGGGAAGGGGCACAAGACTGGTGACACTCCCCACAAAATGCTGAGTAGATGTTTTTAAAAAAATATTCTTTATTATTGAAGAGAAGAAAAGATCTCATTTTGGGAAAACGCAGTTATTTTACGAAAAAAAAGGAATGTTGGGAAAAATTCTTAATTTCTCTTTCAAAAAGAAATACTGACATATAAATTTTTCAACAGCTTCAGATTATTGGCGGCGAATTGTGTGCCTTCTGGCACAATCCTCTTTTTTTCATATCTCCCCCCTCCTCCTTTTTTTTTTTTTTTTTTGATTTTTTTTCTATTTCGTTTTCATTTTTTCTATTAGTCCTCAAAATGTTTCTTCTCCAAAGCCCTTTCTCCGGTAAAGTTTTTAGAGCACCTCTAATTTCGTTTCTTGGGCTTCACTTTCGCAAAATTTCCAAGGAAGATCTTCTAATCACCTAAATACATCGAAAATCGATTAAAATCGCGTTTTTGGAGCTTCAGTTTTGAAAAAACTGCAGTGTCCCTAACGTTACCAAATATGGTCTTACACTCATGTGTTTTAAGACTTCAATTTTGGAAAATATTCGAACAAGGGCCTCTGACCCCCCTTTCTCTATTATCATCAAAGAGGTGTTAATATTTTTGTTTTGAAAACTACTATTTCGAAATATTTAAGTGGGAGAATCTTTTTTTTAATACCATGGATTATTGCAGAAGAACTTCAATTTTAGGACTTCAATTTCGAAAATTTTCCAGGGGGAGAGTTCCAGAACACCCCGTCCGGTAACAACATCAAAAATTGTCCTCCGTAGTATTTTTGAAACTTCAATTATGAAAAGTTAAAGAGGTAGCGTGAGGGAGGGGAGGGGTTACGTATTTCTATCTGCTTCTGAAAAAATCGATTGGATATAGTCTATGAATCTCATTCATAACCCAAACTATAAATATGGACTATAATCACATTTATAAGACTAAAATTTCTAAAAATAGCCTTCGAGCCACACGTACCTTTCTTGCCTCTAAAATACCACCAAGAACTGTAAAACTGCGTTTTCAAAACTACTATTTCAATTTTTTTCTGGGGCGTGAAACCCATTCCAAACCAGTAGCTAGATTCAAACATTGCTTCTAATATCGACTTTCGTTTAAGACTTTTTCTGCAGTTTGAAATGTTAAGAATTGCTCATCCCTTAATCTTACTAAATATGGTTTTCATCGCGTTTTTTAGACTTAAAAGTGTGTCCGCCCTAAAATTATTTTCTGATTTCACCACTGCCTTGTTATTCCGGGAATACCCCCCCCCCCTCCTTAGATCCCTGTTATTGTTGCACCCCCAAATATTTCGGCCTAAATCCGCCTATGATTGCTATTTCCAACATTCAAATCGATACTAAAAATATCTATCATTATTTTCTTGAGTACTCGATAAGCAACGTTTAACCACCACATTATTGACCAGCAGTAAGATAATAATCAACAAGTGAGATGAAATAATGAAAAAAATGATTCTTGTGCTTCGTAGACTATAAAACAGAATAGCAAGCGGGAAAAAATGAACTAAAAAATAAAACTCGTTCCGTCTAGTTTCTTTTTTTTCATTCAAGTGTTCGAATCATTTCCTGTTAGCGGTTATCTAATTGGTGTTATTTTGTGAAGCCGATAATATAGCGTTAGAAATTTCTTTTAGTTTTTAAAAGTGGCGAAAACTTCTAGTCTTTAAATTTAAATATGTTTGTGACAGCTCTTTGATACCAAGTGAAGGGGGTAGATATTTATTGTTTATTTATTTTTAACATTACTGAAAAAACAAAACAAAACAAAAAAAAACTCATCAATACGCAGAATTTTTTGACACGTTTTTAACGGCCCCAGAATTGTTATTTTCATAATTATTATTTATTTTATTAATTTAAAGAAAAGGATAAAAATTTCACTGGTCCGTAATTCCTTCCATTTGCTTTTACCTGTCGTGGGTCAAAAGAGGATGAGAAACACTGAGTTAGAGCACGATCAGATGAATTAAAGCAACGCTTCTTAACCATGGAGCTATGAGTAATAAGGAGACGACATGAGCGAGATACGCTGAAGCCGTTTCGGAAGCTTAGTTAACTGTTCTTTTGACTGGCAGCCATCTTGTGGTGTTCAAAACATTGAAAGACTGCATTTCATAACATGGTGTGTTTCTGATGTTCAGGAGTTGAACAGTGACAGTAGAAATTAGAATGATAAAAATGTTTTGATGGAATGAATGTTTTTCTCACCCGTTGTAGGCGCAATCTATCATTTTTTATTTTATGTCAATGTAATTGCCCTTAATTTATTTTTTGTATATTTAAAATTTTTCTCAGCAAAAATACTTCTGAAAGCTGATCAATATTATTCTATTATCCGAGGGCTTCTTAACGTTATCTATGGGTAAAAATTTGGTTCTAGGATTTTTTGTTCGTATAAGCGGAGCATTCGTTTATCCTTTACCTAATTAAGCAGGCTGACAGTATTTTCTTTAATCCTAAAGTACAAGTGCTGTCCAAGAAGTATCTGACTTTACTGTTTTTGTGTGAAAAGTGTAAATAAAACTATTTTGGTTTATAATATATTTAAACTCATTTCACAGCAATTGTTCAGTTTTTGTTATTGTTCTGAATCCTTTTATTTATACTTCTGTGGTACAATGCTTTTACGCAAGTCCTTTTTATGTCGAAGTGGAATATTATAAGGGTTTTATTTCCTGTACGTTTTCAAAAAGTAATGTTGTCCTTGATTCAAACATTGTAAAATATTGTACTCCCTTTATTTTTTGGAATAAATATTCAAAAACACATTTTGTTGCTCTGGAATGTGCTTTTCAAAACTGAAAAATATATTTTATATTGATACAAGTAATATCCAGAGTAAAAATTCCTGTTTTTTTTTTTTGGAAAATAATAAAAAAATTCGGATTTATTTGATTTAAATCCGATTTTTTTGATTCTATAGAAAAAAAATTAGAATATTTGTAAAATATAATTAAATTTAATATTGATATTTTTCTAAATTTACCACTATTATATTTTGAGTATTTCAGTAAAAAGCTTTCATGACATGATGAAAAATCTGTTTAATACAAAGCATATGATTCTTGTCAAATTTAATTTAAATGACATATTAGTGCACTTTAAATTGGTAAAAAAAGAGGAAAATAAACAAATTGGCCTTATAGCATATGCCTTTTTCTAATCTTCACTAGCTTTGTTATTTTTTTTTTGTATAAAAATTATATTTTACAATAGGAAAGAGCTGGCAATTTTATTTGCCCACTTTCTGGTAAAGTATTTCGCAAACTGGTCCCGAGACCATCTACAATTATAGTTAACAAAAAATGTATAAACTTCAATCTCTTCGATTGATGATTTCTCAAAAATAAATTTATGAGCATACTCTAAATTTTTTAACAACAATTTATGCTTGGAGCAGTATTAATAAGTTTATCTTTTCCAATGTGTACAAAAATGCACACAATATAGCAACAAAGTATGGAATTTTTCTGCACACCCATTTTATATCTATGTGCAACAAAATCCCTCATTGTTTTCATAAAAAAAGTTCCTTAATCCAGTGACTACTTATTGAAAAAAATATTGTGCAGACACAAAAAAAAGAAAAAAAAATGTGGTAAAAGAGAGATAATTTAAATAAAAATGGTCAAGTGAGGAAAAACACCTAGGACAAAATCAATATAATGAAAGAGGGTTAGACTAAAAAAATTCAGAACTAAAAAAATTAAAAAAATTCAGGGAGATTTCCAGGGTTTAAGTTAAAAAATGATTTAAATCATTGACACCCAGGTAATATTTTTGTTATGTAATCCTAAAGTATTCAGTAAATAAATATTTGTAATATTCATTTTGATTTTTATCTTCCCTTTTCAAAAAATAAATTGGGAATAAGTAATTCAAATCAAGTGGAAAAGGCTCTATTCATTTTCTTATTCCCATCTTTCAATTATGTTTAAAGCTCTTTTTGAGAACATTTACTTAATGCAAATTATTTCGTTGGTTTTAGTTAATTTTACTTTACATAATACTTGATGAATAAAGTATTCAAATATCCAGTGGTTTAAATTTATTTCAAACACGATACGTAAAGGATTTGTTCGAAAAAAAGTCACCGTTCTTTATATAAGAGCCTTGAAATTATTACTAGACGGTTGGAAATAAATTTTATACCCTGCTTTTAGCATTATTTTTGATAAAACCTCCGCTCTGAAAAAAAAAAAACACACACACACACCCTATACCAAAACAGAATATATGCACAGTAACAGCATTTTAATTCTTGAATTAATTGAAGAGCTCTTATTCTTAGAGCAACGATTTTCCACCATTTCTTTTCATTAAACTGACGGGAAAAAACCCTGGATTATTGCTCTTCAGAAAACCATAAACTATCTATTATTGTTCAAAAGCAAAGGCATTGAGTCAACCAGCGCATCGAGTCGAAAGCGTACGATGAAAGCCACAAGATGGCCGCGAATCTTCGCGGTTGCTTCACTTCCACTGCGGAGTTTCAGTGGTGATGTCTTCTCCTTATTACTCATAGCTCCATGTTCTTAACTATGTTGAAAACTCTGAAATATGATCAAATGCTGTAATTACAAGTTTTAATCTTTTCCAGTGCTTAATTCAACGTGAAAAATGTCCAAAACGTAGAAAATCATGAATCAAAACTAGATATATGTAAAAAAAAGAACAACTACACAACTGTATTCAAAAACACACACAATACGGAAGAGGGGGGGGGAGTAGGATCTACAGTAGAAATCAGTAAGGATGCCATTTTTCTCTCAGAAGGTTCTTTCTGGTCACCCCAGCTGCCTATCTTTTAGAAGGTGCCTGTTTTTCACCCAAATAAGAGGTGCCATTTCGGCTCCATATTGGGTGTCGCTGGTGAACAAGCTTTTCACCCCTGAAAGGTGCCAAACGCAACCTGTAGTTTTAACAGTGTAGAAGTAGCTTCTGAATTCTTCAATAAAACCTATTTATAAAGTTATAATTTTCATATTTACTTATACTATTTATACTACTTACTTATTTTATGGTTAAAATATCAATTCATTTAAAAAACTCAAATGATGTATGGGTTTGTTTAATAATCTTGTCCGTGTATCATAATCATTATGAAAATGTTCCTAATTAAAACTGTTCATTTTACAGCATATCGGTGAAATTATGTAGCGTTTAGTGTTTAATTGGCATGAAATGTTAAAGATAATTTACTTCCACATTCAAAGTAGAAAAGTGCATAGTATTTATGTACTTAAAAGTACATTAATTGGTCTTAAAAGATCCCGAAAAAACAAAAAAAGTAAAAAAAAAAAAAAAAAAATCAAACACATTTGAAAATAAAGTCATGAAAACTTCACTATGAGAAATTGTAATGGGGGGGGGGGTGAGCGTTTCAATTTCTTTGCCCCCTTAAAAAAGCTATTTGTGTATCCACCCCTCAGGGGCGTGCACAAGGGGGGGGGGAGAAGGAACACCTGTTGGCCCGGGCCCGAGCATGAAGGGAGCCCAATATTTTTAAAACTAGGCTTGAAATATAAGGGTAAAAATAATGGAGGGGGCCGGAAAAAACATTTGTGAGAGGTCCCGAAAATACTCCGCACGCCCCTGCCGCCCCTGATCGTAGTCCAGACTTGCTTTCCCGTATGCGATTCTGAGATGAAAATACTCGTATAGCGATAATTTACAATAGGCCAATGAAATATCTAGCCAACTGGCAGCATTTAGCTGAATTTGTCACAATCAGTAAATACCAGGGGCGTGCACAAAAGTTTTGGGTCCGTCACAAATGACTTTTACGGGCCCCCCTCCATCTTATTTACCCCTACGTCCCTACATTTATTTCACCTTTCATTTCAACAATCTCAAGCCCCCTTTAGACTCGGAACCGGCCAACAGGCGTCCCCCCCCCCTTTTGTGCATGCCCCTGCTCATGTCGTCACCTCAGAGCAACAGTAAGATATCTAATCCCAGAAATAACACTAAGATATCGTATGGTTGCCTTGAGGCGACGATGTACGTATCAACACCCCAAAGCATAGCCTACGCATTTGTGGAAGGGCGGGACCGCTTTGTCTAATGGTGCAGCCCCTTTCAATTTTTGTTAATAGATGTACAAATATAAGTTTCTAACGCTCTTTTTTCGTCCCGGGCCCTTTTTCTGGCCGTGTCGGATTCCATTTTCTGTGGTCCCCTTCTGTTTCCTCAATGTGGGTTTCACGGCCCCCAGAGCTCTAAAAACTAGAGAGAAAGTTGATAAGAGAGGAAAGCATTCACAAGTGTGCACTTTTGCTCTTTACTTTGGTCCCTGCTTAGAATGGAAAAAATAAACCCTGTTTCCAAACGCTTTTTTCACATGGAGTAAACAAATTGCATGCTTTTTTTTTTTCTTTTTGACATTTTAAAGAATGTTAAGTGGGAATTTAGTTGTATTAAGTTCAATAAAAAGATTTCTCGAAGTGGCCCACTCGGCGGTTGGCCCAGTCGGGGATCCCCGACTAGCCGACCTGGTCAGTCCGCGCCTGTATATATATATATATATATATATATATATATATATATATATATATATATATATATATATATATATATATATATATATATATATATATATATATATATATATATATATATATATATATATATATATTAGGGTGGTCCTTATTTTTGAAGTTGTAGATATTTTACACGACGCCCCCTCAATTTGTTCCATTATACAAATAAATGATCCATACAAAATTTTAAGTCAATCCATGAGTATTAACACGTGCCCCTAGGGCCCCCTTTTTTGAGTTTTAAAGAAAAAATCGCGGATTTTCTCAGTTTTATGTAAAAATATTCCTAGGTTTCATATTTAAAGTAATTTTGAACCTCAATAGATGTTGCTACTTCCACACCAACCATTCTCTCACTTTCATTCTGTAAAATTTTACATATTACATAGGGTACATGTACGCTAATGGCCTTGGGACAGGCATACCGCTATTCGCGCTCGTTTCAAACCAAGCGGCAGGAAAACATTTCTTTCCACCAAGATGGACACAAGGGACTCTAAAGGCCATTAATGAATGGCCTAGGCCATTAATGAATGATTTTTGACAACAAAAAATTGCCTCCTCCAAGCTTTCAGGGTGTTGATTTAGAAAACTTTCTGTGTATGTAATAGGTGTGGCAAATAGGGTCACTAGGTTTCCATACTATACATATAAGTAATGACAATTATATTTTAATTCGCTGTTCTTTAGTTATATACTTAAATGTTTATGCATTCTTATAATTTAAATTTTGAAAAACCCTCGATTACCCTACCATAAAAATAAACTCTATTTTCCACATCTAAAATATAAATTTAAAAACATTCCAGATCGGAATAATGTAAAAATCTATACTTTAAACTGTCTTCTGTTTCAGTACACAGTCCTTTATTATCATCAAATTCCTCTTGCATTTCACAAGATTTAGAAACCGAAATGGGTATCTATCCTAATATGTTGAACCATTTTTTCTATATCTGGTCTACCACAACGCAAAAAAGCTTGACAACTATTGATATCTGCTCGCATTTCATCAATGTTAGACAAATGCCATATTAGGGACAAAGATGCTGCTCATTTATTAGCAGCCTATGTAGATGCAGTAAATTTAAATCCAAATAACCTTATGATCAATCGTACATCCCTTAAGAGAGCAAGAGAAAATCTTCGAGAGGTAAAATCAGATTTCATGAACTTAAATTTAGATTTTTTAGTTAATCCCTGGGATACAAAGCTACATCCAGACGTAACTGGAAAAAATCGCCGAGGGGCTTACCATGATAGCTTCAGGTTCCATTGTTGAAAAGCTACTCAGAATTTCTGAGATATTTCTTCAGTTGTATATGATATCTTAGATGATTGCTCTTGATTACTAACAGTTCAAGCTGTAGTGTTTACACAGCAGCTTACAATACCGGCCGTATAAATTGTGCATGTATTTTTTTAGAGCAAAAGCTGAACGGTGATATATTGCATTTGTACTGCTATCATCATGCACTTGAAATCGTACTGCAGAGTGTCTTTAAAGAAGTTCTCGCCTTTCATAGTTCTAGACTCGATATTCCATTATTTAAGCGCTTCAAAATTCAAATTTACACATACCACTTAAATTCTAAAAGAAGAATTTGATGACATATTATTGTTCATAGAAAGCGGAATTAAGAAATATTACAGATAATTCTCCTAACGTGTAATAGTATTTCTTGGTGAAGTCCTCCCTCCTACAGGGATATGTTTTCGGCAACCTGGAGTTTATCCCTCACCCAGAGGAGTGGCAAAAGGAATTTCTTGTTTGAAAATTTATATATTTAGGAAGCAATTTAAATTGACACTACATGAAGGGATTGCCCGTAAATGCTGTTTTACAGTTTAATGTTGTATGAAGATATAGTTTTTCGCAGCAACCCATTCTAGGCCTTTTAAATTAATGTGAAGTCTAGTGTCTAAAAAACCTGCAGGGTACAAAATTATGACAAACATGCAGCAGAAACAGTGATTGAAAAATTCATAAATCACTTATGGTACTTAGGGGATGAACTAGTAGCTTTGTCCTTATTGGATGAAGGAATTAACTTTGAAGATAGGAAAAGACTACTTCAAAAAAATGCTTGCTGAATAGGAAGACGTGTTTGATGACTGTATTAAAAATTTCAAATAACAGTTGATGATTTTGGAATACTTTCTTAGTAAAGATCTTCCTCTTTATAGAATCAATTACAAGTCAATAAAACTGTTTGATAAGTTACAAACACCAAAAGATGTTTTTCTATTTGATCCTGATTCATGGCAAAATGAAAGAAGCTATTTAAAGAGATATCGTTAAAATGCTGAAAGTTGTGAATGATACAACTGAAAAAGGAGCACAATTAATCGAAGAATTTCACAATCAATTTACCAAATATGAATCACAAAAGCAATTTAGTATTTTACAGACACTCCAAGACTATCGGGGAAAAAACGCACACGATTTAGATACGTTGAGAAAAGCGCACGATTAAGGTGAAGTTTCTAAAGCAATATTTCATTCTTATTCAATGTAAAATCTTTAGACGATATGAAGTAATTAAAAAGATTAATTTTAGTGCTACCTCGCTGTAAAAATATTTTGCAAACCTGGAAGAAACGATGTACGGGGTCTGAAGTAAGAACTCGAGGATTTGTGGGAAAAATATCAAAAGTGTTAAAGTTCAACGTCCTAGGGGCACGTGTTATTATTGACCGATCGAGTTCAAATTTTGCACCGATAACTTTTTATTATAGTGTCACAAAACTAGGGGGCGTCACTTGTTGAATTCCGAAATTTTTTTTTCCCATATAAATAAGGACCACCCTAATCTATATATATAAAAATCTCGTGTCACGATGTTTGTTCGGGGTAAACTCCGAAACTACTCAACGGATTTTTATCAAATTTCATACCTATGCGTCATTTGGTCCAACTTAAAAGATAGGATAGTTTTTATAATTTTTTATTGCAAATTAAGTACTAATTATACAATAATGGTGTGAATTAATTGTTTAGTTCTAAAAATTTTTAATAGATGGCGGTGTAAGTTAATTAATCGATATAACTCTAACATCGTTTGACTTACTGCTAAAAACAATATGCTAAAAAAACCCGAAACGTTACTTATCACTTTTGTAGAACGTTTCGGGATTTTACAGCTTTTTATTCACTTCCTGAGAAAATCAACTATATTTATCAAAAAAGTTTTCTGAATTGCTAGAAATTGCAGATTTCACACTATTGTGAAAAATATTTTTCTTCACCAGTATCAAGATTAACTGAATGTATTTAATAGGTGTATCGGTTTCAGTTTGATCACGGTTCGTCCAGATCGTCTCAGCTCCCAATAAGAGCGAAAAGGTGTCTGGATCACGTAGTCTTTAAAAGAACTGCTGACGCGTTACCGTTGAGCTTCTTGCTCAAGAGTTTGTCTTAGCGTTGGCAATGATTGCATTAATGGCTTGGGAATTTAATTGGAAAACCAAGACGGTTCCAGACTTTTACATTAAACCTACGTTAGGCTTCTCTAAATATGCCAGAATCATAACTGGCTTTAACCAGAAGACTACTGATTTCTTCGAAAATATTCCAGGATAATTTCTGGAAGGTTACCAAATTTAAGCGGCGATTTATTTTCTTTCTCCCTCCCCCCAAGAAATTTTTGATATCATTAATTCTTGCAAAAATACGTTCGCAACAGAAAATTACAGTTACAATTGCATCGTTAGGCATTGCTGCTACCTTTTTTAGATGGTAGACGAACAGCACATTCAGCTTAAAAGTTGCCTATTAGATATTCATAACAAACCAAATGCAATGTGTAACATTAAAGAAAAAACGCGGAATTGCTGCAGTGTTGGAAAAGAGATTGCATTATAATTTGGGATAAGTGTACTATGGTTCATAAGTAAAAGCATGCATTCGAAGCACATTATAGGATTATGCAAGATTTGAAAGGCAACGATAAACTTTAGGTGGTATTGTCTGAATACTGTCTGGGGACTTCCGGCAGACAATGCCAGTTATTCCGATGAAATCAACGGATGTTTAAAACAATCGTTTTGATAGCCTAATTTGGAGATGATACGGTTGACCATGAACATGCGAGTACAAACGCAAAATGATCTATTCGCACAAGAATTTTCTAATCAATTGCTGGGTGTTGGAAACGGTGAAATTGAAATGTATCAAAATACACAGTACATCAAATACCCTGACAATTTCTGCACTTCTGGGAGTTCGCTGCACCACTGACGTTCCGCAAAAGAGGATTGACCGTGCAAGTGATGATGATTTACCCTTTATGCGTTGGCCGGCCAGATCTCTAAATTTAATCCCATGTGTTTTTTTTTTTTTTTTTTTTTTCTGGGGTTTCGTCAAAGATTGATTATACACCACCATTGCCTACAACATTGCAAGACCTGAAGGATCGAACATGCGTAGCATTGTGAAAAATTGACACTGAAACTTTTCAAAATGCATGTTATAGATGTGTGTCGTGTTACGAAAGGCGCCCACGTCAAATATTTCTGAGTGAAAAACTTTCACAGTTTATCTTTATTTCTACGTATCTAACCGGGAAACCACACGATTAAGGAAATTTGAAAAAAAATCCAAACTGGTAGCATTTGGAAGAACATCGTAAAATATGTTTGTGGCACAAAAATTACGCGCCCTCGTGGCCCCGTTATAGAAATATTAGGTTTTAAAGATTACCAAAATTTTAAGTAAAGTCGCCAAATTTAGCGAGTTTCGTTCGGAAATGGAATATACGGCGCGAATTCAACATTTGCATCTGACAAGACATCTCTTTGCCATTTTTGGTCATTTTTAAACAAAGTCTGAAAGATGGTTTAAGTACATTCTTTACTCAGGGGTAAATACCGAGGGGTGGGGGTCGGAGAGTCGTAGTACAGACTGTTCCATTAAAATTTTTAGGGGGTTGTTTTTTGGGGTATTTTTCTCTCGTCTGGGGGGGGGGGTCTTTTGTTTTTGTGAAGTCTTCCAGGTATAGGGAGGGAGGTAGCACTATGGCTCTTGGAGGAAATAGGCACATCTGTTTTACACGTGTGTGTTAAAATTTAGAATCACTATCAAGCTCATCAAGTGGAAAGTTTTTCCAGAGAAACGACAACTTTAAAACAAGATTAAATTTAAGTTTCATCTTATTATTGGTGATGAAAGCAGGCCCATAACTTAAGGAGGTCAGGAGGTCTCAGTTGACCCTTCTGGTATTCAAACAAAAAGTATTTACATGTACTTGCAAAAGTGTAATATGATTGGGGAGGAGGACGCGGGATAACGCCGTCACCCGAAATATGTTTTTTTTTTTTTTTTTTTTTTTAAATTGTAAAAACTTTGCAAATATAATGTAAATTGATTTCAAACCATCTCTCTTGCTCTCTCTTGGCGAGCCCCTAAACATTAGGTGAGTTTCACCAAACATTTTTTCAAACTACAGCAATGTGTCTGTTTTCCATTTTTCATTTTTTTTATTTTTTTTGCTTCTTTGTCATCTTCTGTGCATCAGTTTTAGTGTACAAGCTTGCTTATTTAGTTTTCGCTGAAAAATAATTACGAAAAAAAATGTTATATTCATACGTTTCTCTTTATAGAATCCGAAACGCTTTTCTTCAAAGATCTCAAAAATTCATTTCTGCTGATACAGCACTTTAACTTCTCACGGCAGAACTAACCCTTTCTCCAGTAAAATTTTGAAGAGAAGAGCCGGATAAAAGTATATTTTTGCATTTTATGGATTTTGAGTAGATTTTACTTTAGTACTTTAAGTGTTAATCACAATATTATTGATGTAATATATTTTAAGTAATTTCTTATTATTATTCTTATAAGTATTAATTACGAGTATTTCTTTTAGGTTCTGTACAAAACTACATTTTTAACTTTATGCAATATGAATTTAAAAAAAAAAATCTTATTGAGAAATTGTAATTAGCAGATTAATGAAATACAAATAAGAGGAAAAGAAAATAAAAATGAAAGAAGCCTGTCGAAAGGAATGCCCGAGTATTGTGGTGCACTAATCTGGAAATGAATAAGTGATTGTTGTTTGGTTGAAACAAAACTTATAAAAGTTATTCCAGTATTTTTAAAAATGAATAAATAACATGCAATGTGCTGTGCATTTACGTTATAGTCACTTTTAACTGTAGTGACAGGTTTTGTTCGTTAGACGGGGGTTATTTAACGAACGTCGACTATATTAATAGTTTTTAAGAATAAAAATATCTATTTCCAACTATCAATGATGTACTTTTCGATATCTATAACTTTGAAGTGCACATTACACTTCAAAATTATCCAAAAAGTATTTACAACTTACTATTCGTTATTTTCACTTAAGAATTTAATATTCTTTCCATTTTAGATTTAAAATGAAATATTTTTCCTCACGGTGGTCAGACAATATAAATTCATGTATTGATAATACCTTTAAAAAAATTAAAAAAAAAAAAAAAAACTGATACTATAATCCATGACCATTTTATTTCAACATCAAAGACTATCCATTGTATTATCTATATACTGCATGAGCTCAAATTACCCTGTTCTTATTCATAGTATACCCAGATTATTAAGAAATACAACATATTTCATTAATAAGAGTTAACACTTAACACACTTAATATACAGTAACATTCTGAAATGTATTGTTATCACAAATGGAAATTTTAAAATTTAGGTTTAATTTCGTTGTAAAGTTGTTGTTCCTCCGGATAAATCTTTCTACTTTCCACTTCATAGGCTTGATGGTGATTCTTTAATACGAACAAGTAAAGGATTAATGCAAAACATATTTCACACGCATTGCAGATGACCCAAAATGGAAATGAGGTGCCTTGCAAGATGCAGTCGATGAAATCACGCGATGTTTTCAATTGCTTGCCAAGTTTTTAAATTTGGTGACTTTTCTTGTGATTTCGGCAGACTTTAAGACCTCATATCTCAAAAACGAGGGGACGAGGGCACACAGTTCATAGGTCCGAAAAAATGTCTAAATATGCTTTTTAGAATGCGACTATTTTCAACTTTTTTCATGATTACTGAAGTCCTGTGGTTCCCCGGTAAGTGTAATAGATTATGAAATATAAATTTTTAAAAGCGGGATATTCTTTTATGCTAAATCTGTACTTTAAAGTAAAATACTTCTCTTTAATGTTAAAGTCTGTTAGAGTACTTTAAATTGTGTTCACGGGGAATATTTCAAAGAACAAATTTATGAGTCCCACGGGACGCATGGGGTGCGCAGTTTTTCTTTCTCCTGCTTCACCATTTATGGGTATTTTAGCATTATAGTTCATCAGCGTCGAACCTGTATATACATCTATATACCCGTAGGAATCATTAATGATTGACACTCGTCATAAAAGTTGAGTAAATAAATAAATAGTTGTTGAATACAACGTGTAATTAGTCTGTGTTCTAGTGTTTTAAAAATGTGTTTCCGTTTCTTCTTTACTCTACCTTAAGTTATAAAAGAACTTTTATCAGTATGTTTTTCAGAACATTTACATTTTACATTTTTAATTAAAAATATACCGTACTAGTAAACACATTCACATTTTCAAAGCCTATAAAAGCTGATTCAAACTCAAATCTTTAAATATTTATTCAGCTTTAAACCAGAAAGATCCCTGACTTCTGCAATCAAAGTCTAGCTTCAGAAATGCTTTATACAAATATGAGGAAAATTCCGCCGATTGATGTGTCAACATTTCAATTTGAGGAGCATTTACTATCGTGGCGTATTAAAAAGTGAGCTTTCCTCTTCAAGCAAACTCCTTTTTTAAATATCTGTTGGTAATTTTTCCTCTCTGAAGATGTAATTCACAACCACCCATGCGTTGAGAATACACAAAAGAATAGAGTTTCATCAAAACTGAAAGAGTTGCTTTGTGGAAAAGGATACAGTAATTTAGGTGTATGTGTTCATGATGTGACAAAAATGATAAATCGTATTTTCGCGCGTTCTTACAATGATAATGTTTCTTTCTTGGGTTATAATGTTTGTTGAACTCTTGATCGCAATGTCGAAAAATGGCTTTTTAAAAAACACAGTATAGCAATATTTTCTACAATTTTCCGGGTTTCTTGCTTGCGCACATGATATATAATTGATGGGTAATACAAGTACAAGTCTAATAATATAGTCGTAGTTGACTGGAAGAATAACTCAAGTTATTTACCGATGGAAACAAAAATAAAAACATAACAATTTTATATAAATATGGAAAAGAATTAATGAATATAAAATAAAAAAAAATAGTAGCTAAATGAGTAAATAAATATTAAAAAAGATTAAAGTAAAAGTTCAAGCTAGAAATTAGAAATGAGATGTGGCGCATCTGTCAAGCTTACTATAGGATAGTTTGAATACTGTTAATATTGTTGGTATATTTTTTTGTCACGGCACAAAATCATTGTAGAAGAGGACAAGTCTCTTAAACGGGAGTGATAAAAATCATTTTGACGAAAAATTCGAACACGAAAGTTGTGACTTTTTCTTTTTAAATCCCAGACATGGAATGTAAGCCAGAAAACATAGCATACATGCATAAACAGCTTACAAAAAAGAAAAGAAAAACATATTACAGTAAACACCTGGTTATCCGCGGAATAGGGTGCCATGGTAACAGCGGATAAGCGAAAATTACGGATGATTCGAATAATAGGTAAAAAACGCTACTTAGTGTATATAACAGCTAAAAAATTTAACTAACACTCACACATGCATTTTAATTGTAACAAAAACATTGCTACGCTGCATCTACTACATTAAATATAAAAAAAATAAACGTAAAATTTAAAAGCGAACAATAACACAATTTTATAACTAAAAAAAAAAAAAAAAACAAACTGAAAAGACCTGCGAATAATCCGACCTCCGCTAATCGGGAGTTTACTTTACCTTAAAATATATTTACGAAGAACATTTTCATATCTGTATTAAGTATGTTGTCAAAAGACCCTAGGAACGGTTCAAATTTTACGAAGGGATAAAAGTAGCTCCCTTGTATCAGCAATGATTCGCTCAGTTTAGACAATATTGATTGAATGTAGAAGAGACTGACTAAAATGACAATATTGACTAAATGTAAAAGAAATTGACTAAAATGACAATATTGACTAAATGTAGAAGAAATTGACTAAAATGACAATATTGACTATGTAAAGAAACAAACATCAACACTGCTGTGTGCAGGTAAAGGGCAGTAACTGCAAATTTTTCATTTTTAATTTTTTTGCATTTCTGTCATCTATTGCACGCTATCTTTACTGTACAAGCTCGCTTATTTGGTTTCCACTGAAAACGAGCTGACGTGTGCATCACATGACTTCCTTTTACTCCAATTTAAAGATGATAGTGCCTCGGAGTGAGCAAAAAAACACTTTGAATACTTTCATTCAAAGTCTGTCGCGAACCGAAGCAAAGAAAACGTTTTACACAGATAAATTTTCCCAATATTGGCAGTTTTAATGTGATTCAAAGGTTAACTCCCTAAATATGGCCAAATTGAAACCAAATTTTGAAAAAAAAAAAAAAAAAAACCGCCAAATTCGTCACCAAGTTGACGACAAAACTTAGTGATCAAAAGCTTGGCGATATATTACCCAGTGTTGGTCAAATTATAGCCGCGCTTGAGTTTACATTGAAATCAACAATGATTTTACCTTAAAAGGTGTAAAAGACCCCCTTTGGAACATCCGAATGCAACCAAAAGAGAAGGTGTACAACTAGATCGCACTTGGAGTCTAAGTACCAAATTTCAACTTTCTAGGACATACCGTTCTTGAGTTATGCGAGATACATACACACATATACACATACGCACATACATACGTATATACAGACGTCAGAAGAAAACGTGTTGTAATTAACTCGGGGATCTTCAAAATGGGTTCTTCAGGTGTCTATACGATCTTAATGATTTATCTACGTGTGGTCAGTTTGAAAAGAAGAATCAATATTCATTCGGGAGCAAGCAAAATGGAAATTAAGGCCGATTTTTGAGTGAAATTTTTTTCGCGAATACAATACTTCCTTTTTTGTAAAAGGAAGTAAAAATGCGCGAAAAAGACGTATAATTCCAACATTTCCCTATTGTTAGTATTAAATCCCAAACGCGTTTCTTCAAATATCTCGGAAACTAATTTCTGCAGATACTACTGCCGTTTACCTGCACACGGCAGAGCAAAGGATGGTTGTTTTGAAATACGGCAATTCTCAAAATTTTTCCGTCTCTCTTTTGAATACATCTCCCCTTTCATTTTTAATAATTATATGTATAACTGGATAACTTTTAAAATGTAGCGTATTGCAATACAGGAATTTCCTGATAATATCTTCTTAAAACAAATGCATGATCACGAAAAAGAATTCGTTAAGTACACAGAGTATAATTAAAGCGTAATGATATATTATTCTGCGAGAATAATAATAATATTTATTAACATTCTAGACATAAATCCAAGGCATGCGTCATATCTACTGAGGAAAAAAAAGTGTTTCACATGCATATTCAAACTGAAAATCCTGTTATAAAATCAAGGCAGTAGGACCTAGAAAAAAACATGGGAGGGAGTCCCTTATTGGAAATGCGTCTAACAAAGTTCCCGAGGAAGTTGACATGGTGGAAAATGGTCGAATTCTGCGCATTTGACTTTAAAAGACCCTGCAATACCTTAAATATAACCACGATTTTTCTGATGTTTTAAACATGAAACAATAGACCTCCAAATTTTCTACAAAAAGCATCAGAGCAATTTCGTTCTTTAAAATAAATTTCGAAAGCAAAAACTGAAAATTTGCTGTGCACAGGATTACTCTAGCGAATTCGGCAATTCTGTGCAACCTATCTGCCTGTTCGGAATAGTTGCGAAACTTACTGTAAGTAATTGTTATTATTGACAGAAATGCTTGACTTTACCCGTTAGTCTTTTTTATACAAGTAAAATGTCTTTTGACGCATTACAAATTATTAGAATTGTTCTTAGTAAGTGATTATATATACTTCATTTGAAGTAACGAAATTTGTTTTGAGAAAAAGTATCATTCCCCTTGTAGAAGTCAAGGACCGTCCGTAGTGAGGACCGTGTAGTTGTCCTCAGGAGACCGAAGAAGTTAAAATCTAGGTATCTGTCTGGGTATCTTGAGTATATGTCTTGTATGTTATGGCAAAGATGACAGGGCTATATCACTTACTAACTATTCTAAGGTTTTTATGGAAATTTTGGTGAAGTAATTGCCCAGATTAATAAAATAGGGTTTGCTTTCTTTATTAAGGATTGTCTTAGTAGTATTGCCAATCACAAAAAGGTGGAAAACGTTTTTTTGGGATTGAAAAAGCCCATGTTTAATGTTTTCTTAAGTTAAAGCATTTTTTTCATCCCTGGAAAATTTATAATTTGGCTTAACTTAAATAATTTCTTTCTATGCCCAAATTTACTAGAACTTTTTGAAAAAGGATCAAATATTCAAAATTTTACTCATCCATGGAGCAAAAAGAGGCTATATCTCAGGAATAAAGGGAGCTTTTCCCAAGTAATAATTTAGCAGCTTAGGAGTGCAGAATGTTAATACCTATTACCTATCAAATTTCATCAAAATCAAAAACGGTGCGGCACGAAAATTTCTGAAAATTTGTTAATTTTATATGGAATGACCCGTTTATAAAAGTTTGGTTTGTTTAGTGTTGAATGTGGGGCGGAGGGAAATTGGGAAATTTTAACTCTAGTTTAGTGCGACCTACCTGGAAATATTTTAAAGATTATTTCTGAAGATGATAGAATATTGTATAGAATAATATAGCAATTTTCAAGAACTTATAACTCATATTGTTATACTTTGTTTTGTTGTTTGTTTTGTTGCTCTATTCATTTCTTCATTTATTCTTTCATTGCTCATCCTATTGATCAAAAATATCTTTAACCATCAAATATAAACTATTTTATTGGAACTATGTTATTTTTCATTTTGCCCTCCCCCCCCCCCCCATGGTAAAAAAAAATGAATAAATTTCCCTTTTTATTTTTATTTATTTATTTTTTGAAGGTACAAATGTACTGCCAAAATAATGTTTTAATGCAAGTTTAATTAAAAAAAAATACACTGTTGGTGAATTCCAGGGAAAAAAAACGACATGACACTTGAATTTAAAAACTTAATATTCTGTTACTTGCCATATACCATTTGCTTCAGAAATAAATTAACTTCTTGAATCTTAACCTGTTTTTCCCAAATAGTTTGATGACTTCCAGAAAATCAAGGGCAAAATCAAGTTTTCTCTTTGTATTTTTACTGTGCAAAAAATCTCTTTTTCATTACGCACAGTAATTTCAATAAACTTGTTATCTGCATATAATGTTTAAGTTAACGTTTATCTTTTGAATGTCTAGTTAAACTTTTTGGTAAGTAATTTTTTTTTTTCAACCATGAAATAGGTCCATTACTAAGGCGACAATTTGATGTCCTTCCATTACCAAAATACTACATCTCAGTTAGTTCACCAAAAACCTATTGGGTACAGAAACTAATGTTTTTTTTATGCAAAGCAGAATCATGCCCCTCGTCAAGGAGGCATAGTTATAATTTTTATGGATATTAAACTTATATGGTTTGGAATGGTAACGGAAGGACAAAAAAATACGATAATGGAAGGACATTTAACCATAAGCTGATACAGGGTAAAATTTTAGAATAAAACAAATTATTGTTTAAATTTAGCAGTCATTTTTAAACATATAGGGTAAGAGCTCTTAAAACATATGGGGTATGAGCTCCAATAGTCGGCCATTTAAGACAGAGATTGCTGTTTTTTGTTAACCTATAAATTTCAGCAATCAATACAATAACAAAAACATTATAAGGCTTTAGGCTATACCTTCCTCATAATGATTCACTAAATTGTTTTAGAAATAAAAACATTTTTATTTAAAAAACAAACCTATTGTTAACACGAGAAATGCTCCAGTAGTCGGCCATAGAAATCCAGTGCTCGGCATGTGGGTAAATGGGGGATGTCATGAAGATAATCTTGCAGCTTTCAACAGGAACATTAGTAAACAATGAATAAACTAAAATGGAGTGGAAAGCAACGTAATCTAACTTTGAAACCATGTTATTTTAAAACAAATTAGGCATACTTCTAAACAAGAAGTAAAGTCTGATTTCCTTGAGAAGAAAACCCAATGAATTAAATATTTGGTTAGAAGCAGTAATAAAAAGTTGTTCCAACATTTGGAATAATTAGTCTAAATAGAATACAGGTTTCTTGAACCTTTGGTAAAGCAAATAGTTTAGCAAAATGAGCAATAGAAAGAATAATCATAAGTTTAAAGCTTATTGAAATAATTTGAGCCAACGTAACTATTGAAGAATTACCTCTTAACTCTTTGCAATGGAAATGTTTATTTATTGCTGATTAATTACTAATTGCAGTCTGATCATTTGTTTTATCACTTTCATCAACGCATCATGATTTGATTAAAAAAAAGATGATAAATTACCTTTTGGTAATGACAAGTTAAGTATTCGAACTTATATTTTAAACGCAACGACGGATTGAATTCACAACTAGTTTTCAGCCCTGTTTTTGAGAATTCTTCACTAAAACTAAAATTAGAAGCAGTGAAATGATGAAACGACTCTATATATCAGAAAAAGTTAAAGTACAAAATTTAAACATTTTCCTTTGAAGAAATAACGTTAGAAAGGGATTTTTTACTCAAAACAGCTAAATTGCCACTGTGTAGATTCTTTATTTTAATTACTATTTTATGAACTTGAGAAAATCCATATTAAATACGTAGTCCATTATTTTTTACATCAACCAAACAGTATAGAACCAGTGGTCAATCTGCCATGGTCGACTATTGGAAATTCATAAGAATTCAGGACCCAGTGGTCGGCGACCCCTCTAAAAAATTAAGTCTAAGAAGGAGTTTATTTTTTAATTACGTTATGTTACACAATCCATTAAAACATAAGTAAAAGCAAATTTACATCAGAACGAAAAAAAGAAGGGTACTTAACATTTAAAGATGATGGGTCTTCCTAACATAAAAATAAGCAGAACCGCAAATTAGAATGATGGGCACACCATTTAAAATAAAATGACTTATTACTACTTAATGAAACGTAACTACAACTTTACTGTTATTGGATGATAATTGGGAACAAATAATGGAATGTGGGAATGCATCATGTCCGATTATGAGTTAGACATAGTCTATTTATAAGCAGTTTTATGTCCCTATAGCCAACTACTGGAGCACTTACCCTATAAGTAATATTTGTACAAAAATTATGTATAAGGTGAGTTGGGGGAAGTGCAGCCCTTAAATTGTACAGTTCGACTTTATTAAGGCCTAGACATTACAAGGCTTGATAAAAATGTTTTAATTTTCATTTCGTATGTTACCTGTTTTAGTGTGCTTCCCGAGACATGAGCCTGTTAAAATCTTTGCAGGTAAAAAAGTTGAAAAAAAAAACATTTTAAACTATTGTGCTCTAGGGCCGCACTTTCTCAATAAAAGTGGGGCAAGAGCATCTGAATTTTTTTTAAAAACCGTTTGAGAAAATAAGGGGCAAGTGAAATCAATAGAGTATTTTTTCCTGATTAAAAACGATTTTTTATTTTAATTTTCACCTATTCATTGGGAAGTTATTACATTTTTCCTAACGAAACCTGTCAATGTAAAATGAAGAACGTTCAAGGAACAACGGATTATTAAACAAAATTATGAAGTTTTTATTTTAAATTAAATTAGGAACATGAAAGATAACTTTTATTATGCTAATAAGCTTAAAAAAAAACAAAAACAAAATTTGCATACCAAGGAATAATCTTTAAAACTTTAATATCAACGAACTTATAAAATATTAACTTAATAATACAAAAGGTAACTATACAACTGACAAAAGGTAACATGTCTTTGGCGAACTTGAACATATTTTTTTGTATAAGTACACTTAGTATAGTAATTAACAATAAATAAGTATAGTAATTAACAATTTAATTTATATTATATTCTGAAAACGTTACTTGGAATATGAAATTTCCTCTACGATCTGAAGAGGGATTTGGAAGGATTGATACAATGTCGTCGTCTTGGATCTCGCTAACGTCGTCTCTTGAAGGATAACTAAACACAGTACTATAATTTCCACCCGCTTTTAAGTTTAAAAATTTAATTTCAGGGAAATTATCATCATTAATATTAGTAATTTGTCCTACAAAATGTTTAGTCATCTTTTTTGTAGAAAATCTCACAAGAACCCAGTCGCCTACCTTTCTCTCCGTTGGATGCCTTCCCCACTGAATGATATCTTCTTGCTGTTTTTGCTCTGTGGCAATCATTTCTTCGACTGTCATTTCATCATGTAAATCTTCCCTTAAACTCATATTTTCATTATCGTCACTTTCTTCCTCCTCGAATAATTTCGGAAGAATTACAAATTAATTACATTGCTTCATTAAATCGTTGCGAACAAATTATATCTGTCATAAAATAACATTGTCAGATTAATGGGAAAGTGCAGTCCCAAAAAATGCGAGGCTGCACTTGCCCCTTTTTTTTGGGCCGCACTTTCCCAGTCGTATAATTTTCTGGGGCAAGTGCAGCCCTAAAATTAATTGATTTGAAAGTAAAAAATAATAAATCTCAGCTTCAAAAATACGAAAAGCAGAAATGAAATAGTTGTACTTACGTTTTGGAAGCACGAAAAAGTGAGAACAACAACAGAAGAAACGATGATTTCTCGAACCATAACAACATGGCACTGTAGTGGGAATGAGAAAAGTTAGGAAACCAGGGAGGGAGTAGAGTTACCATTCAAGTAGGGCGGTCTAACGCACGCAGTGCAAAGTAATAACGTTTACCAAGCTACCCAGATGACAGCAGCCTTGCAGATATTCCCGGTTTCTGATTATTAACCTAAGCCGCACTTGCCCAAAGACCGCAATTACCCCAACTGACCTTAATTAAAAATTATTTACATATTTAATTTTTTGTTTAAAATGTTTCGTGATTTTATTTCTTCTATTGTATGTGATGAAAATCATGAAACTTAAACAATTCTGCACTTAAAAACTCCTAAGCATGTGAAAATCATTTTGGTACGACATATTTGTGATATGGCAAGCCAATTAATGAAATAAACATATGCTTAAAAACTTGAAACTTATATTGGAACAATACAATATTTTGAAACAGCTTTTAGATTTGTTACCACAAGTCACAGGAAAGGACTGTTGACAGCATTGATTTAACCGTTAAACGTAATGTAAAGAAATCAGTAAATTCATAAATCAACTTTCAAAAAGGTGGAGAAAAAAATATCGAAAAAGATCCATTCTTATCCTGACACACAAAATATGCACTATTTGAATCCTGTCACAAGTTATGTTATTGAATATAGAAAGTACTTCAACAAATCGAAGGATATTTCACTTCAAAGTCAACAGACTCTCAGTTACAAATATTGCTAAAAATGAAGATACTGCTGGTTCAAAAACACCAAATTATAAGAATATGCCAAAGGATTCATTAACGTTTGGACAAGTTTTGTTAGCTGGATGGAAGGGAAAGAAATTAACAAAGAGCAATGTTGGACAAGTACTTCATATAGAAGAAGAAGGAATAGAAATAACTTGTTTGAGAATGGATAATAATGTGGAAATGGTCGTCGTGTTTGCTGAGAAAGAAGATAAATGTTCTATGGGTTATGATAAAATTATTGAGTATTTAAAGAATTCAGAATTGTAACAGATGGCTCAGTCATTAGATATCATTGTGTCAGACTATATTAGCTAAATAAATGTTTGTAAGCTGAAATTTTACAAGTTTAATTGTTTTGAACTTCTTGTCCCTCCGATACTGTCCTTCAGTTGTCCTTAACAAATACATAATTTATATGCTTAAAATACTTATTTTTTAAAACTAGAGACGGAATTGTAATGACTGAACACTCCTGTATATGCTCTAATTTTTATAGAATTTTCCCTTTTATAGTTAAGCTGAACTTTTGGGGAGAACATGATAGTGTGAAAATCATGTCGCAAAAATCTCCTTCCGTTACCGTTTTTTAAATTTGAGTTAAAAAAAAGTTACTAACAAAAACTCTCGTGTTTGGCTTTTTTAGCAACTTACTACGATGTGTATAAAAGCATCAGTTTTTGAAAAATATGTATTTTGGTACGCTCACACACAGAAATGCATCGATTTTTTTTGTAAAACTGTCCTACCGTTACCGCTGGAATTCACTTGTTCTTTATTTATGTACTCCAATTTTGAAAACAAATGTCCGATATTTTCATTCTGAAAAAAATGTATTCACTTAAGTAAGTTATCTTAACTATTTCACTTTGCCACACATTACACTGCTTATTGTAACAAAGTGTGAATATACAAAATGTAAAATATTAGAATGCAATTTTTAATCGAAAACAAATTTATTTCATGTAAATGTAACTGTTGCAATTCATTGTTTTGCCAAAAAGAAGTTACATTAAAAATGTTTTCTCTGTAGTAGTTAGCTTTTAATAATCTCTTGTTCATGCATGAAACCGTTTACTACCGTTTTTGAGCTAAAAAGTTATCTGAAAAATATTTTCATGAAAAACTGCATTTAAATGCCTACCAAAACAGGATTTAGTTTTAATAATTTTTTTTGTCTATAGAGTGGTTTCGGCAGATTTTCGGTTTCATAAAAATTGTTTTTGTACTTTAAGTACACTTAAAATTTTTCCGGAAAATGTACGGTAAAAGTTATTGGCATCCATGTTACCAGTAACTTTTAGCGTAAAATCAAACGTTACTTTAAAATTTTACGGAAAAAAACAAACATTAAACTAAATTTTACAGTACTTTTCACCGTAAAAACCTATTTTACTGTAAACTTGTACTATACATGTTTTTTTGAAATGTACCTTAAATTGTATAGTAACATTAATGAATTACAGCATATACTACCGAAAGTTCTATATTAAAATTTAACAGTATTTTTTACGGTAACCTCTCTCACGTATGGGAGTTTCTACTGTAAAACATATGATACTCATTACTGATAATTTTACAGTCGTAATTAATTAATAAAGTTACTTAATTAATAAAGTAAGATGGGGTTCACACTTCTTATGAAGAATCATACTCATTAGCATATAAAGAGTTATAGTTAATGGGTCCACTGAATTGATCTTTTCGAATTTATTAATATACTCGTTTCATTATACACAGTTAAGAAAACTTTTTCTTTGTTTTGTTTTTTATGAGTATTGCATTTTGCTGCAGTTTGATTTTAAAACAGAAATTGTTTTTGTAAATTTTGCAATGCTTTGCCGTACATAACTGTAAGTGATACACAAGAGTGCTCATGTCGTTCGGAAAAGTCCATTAATGTCTCCGTTTCCTCAAAAATACGTTTTCAAATGTTTGAAATTACTTTAGTGTTAAAAATATATGAAGAACTTCCTTTAACTAATTTGAAGAAATATATTTTTCTGTAAAAGTGCAAGTTACATTTGCATATGAAGTTGAAAGTAATGTTTCAGTTAAATCAGACTAAGAAGGGAACCACATCAATATCTGGGGAGAAATACTTTACAATGCGAAGTAATACAAGTTATGTGATGCTTCGGGTTAATTTTAGAAAGAAGATTATAATCTATATAAATGAAACAGAGAATTTGTATGTAAGTATGCTTATATATTCTTTATAGAATTCCACAGTTTACGTTAGATCTCAGCCAAATTTGGCAAGAAGGTACTTAGGGATCCGAGGGGGGGGGGGGTGTCAAACACCAGAAAAGAACCGAGCCGTTTGAATTTTAACTTTAACACCCGAAAATGGCATTTTTCTAATATGAAGGCGAAAAAACGCTCGCAAAAATTAGAATGGAATATCCATGGAAACCCCCAATTTTTCTGCATCAGATAAAATTTGTTCCAATGTTAAAAGATCATTAAAACGTGAATTATAACTGTTTTAACTAATGTCTTCCTAAAATGTAGGTAAGCCTTGAATTAGAAATTCACTGTTGACAACGATCATCGTTGAGCAATGATTTTATTAAGATTTGTTCGTCAAGAATATCATTTAGAAGAAAGGTCTGTTGCCATTTTTTCTCGAATATGAAAAAATAAAATTACGACTTTTGTTTTAAGACTTTTTCTGTAATCGAGAGATTTAAAATCTTTACTTTTTGGTTGTTTTTCTGCATTTTGTCGGGAAATTTTAAAGACTTTTTTTTGTTCAAGCCTGATTGTTGAACACGCGTCACTTGACATAACTTTTAATTTCGAGGTAGACCGTGAAAAGCTGGACGAAGCAACTAGTAACTCAATAAAAATAAAAAACTTATTTTTAGCTAGCTATTTAGCTTAGCTTTCTGTTTCATCTTTCTTACCCAGTTTAAATGGAGTGGAGTTGAACCTTTTTCTTTTTTTTTGCGTTGTTTTTACACACAAATTTGTCTCATGATAAACATTGCAGTTTTATTTTTATCGTAATAATCCTCAACTTCCTGTTTGGAAAAAAAAATTTTTTGATATTATCTTCAGTTATTAAACACATATTTCAAAAGTCTTCACGTTTAGAACTTAAAATAGCTTTGAAATCATTTTTAATTAATAAGTTGTAACAAAATCAATGTTAATTGCGTTTCCCCCCTTGTTAATACTTAGCACATTCAAATCATATGAATGGCGGTTTCCCTATAAATAAATAAATGACAAATAATCTGTGTATACTTGAAACTCAAGGAATGAAGCAAGTAATTCCAGTCCAAGACAAACTATCCAAGAAAATTCTCTACGACCAGCAATTCGTCTTCGACTTAGTAACCAATGAGATTTACTTTTCTCAAGAAGGAAGAAAGGAAAATTTTAGTCCTGAACTGAATCACAATATCGACATAAAAGTACCCAATACCTCTCGCAATTACTTATTTCGTACTCATTAAATGATTGGATCATATCTACATAAAGCATAAACCAAATTTATCTTGGTATGTTTCAATTAATAAAATACAGTAAATTTTCTACCAGTTTTAAAGTAAAATATAGGGGAAAATTCCCATGTTTGTATGATTTTATTTCACTTCTTAATCGGATTAACTGTTTCCTTTAACAAAGATGATGTGAAAAGAAATGCTTTAAAAAATGCAAATTTTTAGGTAATTAAATATAGACATGGTTTTAACGGTTTTTATAGACATGGTATTTAAATCTAGACTAATAAGTAGATTTATAGATTACCGATTACCGAGTAATCGGCTGTAGATAATCGGTCTATTAATCGGACAGGCCGATTAATGATCATAATGATTATTTTTAATGCTGCCAATTTCCTCATTTTCTTTATCTTATAATTTCGACTTCAAACATAGTTAATGGTTTATTTCTGAGAGTCGATGTGTTTTTCTCCACTTTCTTAAATTTCTCAAATTTCAAATTTTTTTTCAATTTCTCTGAGCTAATTTTCATGTTATTGTTAGTAAAATAACATTATCTATAATTAACAATAACATTATCTAAAGAGAAAACTTTAAAGAATATTAGGGGGGTAGACTGTCGTCAGCGGGTTAATTTAGGAACACTTTAAATTTAAACTTTTTTTTTTTAATTTATCAGAATCTATTTAATGTAAGACTCATTCTTTATTAAAATTATAAGATTATCTAAAAGCACAATGATGAAGGAGAAAAGTATCGACGCATGAAAACTATTATAATATTGAGTGTGTATTTATTCAATATACCAAAAATAAACAAAAACTAGCATTACTTCAAAAATCAGTTTGCAAAATAATAATAAAAATAATGATAATAATAATAATAATAATAATAATAATAATAATAATAATAATAATAAAGTATTTTCATTTATTTTTTTAATCAAATGATATTTACTAAGAACTAATTTTTTGTTGAATCAAAAATTTATAATTTGAAGTGGGAGTTGTAAAACGTATGATGCAAACATACGTATAGAGAGATTCCATTCTGTTTTACACCCGTTCTAAACTATTTGTTTTGCTTTTATTCTGTACATCCTCATCATGTTATAGTAATATTAGCAAAAAATTATATTTATTTATTGTTAATAAATGCATTCATCATAGTTTCTTGTTGAAGGTCTACATAAAAGAAACTTATTTCGGAAAATATTTTTTTCACAATCGACAAAATTTATCCGATTATAAATAATTGGCAAAGGAGCGGATTATGGCAGATTAATCAGTGTATTCCTAGATTTTAGTCTTACGTAGACAGACTTCAAATTGCACAGTCGAAATCTTGTTTTCATTCTTTTTTAAGTTATAGTTGCTAGAAAAATCAATTAAGAAGTTTATGAAAAAATACGAGTTCTTTTAAACTGAACAAATAATGCAATCTATAATTTGGAATATTTTATAAATACACTGGTGTGCAAAAATTAAGGACGAGACGGTTTTTTCAATATAACTTTGTACAAAAGCTTTCCAAATCAACACATTTAATACCGTAAGATCCCCAATACGTAAGGACATGTGTAATGTAAGCAACACTTACTAAAAGAGATCAGAGGGATAAAAAGAAGCTTTATTGAAAAAGTAGCATGGAGCGCAATGCGACTGAAGGCCGAAACATCCCTGTGATGGGTGTCCAGCAAGAAACATCCGGTCTTTAGTAGGGTATGATGTCCCCCGACTGCTAGGGAGGTTTCACAGCGTCTGCCCATGCTGAGAATAAGGGTGTCAATGAGTTGTTGAGGCATTGTTGCCCATTCGTCTTGCAGCGCCAATCGAAGCTCTCGAATCGTTACTGGGTGTAAGATACGAGCTGCCAAGCGTCTGCCTAGAAAATCCCATACATGCTCGATGGGATTGAGATCCGGAGATCGTGCCGGCCAATCCATACGTTCAATATCCTCACTCTCTAAGAGCTGTTCGGCAGCTACTGTGCGATTACATGGTGCATTGTCTTCCATGAAAAGGAACTGCGGACCCATAGCGCCTCTAGTACCGTTGACTGAACCTGCGTCGAAGATGTGAAGGTCTGTACGACTATCAAGCATGATGCCTCCCCAAACGAGAACACCGCGACCTCCATACCTGTCCCTTTCAATGACGTTCGAGGGATGATTGCGGCTTCTCCGCTCTCTCCAAATGAGTATGCGATGATAATCGCTACTCAGACTGAATCTGCTCTCATCTGTAAAGAGTACTCGTCCCCATTCATTGTCTCTCCAATTCCGGTGTTCCCGGCACCACAGAGAACGCCTTCTTCGATGGGCAGGCGTTAGAGGTACACACCGTATAGGGTGTCGTGCAAACAGACCACCACCGTGCAGTCTTCTGGCTACGGTAAAACGCGATATCGGTCGTCCAGTCGCCTGTGTCGTGTGTCTAGCGATTTCTCCCGCTGTCTGCCGCCTGTTTCTTCTGGCCTGTAAGACAATATACCGGTCATCTGCGGGTGTGGTTCCTTGTGGACGACCACTATTGAACCACCGGATAGCTGTTCCTGTAGTTTGAAATTGTCTCCAAAGTCGTGAAACGATGCTGTGAGCAATTCCGAACTCTGCAGCCACACTTGTCACACTGCAGCCTTCCTCCAACTTCCCAATGATTCGACCTCGGGTAAAAACATCCAGATGTCGTCTAACAGATTGATTATTCGCCATTTCTCGCTAAGGCAGCAACTCGGTGTGATTTTAACTGCTATACGGCGTCAATCTCTTTGCCAAAAATACTGATCTTACACGGACAACCTGCTTTATACTACTCAGATACTCCCCCATTACGTCTGCCTGCATATCTGCGCATGTGCTACCGTACATCACCTTACTTAATCTCCTGATTGGTCTTTCTGTCCGCTCTGCCTCTTCGTTCAGCTGATATGCTAATTTCTCGACTTCGTCCTTAATTTTTGCACACCAGTGTATTCTCTAATACATATATCACTTTGAAAATAAAGGGATCTGAATCAGTAAAAGACTAGTGCGAAATCAGGCACCCTTACTAGAAAAACCGCACAAATGAAGCAATGAGAAGCAAAGGGATGTAAGTGGCAAATTAAAAAATTTGAAGGTAACCGGTACAAATGGTAGGTGAACCTCTTCTCAGTCTTGGGGTCAGAGAGAGTACTTGTAGCCCTAGTAAGTGATCTTATGCAGCATGATTTAGAAAAACTTTTCAATGAAAGCCTACCTAGGACCTTATCTTTAAACGCGTTTTACTCGAAACTTGGAAATGTCCACGTATATCCCTTTGCTTCTCATTGCCTCAAATGTAAATTTACAAATCATACGAAACTATGTTATCATGTTGCAGGTCAAAAATGAAGGCAATAACGACACAGTAAATAGAAAAAGAAAATTTATTGCCACTCAGGATTATGTGCAAAACCTCACCTTCATTTACGATATAGCACCAAAAGAAATTTATACGTGGTTGGGGGTAGAGCCCTAGATCGTAGTTAAGTATCGTTGAACGTATAGTCCGTTCTCAAAAGCCAAAACTAGCGCTCGAGATCGATTCTATTTTAAAAATGGGGCGATAGGTTGAGCATGGGCACTTTCCGCGCGCACTTGCTATTTTTTTCGACGCTACTTTGGAAGAGCGGCTGAACACATTATTTTTTATTTCTAATTTACATCCATTTACTTCCGGGTTTCCACCCCTGTTTTGATAAAATCAGAGGAGATCTGACTCACGCGTAAATTCGCGGGAGGTTTCGACTAAGGAAAACAAGCAGTATGTCGATCGAAGTAGCGACACGTCTCCCATTTTGGGGCTGAATGCCGCTTTCTTCTTATGTCTGCTATAATGAAGTAGAGTGGTTTGCTTCTTGATTGTGGATTAACTGGACTTTATAAAAAAACCACAATCACGAAACAAAACATGCTACTTCACCATAGCAAATATAGAAAGAAAGCATCGTTTAGTCCCAAGATGGCGAACATGTCGCTACTTATTATATCATTCAGAGTTTTAATTTGGCTCAGAATGCTTTTTAAAGGAAAAAGTACCCATTTTCCCAGCCATTTTCGCAATATATTCAGTAATTGACTTAGTTTTACTAATCTTTATGAGCCGAAAGCAAACGAAATTTACTTTCAACGTCAAAAAAAAGTAACGGAGAGTTTTAAGGATCCATTACATCGCTTTCGTGTCATCTTTTAGCGATAATTATTATATCTGAGCCAATGTTTTCGTGTTTTAATTTGCATATTTAAGTGTACATGAAAGCCCGTTTGAGTGTTACGTACTAGTTTTGAGTTTTATTTTATAGTTTTTTAAATTGGGCCTACTCATGTGTGAGCATCCTAATCTCAAGGTCTAATACCAAAAGTCCATTTCGTTTAGAAGAAAACGGAATATTCAAACTAGCAACTAAATTGAACAATGCACAAAAAGAAAACGTTTATTCGAGCCTGTGTTTATATTGTAGTAAGCCGATATTTTAGAAGAAAATGACCGCTGCTTTGGACTTTTCCGATGGAGTTAAATCTATTGGGAGTATTCTTCTGGCGAGAATAAAAGACTTGTTGCTCGATGGGCCGAGATAGAAAGACGATTTTAGTTTTAAACCAGATGTAGCATGAAATTGCAAGGTTACGTTTTAGCCTTAAATCATTTTCTGCTAAAGAATTCACGTTGCTATGAAATCACTTAAAAGTCATCAAAAATGTTTGTATTTTTTAAAAATCTTGATTGATGTTTTTATAGTATAAAACGCACTGCGTTACAGCCATATCTTCATATAAATATAATAGCCAATGATCGAGTAACGCTCCTGACGTCCTCAACAATGAAACTCGCGCCACGGCATGATAATTTGAAATTATGTTTTGATAATGTTTAAAATGCAGGGAAAGGCTTTATTGTGACAAAGCTGAACTGGATCCGGTAACTTAACTGTTTTACTGGATAACGTCCCTGGTATATTCAACAGGTGACATGTCTGGTGTATATGCAGGTTCAGGAAGAAACGAAAGCTATTGTGGTCAGATCTGCCTTGCTCTGCTATTCAAAGTTTACAGCTTTTGGCGATCCAGGATGATAAAACAAATCTTTTTTGTTTCTTCAATTTGTTGTTGCTCTTTTAACTGCATGCGTGGTTGAATTTTTCTGGAAAGTGTGAAGTGAAGCATAATTTTTATTTGATAAATGTCACAAAATAATTGTTCAGGTATTTCTCTCGAAAGTAAAGAAAAAAAACTCTATTTTTTAAAGTGTTCGGGACTTAAGAGGCCAGTGATTGTATTTAAACTAATAATAAGAACCGATAATAGGAATTAATGATAAGAGTTCAGTTATAGTAGTAAGGACGCAGTCGCCAAGAGCTCCATTAGGATAAAAAAGTGACCCCTTAAAAACCCCATTTTATTACGAGAAGGATATTATCCCTTAATATCTCCTGTAGAATAGGAAGACAGTTCCTAACTGTCCCATTTGAATTAAAGCGCAGTTTAATTCAGTTAAAGTCGCAAAGGATTATACATTACATCCAACATTATTCCTTTTGATTATATATGAATGCAAAAATATAGTATTTGGTGATCTGTCGTAACTGATTTATCTCACAATTGTTGCCACTCTTGCTTAAAAAAAAGATATGTATTCTATCCACACACACAGTCATAATTCAGTCATTCGGTCAATACTTTGAAACTTTGCAATCGTCCCAATTGGCATGGTAGTGTATTTCAAAATGTCAAATTCTTACCAGGAAAGCAGAAGTAGACTTTTGAACAGGCAGTGGCTTGGTTTTGCACAAAACATATGCACGTCGGAACCTGTTGTCTCTAGATATGTTTGCAATTTTTTTTCTGTAAAAGTGAAGTTCTGCTGCTTGAAAAGTATGCAAAACACTTCTGATTGTTTATAAGTCAAACACTTACTGTTCCAAAAAGATC
Source organism: Uloborus diversus (assembly GCF_026930045.1). Classification (NCBI taxonomy): domain Eukaryota; kingdom Metazoa; phylum Arthropoda; class Arachnida; order Araneae; family Uloboridae; genus Uloborus; species Uloborus diversus. The sequence goes on along the minus strand of NC_072733.1, from coordinate 134,537,576 downwards.
TGAATTGCACCTGGTACTGTGAGCACTTTAATAAATTACTTCTGCTTTCTGAATTGGTTTTGAAAAATCTCCTGCTTCTATCACGGAAGCATAAGCCAGCGTAGATGCTGAAGTCAAGTGACGGCAGTGTGGGGATCAAATTGAGTTTACAACGATGGCACACTTCAGCTGAAAGTTTGCTTTCTTTGTTTTTTTCAATGTAATAAATAAAAACATTGAAAATCACATGCCGTTACAAAATTTTTCGCTCAAAGAGAATAAAATCTGTTCTTATATTTTTAATATTTTTACGCTTCAGATTTTGGCTGAAATTTCTAGAAATGAAAATTTTAACTAGAAAAATCCTATAATGGGCCGCGTTAGGTGCATACGCAAACGTTTGACCATCCTTCATGTGATGCAGGGGAACGTAGTGTTTCATTCGTGAACTATACTTTTAACCAACCTGTAATGTTTCACTACTTATATAAATCTAAATAAAGAAATAATCACGGCTATTGTGAGCCTTTCACTTTGTTGCGAAATCGTTTGTTCTCTAAACGCTTTTAATGAAATGAAAAAGAAAGAGGGTGTTTTGTTTTCACAAGAATAATATAAATATTGTATCTTCAGATTATAACCCCTTAAAACAATATCCTTTAAATAAAATGCACTTATGTTAAATTTTCAGATTTTTTAGAGTTAACTTCAAATATAAATGATAGCTTTTAAGTTCTTGGATTTATTGAAATGATTTTTTAAAAGAGTGCATTGCATTTTAAATTTTGAATGCATGATAATATGCTTTTGCTGTTAAGAGAAATACGTATTTTAGTATGTTTGGCGCGTTTATAAAAACTTTAATGTTATGATAGAAAAAAATGACATGGATTTGATCATAATATTTACGTTTAGTTATTTTAAGAGCTATTGAAATTGATCATTTTTAAAGGTATACAGTATTTAAAAATAGTACTGGTTAATTATAAAAGTAAGTGTTGTAAACAATTTTGAAAATTTAGAAATTAGGACACGTTAGGACGGATTTCAGACACGTCTTTTAAGTTTTGAAGGAACCATTTTTCAATGCAAAAAAATGGGAGGTCTTGGATGTAATGCCATGCGAGAAAAGCAACGATGTGGCACAACAGACAGTTTAAATAGTAAAAATTGGGAAATTAAAATACATTACCAACAAAATGAAACCTTATGTCAATATTTATTCATAATTCTAGTTTAGGAAAAAGAGTTCAGCAGCAAATTTCTCGAAACTTCTGAAAGCAATAAAATTGTCCATTGAAAACGAAACTATTCATTCCACAAATTATTGTTTAAAAGCTTAGTTATGCATAGTTTTTGTCTTCTATTATCTCGTCCAAGTGGCCAAAAGTCTTGCTTCTCTTCATTTGACATGTCCCATAATTTAAAAGGTTTTAGCACAATTAAAAATATATTTAGAAAATTATAAGACGATTAAGGATCATCACTTTTTTTTATTAAGCTTTGTATTTAAAATTCTAACTTCCGAATAACATACACCTTCCATGTTTTTTGCATTTAATAATTTCTCTTATTGATTAAAGTGAAAAACCAACGTAAATAAAGCACGAATTTTTCTTCAAAATTTGTGCTTTATTTGCGTTGGTTTTTTTTTAACTTTAATTACATTGTAGCACAAATGCTTATATGATAATTTTTCATTTAGTTTCTCTTATTGTTATTTATTGCATTATTTTAATACACAAATATTATGTAGCTTTTAATCATTTCGCTTATGTCTTCAATTATCGTTAAATAATTGCATTGCCTAATTTCCTATCCCACAGAGCTCCGAGTCCCTACGAATTGCTCATAAAATTGGAATTCCGGCTAATTAATCACAATGTTTACAGCTCTTGCTCCTCCACACACGACTTGATCCACTGTCTCTCCCAGCTGTCCCGCCGATGATATCGGTCGCGATTTCTGAAATGGGAAGTAGTAGCCTGCTGGAAAATGCATGTCGCGCATTCTTTGCTTTATGTTCACAGACAAAACTTTCACTCTTAATCCTTCCCTTCGAATCGATAACGTCAATATTGGTCCAAGGATCCTTGCGCATGTGGTTATCGATTACGTTCCTGTTTCGTTCGGTAAGAGAAATGAGGGAAAATTTCGCGTTCGTTGCTTTCGGATGGAAAAATTTGTCCGGTGCATGAATGAACGTGCGTATCAAGATCTGGAAGAGATCCCAACCAGGAATGCGAAGAACGGAAGAAAACTCTCCCGCCCAGAAAGTTTCTCCAAAAGGAAATAGCAAATCATCTCTGGAAAACATTGAAGGAGTAAAGGGGGCAAGTGTCATCTTCAAAAGAAATAGCTATTACTTTCTGCAACATTTAAGACGGCTAAAAGGTGTAAAGAAAATGTGTTCTCTTTTTTTTTTCGTAAGAGAAACTATGTATAAATCTCAGAAATGACTCGTAAACGGTTTTTAATTCATAGCATACATATTAGAGATGTATGTTCCGTTTAATTTTTCGAGTCGAAGGTAAACTTCTAAGAAAATGCTGAGCACAAGAAATCGATGTTTAAACAGTATCCCTTCCTTTTTTAAGTTTCAAATGTATACTTTTCCTCTGGAGCACAATTTGGGGAATAAAATTAAAGAATGTGTGAATTTTGCGCAGGTTAAAAACAGAAGCTTTAAAATTTCTTTTATTCCTTTTTTGATGCTTATGATCGAAAATTAATTTTATGTATAAGTTCGGCTGAAAATATTGAATCTTATTTTTCCAATCAGATGTTTTGCAGCCACACAGCAAACCTTATCAGCTTGTTATTTGCATGATATTTTTTTTTAACTAGACCGTAGGAAAAAAATGTTTAAAAAAATTACAACGCGAGTTGTTTTTTAATCTTTTCTTTTTTTTTTTGAATTAGTAAGTATGTTCTAAAAAAGTCAAAGTGCAAGTTCTGTATTATTTAAGCTCTTCTATCTAAGCGTATCCACGAATGAGGTTTTGGTTTTGAGAAGCTAGTAACACACTGCAAAGCTCCGCGAAGCTCCCCAAAACACCTAGACGTGAACTCGTGCCTGTATATATGACACGAGTACCATTCAAATTTAAACTGAAAGCTTTAAAAACGTCACATATCGAAGTCAACTTGTCTTCTGGTTTCTCTGCAGTGTAAGTTCATCATAAAACTATTTGATGGATAATTTTAGAATCAAACAATTTTCTAGCAACCAAAATCATCTGTACTTAAATTTGTCTTAATTTGGAACCAGAAAGAAGATTGCTTTTACTTCGATTCGGTACATAAACGTGATTTATTTTTTAATTTTGAAATTATGTTTTGTTCCTTGCAGTATCTGTAAACACATTGTATTAGAATACTTGTTTTAAAATACACTCAAACCTGTTTTTGTGCTGTCTTCTTTTGTGTGTGGAACCACGCAAAAATATATAATTCAGTAATCTGAATTATATATTTTTCCGTGGTTTATAGAATAGCATGAATTTCAAAGAATAATATTATCAATATTACTGTCGCCCCTGTCCAATAAACGATCTAAAATTTTAGACTAAACTAATAAGATAAGCTTATAGCTACATAAACCGCATCTTGGAATTAAAGATAAATCAATGAAAATGCAAAATCATCTAAATAAACTCAAATTCTTTAGCGTTTACCTCTACATTTTCTAAATTTTTAATTAAAAAGTAAGCTCATTGACTTCGTGAGAATTTTTCACCAGAAAACCATTAATTTATAACAACAAATTTCCATATCGGAAACGAAACTGCTATTCGCCCGTTAAGTTTTATCCCTCTCGACCAATTAATGATGCCTTATCTTTCATGCTAATAGGCTAATTACAAAGAACCCGTCAGCAAGATACCGAACACGAATCGTAGCTTATGTGTGAGGGCTGTTCGTTACCCGATACGAATACAGTCGCATAGTCCTTCTGAAGCAAATAATTGAGAAGAATTCATATAGCCGAAAAAGCTAGTTCATACCATAGCTGCACTAATGAGCGCTTGAGTTATCCAGAAGTTTAGCTAATAAACAAAACTATATTTTTTGTGCCCGTGATGGCTAATTATTAAATAGAGTGAAAGTTGTCGATTGATATGCTTGAACAACCTGGCTAGCTTTCGTAAAAGCTTTTATCGTAAAACTAATCAGAGAAAATAAAAATATGTATATCAGTTTTAATGACGTAAGATTTTTGTTCGATTTTTGTAGAAGTTCGATAGTATATTAAATTATTTAGATATTAGTTATTTCAAAATTTTATAAAAGTAAAATTATTAGAAGTATATTATTTAACCACAAACAAATTAAATCTGATGTGTTGTTTAGAACACTAATTTGCTTTTGTTTCAAAGTGAAGTATGTGACTTTGGAGTTGCCCACAAATGATGTCCCCCTTAGCATGCGTTTACCGACTGAGCTAATAGACGTTCATCTCGGGCTGCTATACATTAAAGCAATGCGTAATGAAGTAGCAAAATAAATTGAAATTGATCCCTCTGTTTTGTTAAATTTGTTTCTAAAACTTTATACTGTGATTTTTCATGCTAAATTTATTATCTTGTTTACGGAGTTTAACAAGAGCAGAACTGTAGCTCAGATTCCTGCAATGAGTTTGGATTACATATTCATGGAAATTTGGATTGGAATCCTGCTGAGGAAAATAAGTTATCAAATAGGTATTTTTCGGGTTAGGGAGATTCAAACCCATGACCTTCGCATATAAGCTTGACACAAACCAACTGAGCCTTTGAGTCTCTCTTTCCAGATGCTATGCATTGAAGCAATGCGTGATAAAAAACGGAATAAATCGTTTATTTAGAAAAAACACAAACATATGAAGTGTCTCTTTATTTTCTGATGAAATCGGTGAAAACAATCTTTTAAAAGATGCCTTGCTTCTGATTTTTGATAAAGTATTGCTAAAGTTATAGCGTTATCACAAAAAACACCCTTGAGAAACAATCTATATGATAAATAACGAATAAATACCTTTGTGCTGAAAATTAAAATAATCAACTGTCCAACGTATTGAAGCATGGTTTGTGCTTCAATACGTTGGATAATTGATTATGTTAATCTATACGATATTTATCTTTTAAAATTCAGGGGTCACATTCAAATTTTTTTCTTAATTTTAAATGACACTTGTAATTTTTTAAAACATTTGCATGGAAATTTATTCTCCGATCAATAATTTATTTTCAAAGACTTTTATTAAGGCTCACTTATTTTTCAATTTAAAAAAATAACAGAATTTCAATTTTTTAAAAATTCGAAGGCTTTTTGTTTTTGACTTATTTTAAAAATGTTTTCTGCCACATGATCACAGGAATCACCTCCAAAAATCTGTTCATTCATTTACATATATAATGGTTAGAAAATATTCTGTGATATGTTAGGTAAAAAATCAAAAATAAATTATTTTCAAATTTTGTTTAACACGATCTAAAAATTTTGGAAATTTATATCAATGCGCAGTTTTGCTAAATATATTATTCTGAGTGCAAAGAATATTTGTTTAAGGCTGCATCTTTAACAGAAAAACGTCCTTAGCGATTTCAGTGACATGGAAACACACAAAAAAAAAAAATCCCTTGAAAAATAACCTTTTAAAGTTTCCCTTTTCTATTAGAACACATGACCTACAGTCACTCATAACTTTTTAAATAATTGAGCTAGAGCAATGAAGTGTTTTTCTGTGTGTTAGAAATAATGTTTAGCATTAAAATAAACAAATTATTACTTTAAAACTAACAATTTTTGGTCGTTTGGTCATTTTTGAGGTAACCAATTAATGCAAAAAATAAATTTCACTCTTAACTTTGAGTCTGGAAATTGCTTAAGATGGTTGAATTCATAAACGTTGCCTAACTAGATAATTCAGACATGCCCTCTAAAATTGCAGCTATTTGCAACACTGGCTACTTACTCAAAACATTAGAGAAATTGATTATGACTCTCAATTCAAGTATTTTTAAACAACTGGGATTTCAGACTTTTAATCAAAATGTAAGCAACAAACAAATAAAACATTATTATTTATCATTTATATAACCAATTGGTACACAATCACAGCAACTTTCGATAAAACTAAATCGAAGAATAAAAAGAACGCAATTGTGTTTTCAAAAAGGAACTGGTAGAAACTAAAATTTGAAAAGAAAGTAATCTCTAAATAATATTCATGCGATCATTTTTGATGAATTGGGATGTTGAATTTTATTCAAACAGAACAGTAAGTGTTTTTCAGAAATGATTCCTCGAACTTTGAATTTGAATGTTGTTTTTCTTCATCGCACAAGTAGGTATGCTTACATTTCGAGGACGTAGCACGATTTTTTCTATTGCGCTTTGTGAATAATGCACCTGTGTTTGACATTGCTTGAAAACCTATTGTTAGAGTAGACAAGCTAGGAAAGCAAATGTAAATACGAAACTTGGCCCCAGCCGCTGTCAATACTAAGATGTTTATATATTCCGATTGCGAAACGTAGGATATGTTTGCTTTTCGGATGGTGCTTAGTATTATGTATTTTTTTTATTCAATTTGTTTTTGCTTTTTTCCAGCACTTAATTCTGTGTTAAATAAAAACGTTTGTTCAAAAGATTTGAAATCATGTGAAATATTTTGTTTAAGGCTATGATTTGTATTACTTTTACAAATATTTTTCAATGCGATTTTGAAATGTTTGCTAATGCTTTGCTAGTTTTTGTTATTTACAGCACGCTTTAAATTAGTACACATTAAAGCAGATGAGAGAGAAAAAAAGGAGTTTAACAGGTTTTTTTAATTAATCACACGTCCTTTTAATTTGCTTTTATAAGAATTACAATAAATAATGTAATTGATTTGAGACAAAGAGTGAAACCACTTAGGGGGGAGGGGGGAGTTTAAGAAATATGAAAAAATATCTAACCGAAGGATGAAATTGGAGTCAGTATTTACTACATTTTGTTTTCGATGTCTAAAATAATTTATTCATTTTAGAAACTCAGATGTATATGTTGAAAAGTACGTTAAACTAGCTAATGTGTGCATCACATGACTTCCTTTTACTCCAATTTAATGTCATTTCCCCATTATTGGCAATTTTTACGTGATTCAATAGTTTACTCTCTAAATATCACCAACAGTGGCCAAATTGAAACAAAAAAAAAGAAAGAAAAAAAAAATCGCCAAATTTGTCGCCAACTTGGCGAAAAAACCTTGCGACCAAAAGACTGGCGATATATCGCCAAGTGTCCGCCAAATTATAGCACCACTCGAGTTTACATTGAGAGTAACTGATTTTCCCCCAAAAAAGGGCAAAATACCCCTTTAGAAACACCCAAATGCAACCAAAATGGGAGGTGCACAACTAAACCCCACTAGGAGTCTACTACCAAATTTCAACTTTCTAGGATATACCGTTCTTGATTTATGCCACATACATACGCACGTACGCACATCCGCACATACATACATACATACGTACATACAGACGTCACGAGAAAACTCGTTGTAATTAACTCGGGAATCGTCAAAATGGACATTTCGCGTATCTATAAGTTCTTAGGCATTTATTCACGTGTGGTCGAGTCGAAAAAAAAAAAAAAATTCAACATTCATTCGGGGCTGAGCAAAATGGAAATTAAGGTCGGTTTTTGAGTGAAATTTTTTTCTCGAATACAGTACTTCCTTTTTTGTAAAAGGAAGTAAAAAGATGGAATGTGTGAGGGGGCAAGTCAAAGGTTTGTTTTAAATTTTGTCTTTGGGGAAATGTCCGCATAAATGGTTAATGGAAAAAATCGTCTTTAACCTTATGAAAGTGATAAATTGTTACATAATGAATCCAATCAATACAAACATTTCTTCACATATATATCAAACTCAGAATATAATATAACTGTATAATATAATATGTGCGCTGTGTGTTATTTTTTGTACACTGCTTAATCACAAAAGCAGCTAAAAATTAATAAACACTTTGAATTCTTCATGATGCATAATAATGTTCAGTCGTAGTAAAACTAAAAAAAAAACCCTGGAAAATGGGAGCATTGTTTGCTTTTTTTTCCAGCGTGATTTAGAACAATATCTTTAAATTATTAATCCTTTGAATTATTGATGCATTGAAGGAACGCATCAGAAAACAAACAATAGAAAGGAAAAATCACTCACACATATGTTATGTGGGAAATAAGTTTTAAGAAAACAGCAAAACTTCATGCACAACAAAACCTTTTTTTTTCATTCTTGATCAAACAAGTTGCGCTAAAACTTTTTCCTAGAAGGAATAAAAGGCTTGCGAGACAATGATGAAAAGAAAAAAAAAAAAAACACTGAAACCTCCACGGATCTAGTGGAATATACCGCTCTTCGCTTAACTTGCATTTTATCGAGTTATTTTAGCAATCACCGCCTTGAAAACGAATTTCCATTTTATTTATTTATTTATTTATTTTGAAAATACTTTGCAGTAGAGAGAAATGGCTGAATGCTTTCAAATGAAATGACGAGAAAGTTGTCTGATTTGGGGAAAATAAACTTGAGGTGGATTCTCTAAATAAAAGAGAATTTGGTTGGCTGGAAAATGAAAGATTGGAATTTTTTGTAGCATGAAATGACGGAAGTACAACAAACTAATCACTCAGCTTCGCTAGTAATATTTTTACAGAGACATGTGGGCAACGTTATGATTTTTATTTTTCTAAGTAAAATTTTTTTATAATTTTCACTGAATCCAGTACAATGAAATATTTTCATTTACATCAGTTCTGGAACAAAATATTTTACAAGATGAAGCATAAGTTAAAACTTGCTAATAATTAAATACAACAAACTAATCGTCCCGTTCTACTTGTAATATTGTAACAGACGCGGACAACGTTATGAATTTTGTTTTCTTAAGTGAAACATTTTTATTATTTTCAGTGAATCCAGAACGAAAACTTTTTATTTACAATAGCTCTAAAAGAAAATGTTTTACAATATGAGGCATAAGTTTAAGCTTAATAATAATTTCTACTTATTATTATAATGAACTACGGTAATAAAAGTAATGTCACCATGACTTGTCATGAAAACTACGAGCAAAGCAAACGTATGGGTATGATTCCCTTTGCAAGGAATATGAAGCATTAAACTGAGAATGTATTTTCTTGAAAATAAAATCAAAAATACATAACCTAAATTACTATTTTCACTCCAACTAAGATTTACTAAGTAATCATAAAGTATTGCGGCTAACTCTTTCACAAATAATTTCTTTAAATTTCCAAATTTTGCAATAATTTCTACATACTTCATATATATACAATATTAAGAACACTAAAAAAGGCGGTAATATTTTTAAGATTGCTCTGTTTATCTTGGGGCAAATTGTTTTGGTAAACTGATTTTTGCACGCATTGATGAACGTAATAATTGTTACAAATGTGTGCGTTTTCAATTTTACAAAATGCATATGACGGAAAATCAGAAGAGCTACAAAAAATGAAGCAGCATCGAGTAAGAATATAATATTAAAATAAATATTACAAATAATATTTTGAAGAAGAACATGAAATAAACAAAAGTATTATGAAAGTCCTATCAATTAGTATAATTTATCCTTGCTAAGAACAACACGCATAATTAGTAGTGCAATATTTTAAAATACAATATAAGTATTTCACCTTGTGTTGAGTGTTTGATATTTGTTTTACATAATGTTTTAAGGTTTACATGATATAATCATTTTCAATACACATTTCTTAAAGATATTTAATCATTTTAAAACTTTAATTGGATGATTTATTCAGTTTTAAAATATTCAATTGCTTTGATTACCATTTCCGATACACTTTGAGAAATGTGTATTAAAAACAGTTACTACATGAAATTAAATCTTTAAACATTACGTAAAACAAATTTCAACAATTCAATACATTGTGCAAAATTTACGTTTCATTTTAAAACGTATAATAAGAGTCTTTTCATGAAAACAAAACGCAACCACACCTACAAATATATTTTTGTCACCCAATTTTCTAAACGTCATTGCAAAGTAGAATATCTACACCCAAACCGGTTTTTATGTGGTGGATAGGGACCGCATAAAAAAAATAGTTCGAAACTTCACGAGTAGCTGTAAAAATTGTTTTTTCGCAACACAGATCATTTTTTTTTTTTATTTTTTTACGCGGTGGATAAGAACCGCAAAAAAAACGTCTCACGCAGAAAATAGCCCAAAAAACGTACGAAATAACTGCTAATTGCTTCTTTAAACGAAATCAAAATAAACCAAGTGATGATAATTTTGCCGAATAGTCAGACAAAATTCCCCGGATAGAGAAATTTTTGGAACGTCACAATGACCTCCCACCGGGGTGCCCTTTTCGGAACTTGAAGATACTACCCCCCCCCCCCCCACCACTCGTTTTATAAATAATTTTGTCATTTGAGTTCCAATCTGATCGAGGGTAAAAAATCGCACAAAAAAAGGACCGCACGGAAACAGGTTTCAGTGTACAATAAATTCTTAAATATTAAAACCATGAAGAAAATCAATTAAATATGTTTCAGAAATATAAATGCTAGCCAATATTTTTGTAAACATATTGAATACGCTTTTTTATTGCATCGATTGCTTTCCTCATAGTTTACTACCCTGTTAAGGTTAAGCGACACGCATTATTATGGTTGTTTCTGCCTTCGGGGTTTGGGCAACCTTTACAAACTAAGCTTATCTTGAATGTTACATTGGAAATCCAAGCTGTTTGCTAACCTTTTGAAACGCGTCGAAAGTGTAGCTGGGGCTAATGGATAAAAGTTAAGCAAGCTCAGTTAAATCATTATGGTGATTTAATGCTCAATAAAAAAGAGTTTTATGCTTACACAAAATCTTGAGCGTAATTGGGGAAGAGAAAGATTCGTAATGAGTTCTGATACTGATAGTGATTTAAATATACTTATACGAGGGGAAATATTTTTTAAAGAAAATTGTATGATTTGGGTTTATAAAGCAAATAGGGGAATATGGGATCAAATAAAATAGCATGGAAAAATGAAATGGTGAAATATTTACTATGCTTTTGACGTCACCTACCTAGCAATATTTTAACACATAGTCTATTCCAGTCAAAAAAAAAAAAAAAAACCCTCTGAAAATACAACAATATGATAATACAAGCAATTTTCAAAAATTGATTCCCATATTGCAATATGTTGCTGCAAGTCAAAAGTTATTTTTGTCATCATTAAATGATAAAGTTCTCGTTCTTAACGATTTAAGTATTCTTTGAGATCTACTAATATTCGGTGCAGTATTTATTTGTTTAATATAAATCTTATTTTTATTTTAAATGTTGGTACTATTAGTCAAGTGCACGCGGGGCAAAGCAGATAGGTCAAAGTGAAATAGTTAATTTCATTTACTTTTTCAATCCTCTATCAAATCAGTTACGTATTAATTTATTAATTACTTCATTTAGGCTCCTTCATTTGATAATTCCCTTATATATTTCATCTCATTTTCATTTCATTTTATTTCAATCAGGGTAATATTTTTTACAAAAATGATTTCACAGTTAAAATAAATCAATAAAAAATTACAAAAATAATTAAATTTCTCCCTGTGTATTTGAATTTCCCTGATTGAGTAGGTGAGAGCAAAGGCTATAACAGTACCTGACTAGATCCCGCCACTCAGAAAAGAACTTATATTTATTCCTTCACTTATTTTCTTATTAATTCATTATTTTATTCATTCATTTTATTTTATCATATATTAACTATTTTATTTTTTTGTTTATTTGTAGAAAGTATTTCATTAGAAAAATGTTTTATTCTTCAGTTTGCCCCATGAAAAAAATTAAGTGAAAATTTTCCGCCTTTTTTAAGGTACAAATTTACTCCCAAAAATAAAAACTTTCCACGCAAGTTTTTATTATAAAATATATTGTTCTTTATTTATGTACCGTAATTTTCAGAACCAACTTCCAATTAGTTCATTTTGAACAAAGTTATTTTAACTATTTCACTTTGCCCCATATTCTCCTACTTCTAAATATAATTGTTTAGTAAATTTAGTTTCAGATATTTGTTTCGTCCTTTTTTTTCCCTTCTTTTAGGAAATTGACAAAAAAAAAAAAAAAAAAAAAAAAAAAAAAAAAAACTACTCATAATTCGATTTTCCTTTATTATATTCTTAAATCAGCAGATGAAAAGAATAAATATTCCAATAGTATTGGCATTGAATAGGTACCTTTTCATTAATATTGAAAAATGTATATTCTTACTTCAAAATAGTAGCACCAGTAATTCATCTAAGGCTCTTAGTTGCAGAAGAAGTTAAATTTATGACTAAAAAAAACCCATAAAGTTAAACTAAAAAAAAAAGCTTTTGCAGTTACTTAAACCTAATTTTTAACACGAATTGATCTATTGCCATATTTGTGAATTTTCTTGTATGATTTTGGTCTTGCAAGATTGCGCGTAATGATTTCCCATTGTCGTCGCTTTCGTTCGTTTTGTGATTTATGGACAATGAAGTACATGATTCATTGCCGTTGTTCCTTTAAAAAATATTTTCAGAATTTGCGCCTCTGAAATACTGAGTTTCATTTTCCATCTTTCTTTCTTTTATTTTTTACAACTTCCTATATATTGAATTTTATTTGTGCTTCCTTTTTCATTTCTGTAAATTTGATGAAAAATAATTTAGTATGAAATGCTTATATACTGTAATTATGAATGATTACACTAGTCTGCAAAATAAAAAAAAAATCTGTTAAATGGAAAAAAAAAACCTGATCTTAGTCTAAAATGATGAGCTGAATTCAAATATGCAAACGGTTTTTCTCCATCACCCACAGATTTTGTGTAACACGAGACAGAAGTTTGAAAGAAATGTGCATATTCACACGCATGACTAATACTAAAACAATGATCAAAAACTTAGCTATTGTTCTTTTCTTTCTATATTTGGCATCAGAAACATCCCTTTTAAGCGTCTAGCATTAATCAGCAAACATTTATTCACTTGAACAATGGGGGCCCCTCCAAAGATACTTTTTTAGCTATACTTTAATAATACTTAGAAATTCTGGTTTTAAGTATTCAAATTCAGCACCAGTGTTACAAAAGCTCAACAAAGTTCTTAAAAAGGCCTAACTTAATATGAAAGGTCAGTAGAATAACAGGTCCAGCCTCTTTTTTTTTTTTTTTTTTTTTTTTAATTCTACTTGCCATTGCTATCCCATTTGCATAGGAGAAAACAGCGTTGTATTAATAAAATTTAGCAGTTAATAATATTTGTTTAATTTAATTTTAGGCCAGAAATAATTGTCCCATAATATGTGTTGTACTAAATTTTAGTTAAAAATGACTTACAAATCTTCCATGTGTTTTCTTCATTTCGACTGAATATGCTAGTGATACCGAAGGCAACGTGTTTCAATCATGCTTTTAAACTAGTTTTGAAAGAAGTAATACCAAGTCTCATCTGTTTGATATTAAAATACAAACATATCCATTACATAGACAATACTATTGCAGTATACTAAAGCGTTTTTATTAGAGTAAAATCTATGAATTCTTTATGTTTGGTTTCAAATATAAAATTACAGAAAATTATTCTATTCATGTAGCGTATATCACGAAAATGGGATGCCATTAAGACTGACTACCATGTTACCACTGGAGTACCAGCACACCTATCTATCAAAACACTACTTGTCTTTATGACAAGATTTTAATTGTTAGTTATGAATTTTTATCATTACGTTATATAGGAAAACATGGGAAAAATAAATCATTTAAAACCTATGATTACACATAACCTATGATTATACAAAAACTGTGAGTGAAGGGAAAATTCTGATTAAATATTTGAAATCAGCGTCAAAAATTACATTAGAAAAACCATAAATGTTTCATTTTGCAAAATCTTTTTTTTGCCAGTCTATTAGTTTTATCATAACGTGGTATAGGAAAACATGGGGAAAATAAATAACTTAAAACCTATAATTACACAAAAACTGTGGGTGTTGGAAAAATTCTTAGTGTGTATTTAAATTCAGCGTCAAAAATTACCCTATAGAAACACTGTAAATGTTTCATGTAACAAAACCTTTGTTTACCAGTGTTGTTATTTGAATAACGACTTTTTTATACCAACTATATTTAAATTAATTCATTTAGGATATGTTTCTCATTTGCATTTTTGTTGCTTTAAAATAAATGGACTTTTTAATATTAGAATTTTTTTGTTTTTATTATATTTTGTGTTTGTCTCTTACTGTACAGAAAATTAATGTTTTGATTGCTATTTCATGCATTATGTTATAACTTTTACAATATTTAGGTTTATATTTGCTCTTTTGTATGATAGTTAGTATGGATGAACAAGTAATACAAAGACTGAAATTCATGCAAATAAAACAACCTATGGGAAAATGGAATAATTCTCCGTTGAACATATAAATTAGCTGCAGCTGTTGACTCTGTTAACACTTTATTTGCCACTAATATTTTGAAAACTTTTTTTTTATTTCATAATCCATTTTATAAATGTTATAAATTTTTTAAATGATATTTTTAGAGGACTAATAACGAAATCAATTTCTATCAAGCACTATCGTACTCAGCATTTTAAAAACTAGCAGTTATATGCATGAAAATCAGTTAATCATTTAATCAGTTCATCATCATCAGTTAATCAGTTAATCATCAGTTAATCATCATTGCGTAAATGAGATATAAATGAAAGAGACATAAATAAATTGCCGGGTACATACCACACAAAGTCAGATGCGTTCACAAAGCTGTAACAAAAAAAAATTCAAAGCGATTTGATTTTGTAGATTGTCTTTCCTTTACATTTTATAACAATAAAGATGCAAACACTCTTTCAATTTCTTCGTCAAAACTTTATTTTGGATACTTCTAGTTTGATAAACACTCAATATTTTTGAATTGTTCAAACCTTGAATGTATTCGTACGTTCATGCACTGAAGAAAATATATATACATAAGTATTTTTGTTATGAAACGCATCAAAAAGGTATTTAGTTGCTGAACTCTTCGACGGAATTTACGTTTCGTAAACAACTAGAGATGCTTGATTTATGTGAAGCGAATAAGTTATTTGTTCAGGAAGTATGAATGAGAATTTAAAAAAAAATGACGTATATTTTATCAACTTTTCACATTTATACAATACTTGAAATATTTAGTAGAATTATGCATTTTTTTTCTTCCAAAAGTAATTTTCTTTAAAACAATCTCATTTAAAGAAAGCGAAAATCACGAGAGAGATATAAGGGCTAGGAGATATATGTAGTCAAATGAGGCAGTGAGAGGCAAAGGGATGTAAGTAGACGTTTTCAAATTTTGAATGAAACGCGTTTAAAGTTGCAATCCTAAGTAGACTTTCATTAAAATGCTTTTCTAAATCTTGCTGTATAGCAGCACCTACCAGAATTACTATTACTATCTCTTGCCACAAGACAGAGGAGAGGTTCTCTACCCCCTCTACTCCGTTGTACTGGTTATCTCCACATTTTTAATTTTGGCACTTATATCCCTTAGCTTCCCTCTGCCTCAATTCATAAATGAAATGAATTAAGCATTTCATTTATGCATAAATAATTAATGCGTTGCTCGTATTATGACTTGCATTGATTTGCATTCATTTAGTTAATTGTTAACACTTTTTGCTTGTTATAACGAGTTTAGTGTCATTTACTTAGGACATTCAACCTGATGGAGTGAAGTGCACTGTAAAGTAAATGTGTCCCAATAATTATAATCGCCAGAATCTCCAATACCATTTAGAAGGCTTGAATTTCCGAATCGTTTAGTTTTTTCAATAACCATCAACCGATCCCAAGGCCAAACAATGTCTATGCGGTTTAGACTTGGAAAATTAAATGTTTCTCTCATGAGCATCTAGGTGTCGCCTGATCCGTGTATGATAACCGTATATTCTATTCGGGTAAGCAAAAGACAGGTTAACCAAGAATATTGTACCCAAATTAGTACTAAGTTAATTTCCAATCAAAAATAGAAACAATAGTTCGAAATCAATGGTATCTACTTCATTCATAGAATATTTAGTATATTTTGTAAAGAAGTCATTGCTTAAAAACTATAGATAAGCTTGGATGAATAAAATGCACATAAAAAAAGCGAATGCTAATTAGTGCTTAATTTCAACATTCCGATACTTTATCTATCACTTTCAAGTTATTTTACACATTTGGCCGAAAGAAGAACTTACCAAATTTACTATGCATAAGTATAGTAAGTAATGCATAGCAAATTTGTTAAGAAAATATATATAGACTAGACTATACTATACTATACAAAATTTAGTAAGTACTTAATAAAATTTTGAGTACTTAGTTATGCCAAACAAGACCATTATCAATCCCATAAGATTTAAAATCGGCTAAACTGTTATAAGTTTATTAAAAATATTAACTCGATTTTATCAAAGCAATTAGTGAAATATTAATTTAAACTTTTATAACTACTGAGCCACAGCAACGTGTGGCTGGGTCAGCTAGTAACATTGCAATTTATTTGCATACACTAATGCTACAGTTTACTGAACTGTTCAAATTTGAGCGAATTATCTTTCTAATTTAAAAATAAAAGAAGTTTCCTCGTAAAGAGAGTGTTTAAATAATAAAAAAAAATGTAGTCTTTAAGCTTAACTTTGCTTTTATTTACTTATTTAATGCTGAAACTTTTACTGGAATGTATGAAAAAAAGAGAAGAACAAGAAAAACTAGGTTAATAATTAAGCAAATTGTTACACACACGCACACAGACACACACACACACACACACACACACACACACACATATATATATATATATATATATATATATATATATATATATATATATATATATATATATATATATATATATATATATATATATATACAGTGGCGTAGCTACAGTGTTTGCCGCCCGGGGCGGATCCTCAATTTGCCGCCCTTTCGTTGTGAAATAGCTAATACAGAAAACTGTCAAACGTGTTTAAATTAAAACTAGAAATTTAATTGAAGAAAAAATAAGACCTTATTACTCTCTCAATACTTTCAAAAGGAAAAAAAGGCGGGGGGGATAAGGGCCCACACTTGGAGAAAATTGCTAAATTTAAGTCAAAAACCGAAATTTTAAAGTTATTAGAAAGAGCGCGTTGGGTTTGCTCCCGATTTTTTTCAAAATTAATCTCATTTTGTGTTTCTTTGTTGACGTTAGGGGATGGCTGGGCAACGAAAGGAAATTTTACGACATTTTAAAATGCAGCTTTGGCTACGTAGAAGAAGTCAAGGAAATTGGGAATGGTCAGATACTCAATGTGAAAATTTTAAGCTCTGAAATATGAAATTTTAGGCTATCTTCGGCAACGCAATTGCATGCGTATACTTACGCTGTTGTAGGCGTTATGGTAGAGAGAAGCGCTGAGGCTTCTTACTGAAATGTTTTTTAAATTGAAATCAATTTTAAGGGTATCTTTGGTGGTTTGATTGAAAGGGGAAGGTTCGGGTTCTTTCTTTGGAAATTTTTCGGCACCGAAGTCTCAAAACAGAATTCTAGGCTGTCTTTGGTGACGTTGAGAAGTTCCCTAATGGCTTAAAAAATGTTGCGAAGCCAAGCAGTTCTCTCCTGAAAAATGTCCGTAATTGACGTCCGACTTTGGGCTTTGTTTTATAATGTTAGGAGGAAGAGGGGACAGAGAGAAGTTTCCCTCTAAAAATCATTCTTAAAGCTGAATACTATTTTAGACTATCTGTCAGAAGGAAGGGTTATGGAGCTCTTCTACTCACGCAAATTTCTAAGAAAAGTTTTTTGGGATATCTTTGGGACGTAAGGAAAAGGGGTAAAGTGTTCTTTCCTTTCGAAATTTTTCAAAATTGAAGTTTTAAAAACAGTTTTAATCTTTTGAGACGTTAGGTGAGAGGGGAGGGCGACTAAGATATCTGTCTTGGAAAAATTCCAAAATTGAAGTCCTAAAAAACGTATTATAGGCTATATTTGATCACTTTAGGAAATCAAGGACAGTCAGGGTTCAAATGCTGTTTTCACAAATTGATATTGAAGTATCCAAGCTTTAAAAACGTAATTTTAAGCTAGATGTTGAGACTTTAGAAGAGAGGGTGGGAGTTTTCTCCTGGAAAGTTTTCAGAATTAAATGCCTAAATATATACTTTTTGACTGTGTTTGCTATGTTAGAGAAAACGGTAGGGTTAGGCACTCTGCCTATAGAAATTTTTGAACATTGAGGTCTAAAAACGTATTTCTAAACTACCTTTGGTGATATCAAGAAAAGGGATAAGATATTAAAGCGCTCCCCTACCTAAAAACATTTTCGCACTGTTCGACTACAGATTGGGGGTGGGACATGTTCCCAACCGGAATTATTTGAAACTGAATACTTTAAAACGCATTTTAGACTATGTTTGGATAAGTTGAGGGTCCAACCCAAATGTTGAAAAATGAAATTCGCTTACCTTCATAAGGAACAGATTAACATGTGATCTAAAATTGTCGGATAGATTATCTACTCTCAAAAGCGAGGAAACGGAAATCCTTTAAACTTCGTTTAAAGAATAGAACTCTTGTAAAGAGTGGGAAATCAAAGCAAACCCTGAAACATATGAAGTGTGATGAGCAATAAATTGTTTCGTGTAACATTTTACACTTCCCCCTCTTTTTCTTACTCTTGTCACCATTTTCCTGAAGTTAAAAAAAAGGAAATTTTTGTTTCACGAGCAGGCTTTCAAGAAACTCTAAACTAAAATCCTGTATTAGCTTTTTCTTAAAACAAAAATTGGAAAAGTTCTTTGTTTTCGTCTTCCGGAAGTTTACGTCTACAGTCTAAATAACAGATTTTTAAAAAAATACTATGCACTTTTCATAATGCACTGAAAAAGAGAAAATAACTTTTCTGGATCAGAATGGAATATTTAAGTATTACTTTAGTTTTCAATTATTCCAATAAAATAACACCTCAAACAAAGAAAAAAGCGGCTCAAGTTTGGTATAGAATTTCTTATTATTATCGAGCTTCCAATCATAAATTTGAGTGTTGAAACACGCATTAATTTTCTGGGAAAGTTTGGTTTGAAATGACTTGGTGTCACTTTCTTGGAATAATTGAAAATTACAGGAATACTTAAACTGTCCATTATGCCCCCGAAAAGTTATTTTGTCCTTTTGAGTGCTTTAAGAACAGATTTTCTTGCATGCAGTAATAGATTAAAACCATAATTTCCTTATTTGGAAAATACATTTAAATTTTCCACATAAAAAGGGCCAATTTGCCGCCCCTAGAAAAGTGCCGCCCGGGGCGGACCGCCCCCTCCGCCCCCCCTTAGCTACGCCACTGTATATATATATATATATATATATATATATATATATATATATATATATATATATATAAAACGTACCGTACATACAAATATCAATGACATGATATCTGTATATGAATTGATAGAACATGAAATGCGTATCTATTTCAGATGGCCTTGTCATTAAAGAACGGTACTGAAAACATGTAAATCTTACAATTTATTGAATTTTAAAATTAAAGATTGTATTTTTGCTATCTCCGTATTTATTCTTTTATGGTTTTAAGAAAAAAATAAATTTGAGCAATAAATCATGTCTTTTACTAGTTTTCAAGACTATTTTTACTAATTGCTTGGACAAAGCATGAAGCTTTTTTGAAGTCTTTTTGTTAATCGCTTGGCTAACATTCCTTCGCATTAACGCTAGTTATTAGTTTATAAAAGTTTTTTTAATTTATGTATACAACTATCATAGGTTAAAGTTGCCACATTTCGTCCTCCCTAATATTTGTAGCCTTTTATAAACATAAGTCATAATCAATTAATCTAAAAAAATATATATAACATCAGCAACTATGCCTGCACATGATATTTAAGCTTAAATACAAAAAAATGCAATTTGGTTTTCCTTTAAATAAAAGTCTTCAAAGAATGCACTTTTACCAGATTAAAAAATTGTCCTCTCTAAGTCATCCCTTCAATACGCATACTTAAAGGGGTTATAATAGGTTAAAAACCTGGTAAATAGTAATAATAATGGATTGAAAATTGTGTTAATAAAAAACATCACAAATTTAGTGTTTTTTTTTTTTTCAAAATACTTAATTAACAATTGTAAGATTAGTTTTTCAAGCCAAAATGGCATCCTGCTCTACCTGAACTGACCTTAACGCAGAAAAAGGCTCAGATTATTCAGTTTACAGCTTACTCTAAACAAAAATATCAAAACTAAATACACACATTTTAATGAATCTAAAAGAGACTTTTTCAGATAGTAATATGTTAAATCAAGTTTTCAAAAATCAGAAAAGTTGTTCCCAAACGACAACACATACGACTAGGACTAATGAAACTTCCACAAATAACTAGTGTTATTGACTGCAATCAGAAAAAAATATTGCCACTGACGACACCTAGTGCCAGACCATCGAAACTTAGGTCATTATTTAGTTATCAATATATTTTTATACCTTACAAATTCTATCCCTAACATAAGATATTAACAGATTAAAAGGCAACGCTAAGAAATGATTTCAGGGCTATTGGAGAAAAGTGAACTGTACTGCACCTTGATCAAGTACTAAAACAAGTTGATGCGAAAGAAAAATATGTTTTTTTTTCTTCTTTTCAACCATAGGTTTTCTGTTCCTTTCTTTCTTTTTTTTTTTTAAGAGGAAACACATTGAAAATGTGGCAAAAAAAAGTTAAGTTTAACTAAGCGAAAAAAACTGCCTTTAATTGTGTGATGTTGAATATCTAATTTTTATTGCGTAACTTCCTAGTGATGAAAGCAATGAAAATGTCTTGACTTATTATATAAATACGTTTTCATCAAGTTAGTTATTTTTTTTTAATTCAACTCACACAATTTCTATGTGGGAAATGTCTTCATAATTGTTTTAACTGTGTGTAAGGATATTCATTTGCTTCCTACGTAATCGTTATAGACAGATTTTAATGTATAGATTATATACGTACACGAACATATATGTATTATATATATATATATATATATATATATATATATATATATATATATATATATATATATATATATATATATATATATATATATATATATATATATATATATATCTGTGTGCGCGTGTGTGGTTCTGTTCAAACCGTACATTATTTTTAATCCCGGGTTATAAGTAAAGTTAAAGATAGAGATAAGCATTTACTTGTACATAAAATTCGAACAACTTTAACTAGTTAAGACAACAATTAGATATGGATATTTCTTACATGAAAAATTTAGAGACTAAATATGTCAGAATAGTTCCTAACTCATTTCTGACATCACCTGAATTGTCCCTTCATTCACCAATCCAGATATTTTTATTCATTGATTTATTAAAGAATTTAACATTGTTTAAAGCAATTTTTGTTTGTGCTTTTAAATCAAGACAGATATACTAATCCAGAAAAAGAACTCCATATTTTAACCATTAATTTTTATACCTTCAGAAGATTTAGTAATACCAAATTTAAACGACATTACGCCAACGAATTAATGACTAACATTACAATCTCGATCTATTCCGGCGGACTGCTCTCCGGCTTACTCCATATGCATAAAAATATGGGATATGACTGGAAAGTTAATTTTGATCCACCAACCCCATTGATTGCTTTATTAGTTGTCCCAGGAAGTTGATGACATTATCAAGAAGTGTCGATCGATACTCTTCGGTGCATTGGGAAGAGGATGCAACATCATTTTATTCGCTTTCTGATTACTTGTAACACGTTTCATGGTTAGTTTAGCGTCCCCATGTTTACTGGAGCATGGATTACATATTCCAGAGAGAAATAAAAACATTTTCTCCACTTGTCAACTTATCTATACATATTTATACATCGTTAGGAGGCGTTCGCAATTTAAAAGGATTTTCTGAGACTTTCGTTAATTGATGACAGAGTGTAACGATTTTATTTATTTATCATTATTATCATTCTACTTATTTTTTGCTTTCTTAACAATGTCTTTTATAATAATATTAATATGTCATGTTTTAAAATGTGTTATTCATAATTTGTAACACTAGCTTGCGAATTTAAACTTTTGTTTTGTTGTCTAAAGTATTAAAAGTATTTTAATATATTGTTCTGATTTCAAATTTTCAGTCCGTTTACTTCTATCACTTTGGGGTTTCTTGCATGGCAAAATCATTTTAAAGTATTGTTTAATTGCAAGAAATTCATCACACGCGATTTTTTTAAAGAAAAAACCATATTTGATAAACAGAACTCGCTGAATTTAGTTATATTATAACTCTCTGGACATACGGACTTACGTCGCGAGGAAATTAAAATGTATTTAAGGGAAGTAAAATCGTTTTAAAAGAAAAGCATATTTTCAGTAATTTGTTTCGACGGCACAGTAAATAAGAAACTATTTTTTTACTACATCATAATAAAGTATAATAAAGTAGTAGTTGAAGAACAACCTGAAATTTTCATTAGCTTTATGAAGAAACGAGCCATTGAAAGTGACTCTCCGCCGACATCTGACAGCAGAAAAAAAGGAAAAAAGAGTAACTTCAGTGTCCCTCATGACTGCTTACTGGTTCACCTTTAGCCGAAAAATCAAAATGATTTAATTACTTAATATGTTTCTGCTATTAAAAACGTCGATTGTTGTTGTTTTTTTCGTTTTAATCTTATTTTAAAACAGCAAACTTTTCTTCGATGAGAAACCAGTATTTTGACTCCCAACTGCTGAGAAAAAATGAAACATCGAAAGACCAGAGCAAAGGTTATCCAAAGGTCTGTCAGTTTGCAGGTCGTTTTAAGGGCCACCATGTGCAGTCTTTAACATAAAAGTTTAAAAAATATTTTGGATTAAAAATAAAAGGACAGCAATAATATTGCCAATTATAAGACTCCTTACTTTAATTACTTTTTTATCTCAGAGACGTAAAATTAATTATTGACTATCGTCCCCATTAGTCATCGTTTTTAAAGAAATTATTTAAACACCATAATGAAACTCATGACCAACGGCACGTAGTGCCACTGTACCATCCTCAAGAGACCTAATACGAAAGTCTTGAAACTAGATTAAATTTTACTGAAATTCACAACAGAAAATTCTACGCCACCCTCTTCTTTTCTTAAAGCCATTTTATTTTTTTATAGTAAAGAATAGCTTCTGGCTCTAATAGCAACTTTTCCATAAATGTAAATTATTTAAGCAATTAAAATGCCAGAAGAGAATTTAATACATGACATAATATTAAGAAATGAACTAATCAGATAATGATCAAGGGGGGAAAACCGATAAATGTGTTTGAATGTTAAAAAAAGAAACAAAAACAATATTAGAGATCAAAACAAAAAAGCCAATTGATTTGTTCATACTGCTTTTTATTCCCCCCTCCCCACAATAGACTAAACCATTGACTTAATCATAGGAAAACTAAAGCATCGATGTAAGTAATAGTCATGTTATACTTTTAAATCTTAAAATGCTTATTTTCATAGCCTTTTTATTCATAATGCAAAATCAAGGGTCATTTTTATTGATAGCATAGCCTCAGATATTTGGCGATTATTTCGCTAGAAATTTTTTAAATATATTTCGTTATAAAAACAATGCCTGAAATATTTAAAAATGTCATTTGCAATACTTTACGAAAATAATTTTCTTTGGTCAAATTCATTTATCCCAAGAATGCTGCAGGAAAATAAAAAACATTTTTATTGTTCCACGCATGCGAGTGCAATTTGTTGGATAAAATTTAAACTACAGTTTAAATTTATGTACGCATATCCTTGCTGTTTCTAATCACAACAATTACTATGTCAACTTGAACATTTTGACGTTACGTTAAAAAGAGGAGAAATCTCTGAAGTTTGTTTTTCTTATGCAGGCTTATGTTGAATAGCTAAGAGACAAATTAGTCTCATAAAGGAAGAATTAACATATTTATGAGGCAGATGTTACTTTTAGGTTATCGCCAAAGATATGAGGGCAATAATAGTGGTATGTGAAGGAGTTTATTTATTTAAAAATGCCCTCCGTTTATTCTGCCATCAGTAGAAGTTTTAAAGAATGCAAATTTTTTAATCTATGTAGCATATCTGCATAAAAAAGCTAAAAAGTAGAATATTTTACTTCACGCATATTTAAACAGCGTCTTAAACACCATATATACAAAACGCTGTAAACAATTAAAGCTTATCGTTACATTAGAAAATAATTTGAAATTATTTTTTTTATATGGTTTATTGAAATTAAGAGCTTTGAGGTGCTAAGATGATAGGTACTTCAATTAAGTTACATAACTTAATTAGATAACTGAAGACTCATTCGAGACAAAATAAAACGAAAACTTCGCTAGCTCAAATTTTAGTCTTAATTAAAACTGGACATAAGTTATTTCAAGTAGTAAATAATTTTAAGGGAAAAAAATAGTGATTCAATGTGTAATGATTGGTAATAGATCCACTCAAGCTAACAAAAGTTTAATTTTATTTATTTTTACTTTAGAGACAAATGTTATGTAAAAATAGATGTTTAAAATATTTCAACTATACGGACGCCAGTTGGATATTTTTGAACAAAATACAAACTGTTTAAAAACTAACACTTTGTAGTGGTATGTGCAGTTCATAATACACATGCAGACTCCATGCGTTTCTTGTTTATTTTTATTAAAGCTAGATCTGATAACAATTAATCTTCAACTACATTGATCTCTAGCTCCGATACATCTGCAAAACACCTCCCAGGTATACAAAAAATGTTAATTGAGCAGAAAAGTAAGAAAAAAACGCGATAAATATTTTGATATATGATCACAAGTACTGAAAGATTTTGACGAGCATACTCCTGCATTGAAACTGGTATTTAATCATATTCAGTAGTTAAATTCGAAACTCCTTCGGCACCTGAAATGGAGTTAATTGAGTTAAGCGAAAATGCTTTTTCTCTTTAAAAATGATCCCATAGAATTCTCAGAAAATAGTATTGAATGTACGTTCCTACGACAGCATGCACCATTTATTTTCCTGTGTTGGAATCACTTAATGCTGCGAGTCAATATTTTCTTTTATGACAAAAAATATCACCAGTTTCACGGAAGCCAAGCCAATTAAGGTTTCGCGTTGCGAAGTTCGATCAAAATATTCAGTTACGCATTTTCAAACAAGATATAAAAGATAATATGACACTACATTTTTCACGTGATTTAAAAATTACTATACCTTATATTGTAAGATGTTAGATTTTAAAATTTAACATTTTTACTTCTTAAATGAATTTCTCTATAGTGCAGTTATTAATGCATAAAATAAAATATTTTAAGATATGTGTTTATTATTTTTATTTATACCGGTATTTAAACATGTAGTTGTATATTAATAAATCATTAAGTATACATGTTGTAACAAATTATTATTTTTGTGTTAATTCTTTTTTTTTTCTTTTTGTAACTTCTTATGTTAAATAATAAGTAAAGACGTAATGTATTTTTCTATAAGTTATATATTAGGCAATAAATTCTTAAAACTAAACAAAAACTAATAATTGCAGAAACATTGCGTTTTCAGTTTTATCAATTAATGCAGCCTCCTTTATTATTGCCAAATTTAAATGTGGCCGCCAGTGGTATTAATATTCCTCACTTCCGATACATACCATTCTAATCATTGCACTGATCGAGTATCCAGATTCGAAATTGTATTGATTTATTATCCTAGTTTGAATGCTGGACAGACGGGAGAAATATAAGAACTGTTAGGGAATGACAGCTGTCATTCCGTGCTCTGTCATGTCAATTTTGAAACGACCTCGTTAAAATAATACAGTTACAGTATAATGTGTATTATAGATTATATACTACATAAATCTGCCCAATGTAGAATAATAAAGAAATTAAAAATATTTTGAACTTAATTGAGCATTGAAAACTTTTTTGTTAATAATATGTTGCCTACTTTCCCAGCAAAAGTCAGATAAAAAAGAAAAAAGAAGAAAAATTTATTTGAATTTTACATCTTGAATTCAAATTATGTTTTTCGCAATCACGAGTGTGTGTATGTAGGCGTGTGTGTCTGTGTGTAGGGGTATGTGTATGTGTGTGTAGGCATTTGTGTTTGTGTGCAGGCATGAATGTGTGGGTAGTTGTGTGTATGTGTGTTAATGTTTTTGTGTATGTGTAGGTGTCTGTATGTATGCATATGTGTTTGTGTGTGTATGTGTGTGCGTGTGTAGTTGTGTATGTATGCGCGTGTGTGTAGGACATGGATGCAACCTCGAGACGGCTTTCGCTATAGGAGCAGCATCGTGAGGAGCCGGTCGACGGTGATGGTGCGGAGGGTGGCGGTGGGAAAATAAAATGATAGGACGCCAAAAACAGTCAAATGAAAGCAATAAGCAATCGTGATTGCTCAAAAAAACATGAAAGAAAGCTTAATGCATCTTGAAAATATCGCAAAAAAAGTCGAAAATAAATTAAATAAATAAATAAATATCGAAAAATTAAAAATTGGAAAGTAAGGTATTGAGATGGGGGAAAATTTCTGTCTTTCGGTCGGTCTGTCGATCTGTCTGTGCCCCTAATAAATTTTAAGTCCGATTCGAACAATTTTTTTTGCTAAAAAGATCTCAGCAGGGACACCTCTTTCCCATAGTTCATTTTTTTAACTGAAAAATATTTCGTTCAATTTTGAATAGTTCAAAAAAAACATAACATTAGCGCCTACGGGAAAATTCAAGGCAAATATAAATTCTGAACTTACGTGGCGAATTTACTTCAAACAAACTTTGTAGGGAAAAGCTTCTGAAGAGAAATATGTATAGAAAATATATTTTTGATTTGAACAATTTTACGCTCAATTTTTGAATAGTTCAAATCCCGTAACATTAGCGCCTACTGAGAAACTAAAAAATCAATACAGATCCCGAACTTGAAGGTGGATTTACTCCAAAGAAATTTTGTTGGAAATAGCTCTTGATGACCAACTCCTAACTCCGACTCCTATAATTTTAGGGCAGTTGACTCCGACTCCTGTACACAAAAACCAGTCAGACTCCGACTCTCTGACTCCGGTTCTGATTCCGTAGCTTTGGCAAAAATTTAGACACGATAGGAAAATGACCGACTGCGAATCTTGGAATTTATAAGTCTTCGATTCCGACTTCTTTATCCCAAAATAAGTCCGACTCCAACTCCGCAAACATTGGCAGAGTTGCCGACTTTGAGGGAAAGAGACTGATTTCGACTCTGAGTCTTTGAATTAAAAATCTTCACTTTTATACTCCAAAAGGAAAAAGACTCCGACTCCGCAGTCATGGTTTTCTGTGAAATAATTATTGTTGATTTGATACGTTTTTATCTTAACTCTAAAGCATTAATTTATGTATTTAGTTTTAGGCGGATAAATTCGGAGTATGTCTCTACATAAAGATAAGAGCAGACGATTTTTTTATTATGAAAATTATTTCTTTAAGTTGGCATTTTATTGTTTTTTATTTATTTTTGAAAGTACATTTTTTTTAAAATTATTTTTATCAACAGGAGAAAAACAAGCGATTTTTTTTTCTGATGCAATGTATTTATTTTAATGAGATTATTATTCTTAATTCTTTTCTTTTTGATTCCTTTTAAAAACGATTAAAGATTTTTTATGTCTAAGATGCTTTGTTTATTGGTGCTACTACTTTAATTGTACGTTTATTTATTTTTTTACGCATCTATTTCTTCAGAAATGCGAGGTATATTTTTATTTCTAGAAATCAGCTAAAAATAGAATGCTAAAAAGTTACGTTTAAAATAATTTGCGATTTTAGCTAATTTTGAGAATATTGATCAGATACTATAAAGTCGATATTGGTATAAGGGAAAGCAGGCTCGTTTAGTTCTGGAAGGAACCTCTTGTTATTTTTAGCAATTAGTTTTTAATAATGCTTTTAATGATAAAGCCATTTAAAAAATATTTTGCATTTAAGTTTGATACTTTTAAAACGAAACTTAAATATTAATATTCCAACATCCTTTCCCCAATACAATGTGCAAGATTTTAATGATAAATCCATTTAAAAAATATTTTGCCTTTAAGTTTGATACTTTTAAAATGAAACTTAACTATTAATATACCAATAGCATTTCCCCAATACAATGTGCAAGAAATTTATCGTAGCAAATCACTTCAACCTAAACTCAATGAAACTACATTTATTTAATTATTTATGCTTCTGTTTTTCTTTCGTTATATTTTCTTTTTACATAGTTAATTTCGTTACTTTTTCTCAATTAGTTTCTTTTTATGAAATACATTCAACATTTTTTGATATACCTATCACGTATGTTTTTAGAATACTCAGTTGAGATAAATTGAAGAAATCATTATCAATGTGTGTACGTGTTTTTTTTTCCTTTTATTTTTATATTCTCTTTTTATCCTTATATTATTATTGGCTTTGTACTAGTAAAAAGTAACAATATTACATTGACTTAAAATGTACTTTTTCTGAAATCTAAATTATATTCAACAAACTTCTACTTGATTTCAAAACATTTATTTTGAGTTATTTGCTATTTAGCAACCATTGTGCCATTTCTTTCATTGGACAATAGTTTTAAGAGAAGAAAACTCATGAACTAAATGCACATGCATATTTTTCGAATGTGACAAGACCAGTGGCGTAGCTAGGGAGGGGCGGAAGGGGCGGTCCGCCCCGGGCGGCACTTTTTGGGGGGCGGCAATTTCACACTTTTGATGCGAAAAAATTTAACGCTTTTTCCCCAATAAGGAAATTATGCCTTTGATCTATAACTGGAGGAAAAAAAAAAGAAAAGAAAAAAAGGTCTTCGAATTGTAAGGTTTTGGTACAACTATGATGATTAAATTACTCTTATACAAAACATGTGTTTTTCTTGTGGTCATCTCAGCACTATTATTTGTTTTTTCTCTTCCCTCGTCTGAAGCTACAGAGTGCGGGAGGTGGTAGTGTAAAGTCAAGGGACCATGATTTTTTCCTTTTACTGTTAAAATTCACTATTGCGAAAGAAACAATACACTTCATAACGTTTCGTTATATGATGAAGCTATCACTTTATTTTAAGAAAGTTCCTTGGAGAAACCACCTTATTAAAAATAAAAATAAAAACCACTTTTTTTAAAGGAAAGTAACAATAAGAGTAAAAGGTGACAAGTCTCAAATGGTGGGCGATTTCTTGCTTATTTTGAAGATAGCATTATCTGTTTCAACAATTGCTTTTATTTGTCACTGATTACAAAACTTTCACTAAGACAGAATGAATTTTATGTTCATTTTAAAGAAACATTTATTCGCAACTCGAATAATAATTGCTTGTGTTACTGTTTTATATCAGCAAAATCCTTTAAACAAATGAGTTAAATGAGTTTCAGTGAGAAACTCATTTAGTCATTCATTTTAAGGAAAGGTTTTTAATCAGTAAAATTTTCTCTAGGCAAAGGCTTTCACATTTACATCAAAAGTAATGATTTTTGACTTCTCATGAATCACAGTATGGTGAATCGAATGTAAAGGGTCTCTTTATCTTATCGTCTTCAATCAGTGAAAAATAGAATCATCCAAAATTGGCAATATAGCAGTACCGGATCTAGGGAAGGAAGAGGGGGTGAATCTTGCTCGTACCCTAGGTGGGAAGTTATAACTCCCCCTGAGAAACCAAATTGATCCGCTGAATTAGCGTTTCTAAAACTTAAAATCAGGAAAATTTCCCCGACCTATAAGATCTTTCCTATACTGTCACAATGCTTAAAATGTATTTTCAGGACTTGAATTTTGAAAAACTTCCAGAGGAGAGCCACTAACCATCCCATTCTCCTTTAACTTGGCCAAACATAGCCTAAAACAGCGTTTTTTGGGGCTCTTTTTTCAATCCTCCCCCTTTTTTGCTGTCTAACGTTGCCAAAGAAAGCTTTAAAATGTGTTTTAAGGCCAGAGAGTTTTGACCCACCAAAAACAGCTTAAAATTGTTTTCTTAAACCCTCAAAAAATGTCAAATTTTTCGGGAAGAGCAACCGAACCTTCCTATCTCTTAACGTCGCCAAGCAGCCCAAAAGTGCAGTTTTACGCCATGAGTCTCGAAACATTTCTAAAGGATAATGCATACTCCATTCCTCCCCATCTTATCTTTTAACCTATTATTGAGTTTTTAAAACTTCAATACCAACAAATTCCTGAGGGCGGTCAAGCTTTGACGCTTCTTGTAACGTGATTAAAGATAGTCTAAAATGTGTATTTAGGACATCAACTTCGAACTTTAAAATTTCCAGCTCATCTAATGTCTCCAAAAATAGCTTAAAGTAGGGTTTTTCAAAGTTAAATTTCAGAAAAATTCTAAGTAGGGACACCAAATGTGCACGAAATCACCTAACGTCATTACAGTTCGCTCCAAACTTCGTTTTTTAAAAATTTCTGAGGGAAGATCACAAAGCTTTTTTTTTCTCAGTGATGAAGAGTTGAAAATGAGCAAGTTTCGAAAAAGATTTTGGGTGGGAAACCCCCCTCCGAACTCTCTCTCTCATAACGTTGTTCGCCAAACAACAGCTAAAATCGCGTTTTTAGGACGTCATTTTCAAAAGGTTTTAAGGGGAGAGGGAAAACCATTTGACTTCCCAACATTTGGGAACTTATGCCGTCAAAGATAGCCTTTGCGTTTTTGAAGCTTCGGCATCGGAAAATTCCAGAGAGCTCCCGAACGTTCCCTATTCTCTTTAACGCCATCAAAGATAGACTAAAATTGATTTCACGTTCGAAAATATTTCGGGAGGAAAGTCCAATCTTTGTTGGAGTCTGGGGAGGCCCTTACACCACTAGATAGAGCCTACAGTTACGTGTTTTTCAGTTTAGTTGAAAAGCTTTCCGTACAGCGCCCCCGAACCTTCCCTATGTCTTCAAGTATTTATAAACAGCTTAAAATTGCTTTTTTTAACACCTCAATTTCGGAAAATTTGCTTGAGAAGTCCCGACCCCCTAACGTCACCAAAGAAAGCATAAAACTGATTTTAATTTTGGAAAAAAAAAAATCTGGATTGAGCTCCAAGCCCCTTTTCTACTTAAAGCTTCCCTAGCTTACTTAAAATTGCTTAAATTTCCGAATTTTGGCTTAACTTTTGGAATATTTCGTTGGGGATTTGAATTCTTTTTTTTTCTTTTGCAGGAAAATTACGAAAGAAAAAAGATAAGTTTATTTTCTTCTTTTTTAAAATCTTATTAAATACTTGTGACTTTTTAATGTATTAACTATTTTCCATCAAAAGGGCGGCAAACTGAGGAACTGCCCCGGGCGGCAGAAAGTGTAGCTACGCCACTGGACAAGACTTCCTATTATTTCAGAAATTTATTTACTTGTGTAACTTGTATATGCTTCGATTACACAGAAAATCAAATAATTTATTTATACCTTCCAACATTGAAAAATTGTGCACATATTTTTTATGGGGCATATTTTCTTTGAAAATTAATGCTATTTTATTTTCCCAATTTTTAGTGACATTATTTATTTTCTTATTGGTTTCTCAGCCATATGTGTTTTTTTTTTTTTTTTTTTTTTTTGGTTAAAAAAATTTGATTCCCCTTTTTTTTTAACACTCGTTATAAGTTAGAATTGCAATCTAGAACATTTTTATTGATATTGATTTATTCAACCTAAAATATATACAAACAAACCGCAGAATTTTTGCTAAATTAAGATATACTTTTGACCACCCTAAAGACAATAAGCAAAAAAACGGAGTATACGGTTGGTCTTCGTAAAATTCTAAATAAAGGGAAAATAAAAAGATTTAAAACACACACATACTATTCTGCAAGGAAATGTGGTTTCTGAGACATGTGGTCAGTTTGTTTATGAGTACTACTGAATGAGGATAGTGGTGCAAAAGGGATAACGATACACTCTCAGAAACGCATACTCTAAGGTAAGTCATATTTGACGAAATGACTTCATAAAAAAAGCTAAGAGTGCACTTTCCGTCAGATTTACGAAAATTTCGTGAAATTAGTCATGATTTTCTGACCCCGCAAGGAACGAATCGTCGCAAATGACAAAATTTGCCTTACGATTGACGAATTCTTGAAAGTGGACGATTCCTTTCTGAGAGTGTGCAAGGATACTTACTAACTCTTAGATCCTTATTTCATTATTACATACTTGCATACAAATATCACTATAAAAACATAATATATCTTGACTGCATGGTTTTCTTGTATTATTTTTAAAGGATTTTTTAACTTATAGATTTTTTTTTTCAGAAAAACCAGTAATTTATAGAACAACAATGTCGGAATCAACACCACCCGACGAATTGTCAAAAGATAATGAAACCACTCATCAAGGAACAACTTCCGAACGGATAGAAAACACTATTTCGAGTGTCGTATCCTCCCTTGCTAAGAACGAAAGTCCATCCTCCGGAGAAAAAGACAAGAAAAAAAGTTTCTGGACCGCTGGAGCATGCGATGATGGATATAGTTCCTACACAAGTACTCCAAAGTCACTAGGTAACATCCGTTAATTTCCTTGTTGATGTCAAGCTTTTTATAGATGATGACATTGATGACTTACAATTGACAGATTTGAAGGAAAGGCTTTTCATAATTAGCTATTACACTCCTCGTTGCAAATTCCACAAAAGTGACAGATTGCGCTTTTCATCAGGGAAAAAAAGGAAGTGGATGCACACAATATTAATATTTTGCGGCACAAGAAAATTAGGGTTGACCGGGGCACATTTATGCGGATTTTTTTCAATGAATTTTCTAATTTTATGTTTTAACTTAGAAAATTTTAGGCATTGCGGTTTTATGAAGCAGTTAATAGAGTCAAAATTAGTATATTCAATTGTTGCTTAGTTTGTGTTTTTAACCTTTTAAAAAATTATTTTTGAGTCCAAGTCGGTTGCGTAAATTTGCCCTGACACGGGACACGTTTACGCATATTACGCATATTTATTTTGACACCTAACGTTGTTCTTTTAGTGTGTTGAACATAATGTTTTGCCATCGTTAAAATAAAGCAAATGTATTACAGACTGAATAGTGTATAAATTAAAAGCTGAACGGGCATGAAGACAGCACTACATGATTGTAAGCTATAAGATACGAATTTGTTACTCAACTAAAAATTAAATGGTGATTTTCAAAACTAAATAGCCTGAAAATAGTAAAAAGTTTTGAGACAGTTCGGAGCGGAAAAGTGTCAGGGCACGTTTAGAACTAAGACACAGTAGGAACATGCGTTAAATGTGACGAAAACTTCAACGCGTAAACTTGCCCCGTCGCCAAGTTTGGATTTATTTTTACCGTGCAAAAAAATTAATAACATTTCAGATCATACAAATACAATTCTCAAAAAAGGATAAATTCAGCTAATTTTTATATATTTGTTCTTTCTTAAGTATTATTTATTCAAAATAAGCTTCAAAACATTCAACTCAAAATTTTCTCGACTTGGTAGAAAACAGATTATCCTTATCGCATGCTCGACCGAAGTTCGACTGATGCTCCAAAATTTGTAAGGATATTTGCTGGAGAGCAGCATCAATATGTATGACTGTTGGCTCTCTAGATATAATTCGTTTTGAAAAAAAGGCACTGCGTAAACGTGCCCCGGTTTACCCTATAATTTCTTTAGTTTTCTTTCGTTTTGCAAGCACTTGTTTTCATAAACAAGTTACTTATCAAAAAAATAAAAAGAAGATATCAAATGTACATTTAAATGAAAGGACCCCTAGTACTGCATACTAGGGGTGCACAGGGAGTCTGGATCGTTCCTATCACCCCCATTTTTCCGATTGATTATAATCTTATTTATTTTACGTCATTTAACAACGTGCACTTGTAAGGGTTAGCCCATATGACAACTAAGTCAGAAATTATATCATTACTTGTACTTCATGATAATACATGACTTATGCAATGCGCATATTCATGCAATGTAGCTTAAATCCATTTTGATTTTTATCTGTAAAAAATACTTTTTAATTCTATGTTGTAAAATAAGGGGATAAAAATCGTAAAAGATAAAAAGTCGCATTATTGTTTTTATGAAAAACGTACGTAATAATGAAAAGCAATATATCGTAGGAGTGAAAGAAAATTCTCGTTCTACGTGAAATGATGCCTTTTTTTATAATTATGAAAAAGTAAATACATAATTTCGCATGCTTTCTTGTAGATTATTTAAGTATTTGTTTTTAATAATTTATTCTATGAACTAATACTAGTTGATCAATTTAAAAATTTATTTTTTAATGTTTTTTGTTCCCGACAATAAATAAAAATAATGTGTTTGAGGGTACTTTTAAATAATTTCACTCAATTATATGGGATGTATTTTTACTTCCTTTTGCATATTAAAGGAAATATTGTATTTGCGAAAAAAAAATTCAATCAAATCTCGACCAAAATTTATATATTGCTCGCCCCGAATGAATGTTTGTTTTTTCGGCCCGACTACACGTGCATATGTACCTGAGACCGTATGGACGCCCAAAATATCGATTTTGACGATCCTCGAGTTACCATGAGTTTCCTCTTGATGTCTGTATGTGCGTATCTCGCATAACTCAAAAACAGAATGCCGTAGAAAGTTTAAATTTGGTATATGTAGATTCTTAGTGGGGCCAAGTTGTGCACCTCCCCCTTTTGGTTGCCTACGGGTGTTCCAAAAGGGATATTTTACACCTTTTGGGGAAAATCAAGTATTAATTTCAGTGCAAACTCAGGTATTATGTTATAATACTCAATTGATGAGAATATCGTCAAGCTTTGGTCGCCAAGTTTTCTCGCCGGCTTTTGGATGTTCGTCAAGAGAAAATGTCCATCAAGTTAGAAACAAAACTTGGCGAAAAAAAATATTTTTCGAATCTGGTTTCAATTTGGCACTATTGGCAGAGTTATCCAATAAATCACGTTAAAACTGACGAGATTAGGAAAATTAATCTCTGTAAAACTAAGTTTTGCATCGACAAACTAGGGTTGAAAATATTTAAAATGTTTCCTTGCTTATTTAAAGGCATTATTCGGGTAAAGTAGCCATATTTCGACTTTTCCCTTTTCTCTATTGGGTCGTCTTTTCCCTTTCTATAATTGAAAACAAAATATTAACTGTAATACAAAACGGTAATTAACGTATTACAGTAAATTCCCGATTATGCGCGGGCGGCTTATCCACAGCCTTTCTCACTTTCAATGGTCACCTTCGATGGTTAACTGAGTGTTGATAAATGAGCATATTTTAACTTAACGAATGCAAAATCTATTTTTAGACATTGCTATTTCTCTCTTCTTCCTCCCTTCCAGTGACATCAAACTTTTTAATGTCACCGAAACCTGACTAGTTGAAACTTAGATTTTTAAACCTACGCTACTTACTACTTAAACCTACACTACTTACTGATTTTTAGATCTACACTACTTGCGTGAGTGTAACGAGTGACCGGGTCAGTCTTGAAAGAATCTCCCTCCTCATGCCTGTTGCAGTTAAGCTGTTTGCACGATTTGCCTGCGTATGTGTGTGATCCGTTTGCAATAATGAACGATCCTTTCTTAACTTTTACATGCATTATTTACACAACTTGTTATCGTTTTAGCAATTATTGTTCCTCTTATTATCATTATTTTTTATTTTGTTTGTTTATAGTGGCACCCGCACGGCATTTCGCGTAGTAGAAAATCAAAAGGTCATTTGGTTCGCCTGTTTATTTAAAAATAATGGATGATGAATTTCTCGGCAATTTGCTATGTTAATTTGCTCGCCCATGGTCGCAAATGGTAGTTTGCTCGTCCACGTTATGGTAATTTGCTAGTCCACGTTATGGTTATTTTGGTCGTCCACGTTATGCTAATTTGCTCGGCAAAATGTTCTTAAAATTGGAGTAAAAAAAGAACAAAATCGAATTTTCAAAAAATCGCTTCGAGGTGCTCACCCCTGTACTCCGAACTAGTTTTGTGCCAAGTTTCATGAAAATCAGCCGGAGATCAGACAGAGATCCAGACACACATACTTTCAGCTTTATTATTAGTAAAGATTTATTTAATTTTTGTAACTTTCAAAAGTACTTTGGATATCATCAACACTACATCAATATGCTGCTCTCTCTGCGGGCATACAATATACTGCAAGACAATTCTAATGAAAAGAATGAAGAAAAACAAGCTTCAAACGTTTGAGTCACAGTTTAACAAATTTTAGTAAACATAATCTCCTAGTTTCAGGGAAGTCCTCTTTTACGTTAGCTTACTAAAAAAATCTACCTTTCATGCATCATACAAATGTCAATGTATGCATGTATTACAACTAATATAGGTTTACGTATTTGCATTAAAGGAAGAAAATGTAAAAATCACTTTCTTGATGAAAGTGGTAAATATAATATAACAAAATATTCTACATAAAAATCTGCAAATAAAAAAAATTAACGGAATGAAAATTCATGTTTTGAAAATAAAAGAGTTGAATGAAGCTTAGCAAATGTTTCCATGATTAAACATTTTTTTTTAAATACAGAAAAAGTAAAAGAAATAAGTAATAATAAGTGAGAAAAAATAAAGAAATAATAAAAGGAACAATTAGGAAAAGTTTAAAAAACAATAACTGTGCTATTAGAAAAAGTTAAGAAATCGTAAAAGGAATAATTAAAAAAAGAAAAGAAATTATAAAAGGAAAAATTCGAAAAATAAAGGAAATCGTAAATGGAATAATTAGGAAAAAAGAAACAGTCAAATATACTAAACATCCAAAAGTAACTTGGAGGAATGTTTCCTACACTTAATTTTCTAGTTGATTGTTTACAAAATCGGACATAACGCATGGTGGATTTTATTCTGTCAATCTTTTTGCTACATTTGTTCACATGTTAATGCTGCAAAATTCTAATTGACCATCCATTCTTTCTTTTCTTTTTTTTAAGTTTGCGTAAATAGTACTTTGGCACAATGTATCTAAAACTTTATCTGAAAAAAGTAAGCTATCTTCTTTCTCTTCGCAGTGAATTAAGCTACGACTCTGTAATTAAACTGAGTTAAAAAGTACCTCTAACTAAGAACGCAACGAAACAATGTTACACGCAAAGTTTTACTGCGCTTATCTTTTCTTTACATTCAAATAATTGTTATAAAATTCTAATGTAAATCATCTCAATTTCCAGAAAGATCTTATCCCACTTACTGTAGGTAGATAAAGTTACGCTGTCCATTCCTGTAATAATTTTTGTCTGTATCTTTTACGAGGGTATTTATCTTTATCCCTTTATATATTTTACCCCTCAATAATAGATGGAGTATGATTCAATGTCAAAATAATGTCCGTTTCCTCATTCACAAAGTTTTGCAAGGTATTTCTTAAACAAGTTTGAGTTAAAGACGTACCTTACTTGATCATTTTTTAGACCTGTTGTAATTTTTTTAGAGCACCTGCATATAGATCGAATTTTGATTTTGAAGCAGAAAAATTGGTTAAAAGGTATTCTTGCATAAATAGCGAAACAATATTTCTCTGGTACATACGATATTATACACCATTCTGTATCTGTTTTCTTGCATGATCTTTGTTTTTGTTAGAGATTAGCGGTTAGGCTAAAATAAATAGAGATAGATAAGCAAATTTAGAAACAGATCGTATAAGTAGAGATATATATAGATATTGAGTGTATAAAAAGTTTTTTTTTTTCGATTTAATACTTATATGTATACATAGAAAAAGGTTGTTCATTAGTATCATAATAGACATTCATAAATCGTGTAGATAGATAGATAGATATAGGGGAGGGTGGCTCAAAGCGGGTAGGCCTTCGTATGCTCCCCCCCCCCCCATGGTGTGTAAGCGGCGTTTCATACGTCAGTCGGGTTTTCATGAACACCCCCGAGTTTTTATCAATCCCAACGAAGCAGCAGAGAAGCGGCATGGCGCAAACAGGCTTAAAATTAAAAAATGATACATTTCTAAAAAATATATGAAGTTTTGTAACTTGTGATTTTTTGAAGATTACATAATTTTTTTTTATTTTCAATAATATTACGTTATTCTGACACCATTCATCTACAAACTATAAAAATCATTTCGTTTGTTTATTTTTGAAATTTAAGGTTATAATTATTGAAATGAAAAACATGCTTCGGGCAAAGCGGATATAGGATTTTATCATATATTTATCTATAATTTTTTGACTCCTGTGCTGACTTAGATTTTCTATTTCAATATGATAAGTACAACTTTTAGGTTATTTTTTAGGATGGCAATTAATTAGTCTATTAATGTAATCAGTTATTACTTTATGTTTTATAAACAAATGTGCTGACTTTAAATTGGATAAGTACAATTGTTCTATATTTTTTCATATGATGGCAGGTTGCTAGTCAACTATTTTAATCATTTATAACTTCATATTTGATTAACAAATGTACCAAACCAGAATTAGTTAAGCTTCCCCGCTTTGGCCTCTCTGTAAGGGTAAAGCGGGATTTTAAAATGTTTGTAAAAATTGAGAATAAATAAATATTAAATATGAAATAATACAAAAATCACTTTTCATTTTAAAGCTCAAGAACCCTGCTAGGAAATAAAACTAAAATTGTTACGATAAAAATCCAAAAACTACAATTTTTGAGCGTTCTTCGAAAACCTACCCGCTTTGGGCCACCCTCCCCTATCTATATATATAAAAATGGATGTATGTTTGTGGGTATGTGTGTATGTTCCTTATACAAATCCACAGTTTTTGTCGGATTTCTTCCAAATTTGGCAGAAAGGCAAATTGTTGCTCAGGAATTCATATAGGCGGGTTTTTGGAATTTTAAAAACACCCAAAGAGGTCTAATTTCAAATTTTGAGTCATAAAATTGCTCTTTTCAGCACGAACTAATTTTTGTATAGTTATAAATTTAGTCTAAATGAAAAGCCCGTAAAAAACTGCCCTAGATGAAGTTTCTTCAAAGATTGACTTTAATCGTTAAATTTGTGAACCTTGGTTCAAAGCAAATGAAAACGGTTATCAACATATAACCACCAGGAGCTATTTTAAATGCAACCAACACAAAACGTATCCTAAACGATGGCCGTCAATGCCATTTAGCGATGAGCGTTGAAGCATGTTTGGCGAGAAAGCCGTAGATATAATAAATGATGCTGTACATCGTTTCTTAAACTGCGCCCAACGAGGCCCCAGGGGTCCATTGACGCTACTCATGGTGCTACTTAATTTGAATACTACCGTTTAATTATAATTTTTAAGTATTGTTTAATTATAAAATCCGCAACAGTAAGGCTTCGTGTAATTTTTGATCAGTGTTTATCCCGTTAATAGCAACAAAATACAATCATGAGTAAGGTAATAGTATTGCATTCCATATTGACGTACAATCTTTGACTGTTTCAACATTAGACTACTTTTATTAAAACCACATCTATTTCATCCTTGCAACAGAAATTTTATTTAATGTTCTATGATCCTTATCAAACCAATTTGCAATTTGTAAATTTTCTTTATACTATTGCTTTATTTACGTCGAATCTTTAAGTAATTCGATTCAACTATATCGGTATTTGTAAACCTTGGTTAAAAGCAAATGAAAATGGCTAACAACATATAACCACCAGGAGATATTTTAAATGCAATCAATACAAAAAGTATCCTCAACAATGGCTGTTAATGTCTATTAGCTACAAACGTATAGCATGGTTGGCAAGAAAGCCGAACGAAAAAGAAATGCTGTCTTTCAGTAGTTCTTAAAATGCACCCTGCTAAAACACAGGGATGCATTGAAATCGCCATCGGTGTTTCTTCTTCAATTTGCTTGCGCATTTCGCTAATAAGTTTTCAGGTAATAATACCGTAACAGTAAACGAAATTTTGATCCGTATTTTCTATACATAAACAGCACAGAAAACAACAAAATGAGATAGGTATTATCGAAGTACAATCTTCAACAGTTTTACAATTAGAATACTAAATTTATATTGAGACGACATCACTGTATCGGAAATATAATTTAGTATGTATTATCCTTAAACAAATTAATATGTATATGTTATTTATACTATTCCATGATTTACCTAATTCAGTATTCAGTTGACCTAAGTTTCACAGAAATCGCTCCAGGTTATCAGAGACCAGGGGTAAAAATACTAATATGGCTAATGAATTGCAAAATAATCATTTTTTTGCATAGTAGCGCAGATTTAATTTATCTTTCAAGGGCGAGGGGGATAGTCATGGGGTTCATTACATGTACATAAACTATCATACTAGGATTGCAAATGTGTTGTAGAGTAAACTGTGCACCTTTAGACTCGAAACCACACGAAAATTTAATGCGGCGGAATTCATAGTTTTAGAAGGGTAAAAGTTTAAAGTTTCAAAAATGTAAAGAAATATAAATTTACATTTAAACTTTTAAAATGCATAAAATGTCTCCATTTTTTACGTAAACAAATTTCTTAATCGTTTAAAATCTTATATTACTTTAAAGCTCGAAGAAATAGTACACCCGATGGAGCATCTTCGCTGACTAGCAATAATTTTAAACCAGTTAGCGGGCATGAGGCAACTTTCGACACGAAGAGATTGCTACTGAAAATGGCATGATGAAATATTACACCACGTTATAAAGTTTTTTCTTTTTGCTATTCATCGTGAAATTAGTTGAGAAAAGCTCCATTTCCAATTACAATACTCTCAGTTCAATAACTTTTATTGTAAACAATCGAAAAATATTGGAAGTTTGTAACTACCACTAAGTAATTCAATTGTCATTGGAAAAATGCTGTAAGATAAAAATGGATACGTATCAGTGTTATAGAAGCAACTCTGTTCACAGTGGAGGAATAAGGTGAAACAATTTGTATCTCACGTATATCCGCTAATCGCAATACATCATTCTTTAAACTTCAAGAAATTAAAATCTCCAGTGAGACTTAAGTTCTGTATCACGATCAATAAGTCAGAAGGGCAGGCGATTAAGTACTTTCAATGCATGTGAAATTTACCTATTTCCCATGTAGATAATTTTATGTTGCATGCTTAAAAATGTATTTCATTTTGCTGCTGGAAGGGGGACTAAAAATTGTATTTAGGAGCAATATTTGAATTAAATTTAAGAATTAGAAAATTTTGAATAATTTAACTTTTTAGTACTTGGATTACGTTTCTAAACGTGGAAATACATTTCCTTCGTTTTGAAGCTGCGGATATGGGGAACAGAATGCGCAACAAACTTTTGTAAAACATAAACAAAAGAATTGTCTATTATACAGTTGTAAGTAGAAACAAGACGTTTTTTTTTCTTTCTTTTAATTTCTTGGCCTGCAAATAATTAAAAAAAAAAAAAAGAAAAACGACGCGGATTGTGACCAAAATGTGCACGCCTATTTCTTTTTCTATAAGGCAGTTCAATTGACGGGTTTTCTATAGTTCGTTCCATAAGTTCGCGTCCACGTACTCCATTTTTAATGCTTTATGTATCTTAAAATAATAACTGTAACTGTTTCTATAACAACTATTATTCAGTGGAACCATTCCTACCCCTAATGACGACTGTGCCTCTTCAAATTAAAATTTCGATATTCTCAAAGGAATACTTCAGAGCAGCAAACTTAAATAAGTGATCTTACTACCTGCATCAGTTTGAGTTATCATGTACAACATTTACGGCAAGTGTGAGGTTTTAAAAATTTGAAATAAAATTTTAATCTAGACAAATTTTGAATCGTTGCATGACACCAATATTAATATCTAACTGTCATTTTTACCTACGAAAATAGTAATTTGACATAAATATAGGATATAAAATGTAGTTTACGTACGTCTTTTTATGCAATTTACACTTATCTAATATTACTCCTTGGCATTCTACTAAATCGCCACGGAAAGGGCAAACAGACACATTTTGTGAAGTTATTTTTACTAAGTGAACGTTTTCTACGGAATGTGCTTACATTCCTGAACACTTACAAAAAATTATAAAATGAGTCTACCTAACACGTGAAACCTTCGAAGTAAAAACACCGCCAATTACCCGTAAAACGAAATGCTTACGGCTATTAATAACAATGACCGAATTCCTTATTTTCTGTACAGTGGACTATCTGTTTAGCTTTTGGGCCATTGAGGATGATTTTCATATCTGAAAATATTGTAACGGTGGCATATTTTGCATATATTTGTAACTGATAAAAACCATTGAATTTATTAACGACTCTTTCTAGAAAAACACTCCAAAATTTTTTTTTCCAGAATAAAATGTATGTGAAGAGTACTGTAGCATGCTTTAATGTCTTGAGGTATACAAAACCGTCAAAGGCAGCACAACGGTTTTCGTATTCGAAGCACCACGCAAAAGGTTGTCCCACAAGATATGCAAGCAATCATTTGTCTCTGCATTAAGACATTGGCTGATTCAACCGCAGACAACGTGCCAGTGGACACGGCAGAACCAAGGAATATCGTTGACAGAACCCCGATAACATGTCTCATTGCTTTTTTGTTTTTACTTGATGCTATTTTTCCTGCAAATGCTCAACTTTCTGTGGCATTTACAGTCTATTGAAAATTTGAGCCTAGAGTGGTGTGAATGCAGCTTTTTACTGTCATTTAGATAGAATTCATCCATTTAATTATCTAAATGATATGCTGCATTGAAAAGGACCCGGGCAACGCCGGGTAATAAGCTAGTAGATAGATAAATATAGAGGTCGATCTAGGATCAGTAAGATTTAGATAGGCCCATCATTTAAGAATTTCAACAGATGGTCAATACCCACCCGCAACCCGCGCGACTTTGAAAAGATAATGCATTCACATAAAAGTGGACGGGCTTTTTGTTATTTTCCGACAAACTGTGCACTTTTTGCCCCCCCCCCTCTCCTTAAAAAAATTAAAAACGACGGTACTGGAGATAGATGTAGAAAATATTTTATGCAAATTAATATTGATATAGTGAGATGTAAATTAATACCGCCACCGAATTTATTTAAGCAGCTGCTGAAGGCGGCAGTCTTGGTGTGAAAAGGTGAATACCAAGTAAGTCAAACAGCCGCCGTAGGTTGCTGCTTGCATAGAAATGCAAATGGTGTAAAAAGGCGAACCAGCTAGTCGCCGCAGGCGGCTAGTAAATAAATAAAGGCAATAAATTAGAATAAAATGTAAAATGTCTTTAAAATTCATACAATATCGTCCTTACGACTCGACAGTTTCGTTTCAAGTGCCCTTTGACACAAGCTTTCACACTTTCACTCGTACCTATCTGCTCATCTTGCATGTGCATAGCGCGCTTACCCTTTCGTCACTGGCGACGAAATTTGAATCATCTCTTACCAAACTACATTCCTGCCGAGTTTGTTGGTTGCAGCTCAATTTGTTCTTGGTGCATGCATTTTTTTGTGACAAAGTGTATTTCAATCTTTGAAGATAGTTCAGTTTTCGCTACTAATCACTTTTAATAATTCAAAATTTAAGTTTAAGTCCAAGCATTAGAAAACCATTAATGAGATTCAAAAATAGCGGTAAAAAATAGTTTTTTGTTACTCCAAAGTCTAAAAGGCCTTCTATCGACATTTTCAAAACTACATCTTCAAAATTTATCTTCACGAAAATACTGATAAAAAGAATAATTTTAGCGAAAACCGCAAACGAATCGACCAACTTTTCCGTTTTTTATGATCATTTGAAATTTTGGACCCTAAACTTTAATGACCCCTATCTCCTTCGGAAGACGTTTGAGACCCTTATTTTTGCCATTATAGGGAAGAGTGACCCAAAACGGGTAGGTTGCCCAAAGCGGGTAGGCCTTCTTATGCCTCCCCCCCCCACCCATGATGCGTAAGCTGTGATGCATGCGTATTTACATGAACACCCCCGAGTGTTTATCAGTCCCAGCGAAGCAGCAGTGTGAAGCGACATGGCACGACCAGGCTTTAAAAAAAAAATAATAATAATAATACACTTCTTTAAAAAAAAATGAAGTTTTGTAACCTGTGGATTAGTCGAAGACCAGCTTATTTTTTTGCTTGTCAATACTATCACGTTATTCTGACACCATTCCCCTATAAACTACGACAGTCATTTCTTTTGTTTCTTTTTTACATTTACGGTTATAATTATTGAAAAAAAAAAAAAAAAAAAAAAAAAAAACGTGCCTTTGGACAAAACGGTTATAGGATTTAATCATAAATTTATTTATAATTTCTTGACTCGTGTGCTGACTTACATTTTCTATTTCAATAGAATAAGTATAACTTTTAAAAAATATTTTTTTTTTAATGTAAATTATTTAGCCTATTAATATATTCAGGTTTTTTTATGTTTTATAA
The DNA here is from genome assembly GCF_026930045.1 of Uloborus diversus. Classification (NCBI taxonomy): domain Eukaryota; kingdom Metazoa; phylum Arthropoda; class Arachnida; order Araneae; family Uloboridae; genus Uloborus; species Uloborus diversus. The sequence continues at coordinate 134,493,201 of NC_072733.1, read as the reverse complement.
ACAAACTAGCTGTACCCGACGCGCGTTGCTACGCCAACAAAAAATACATCATTATACTGATTTTCATGACAATCGGTTGAACGGGGCAGAAGTTGCTACTCTGCAGTGCCACCTGGTGGCGAGTGGCTTCAATGAGCATATTATGCACCTTCTCCGTGGAAAATACATATATATAGCAATTTTCATAATAATCGGTTCAGGTATCAAGTGAAGCCGTGACCATACTCAAATTTTGTACTCACGCAGTTTGCAAGATCAATCAATCGATAAAAATATCAAATAGAAAAAGTTTTAAATCCCCCCGTTGCATGAAAATCCATAAAACAATAAAGAAAGAATTTATTTGTTCAAACTCAAGAAAAATGACAACAGCTTATCAATGAGATCTTTCACGCGAATTAATTTCTGCAGCCGATAATTTTTTTCGTATTTATCCAATGGATTGTGACTTAAATTGGAATAAAGGAGGAAATATCGATCGGATTTTTTTCGAACTGGTCTATAAACATTCCCAGTACCAAAAATAACAAACGGTGAAAGTTTCAGCCAAATCTGCCGGGTAGTGTTTGAGTTCATGGATGACATACAGACAAACATTCATTTATATATATATAGACTAGCTGACCCAGTCACGCGTTGCTGTGGCGAAACAGTTGAATTAAAATAATCTTTTACTCATTATTTTGCCAGAATCACATTAATATTTTTAATAGAGCTAAAAATAGTATAGCCGATTTTAAAACATTTGAGATTGATAATGGGCGTGTTTTAATGTAAAAACGATTCATAAATAATCCTGGACAATAATGGGCAGCTGATGTGACCAATTTCTGCCAGTAACATGTCTTGCGAAAACCAGGAAGGTTTTCCGATAAAATTCAGTAGCCTTCCTGAAATTATCTCGGAAGTCTCCTGAAAAATTCAAAGATCTTCCCGTTTGAAGATAGACGTTTTTCTGGAACCTTAGTGTAAACTTAGATAGCTATAAACCACCTTTCTGATTTATTAAGGAACTTCCATAAGCTGTAATGCAAACATAGCCAAAAATTAGCCAGAATTGCAAGCAATTATCGAGAATTTTTACTCAGTAAGATTTCGGATATTTTTTTTTTTACTGTGCAGGCTGAAGAAAGTACTTATTGAATTCAGTAAGTACTAACTAAATTTTCTATGGCAAAAGCACTATACTTATGCTTAATAAGTTTTGTAAGTATGTCTTCGGCTTCTTACTTAACCTGTCTTTTGCTAATACGAAAAGTAAGATAACTTTCCCACTTGTGAGTAGGCGATATATGCTGGCCCATAGGAGAAACATTTATGTTTAAAGTCCAAACCGAAAGTAGACATTCTTTGGTCTTGATATCTATTTATGGTCTTTGCAAAAGCTAAACGAATCGGAAATTAAAGCCTTCCAAATGTGTTTGAAAATTTTGACGCTAATGAATAGATTACGTGGCAACATAAAAATTTCCCTTTAAAATTGTTGATTTTTGATAAAGAAACGTGTACCGTTGCATAATCTAGGTGGGTTTAAATCACGAAAAAGAATAAATTGCTTAGTCAATTTTCATCCGAAAATCGTGTAGTCGCATTCCTGGTGTATCCAGGGAATTTAAAAATTCAACTAGAATGTAAACGGCTTTGTTTTCATCGACAAGTTTTGTCGATATTGTTTAGCATAAACGGTCAACATTTTTTCCAGCCGTCAGTAATGGCTCATTATTCGCAATAATTGTACCTAAGACAGCGTCATTGCAATTTTTTTTCGTTGCTAACCAGTGTTAACTAAGTCGGTGGCCCAACGATCAAGTGACGGCATACCATAATGACTAAGTGGCAAATTTGAAATTGAAATGCAAAAATCTTCAGATAAAACTAAAGCTTCATATTCATCTCTGGTGTAAAATCTGGATTTGGACATTTGTGTGTCTGTTAAACTTTATAAAATACGTCTTCAAACGCAAGATTTATATAGTTTCTCCACAGAAATGATAATTGTGTTGAATATTATGTCGTCAAAATTGTTTTAAACAGTTGACGAATACTGTTTCTCGTTATATCAAACCTGCATTAGAAAAAGTCAACTCCCAATGACTTTGTGCGACCGACAAATACAATTTGCGACATGCATCGTGATATGTGTTAGACATTCGAAAATTAACATTGTTTTGGATGCACAGTTTTGTTTTGGATGGAGTTTTGGTCCCAATGTCTTGGTTTCAATTATGCCCCGAGATTGATGAATGTTGTTTTCTTTGTTTACGCGATTTCCGCGATGTTCTGATTTTTTTCAACACTGTTAAAACATTTAGGAAACGCCCTGAAAAATAATGGGCGGCAAATAGGCCAAATTTCTGCCAGTAACATCTTTCAAAATATAGGAACGTTTTCCACTTAAAGTCAGAAACCATCCTAAAATTATCCTGAAATATTTCTGAAGAATTCCGAAACCCCCCAGATTCGAAACAATCATTTTACTAAAACCTTTAGAGATAACCTAAGTAATCTAAGTAACTAAGGCACATTTTTCGTCTCACCAAAAAAGTACCAAAATAGTAATCGCAACCATAGCCACTGCTAAGAAGAACTTGCAAGCATGCAGAAAGAATTTTATTTGTTTGTTACTCTTGGAAAGTTACGGAATCCAGACATTCGCTCCTATTGGGAGTTACGTCAGTGTGGACGGGCCATGACATGGGGAATTGAAGTCAATTCTCATCAATAAAATTTATTAACCTTCTTTGAAATTATCCTGGAATCTTTATGATGAATTCAATCATCTCGTTGGCTAAAAGCCAGCCGTGCTTCTGAACCCCTCCCCCCCTTCAGAGAAAACTTAGAAAAGTTTAATACAAAAACTTGACACCTTTCCACTTCTCCATGAAAGTTCCAAAAGTATTACTGCAAGCATGACGAAAGGTAAGACAGACTTACTCGCCAACGACTTCTGCAAAGCTACCGAATCCAGAAGTTCAGTCACTCTCATTCGGAGTTTACACACTACAGACGGGACCTTATCTATTTGAAGCCGATACACTTATTAAATATACTCATTTAATCTTTAAACTGGGAGTCAAAAATATTTTTCTCAATAGTGAGATGTCCGCATTGATAACGTTTGTAGCAATTCAGGAAACGTTTTGACGGAGATACTTGATTTTCAAAAGACATTGTTGAGGACCAATGAAATCCCGAATCGTTCCACAGAAATAATCAGTGATATTTCGTATTTTTTTACGGTTCATGTAAAATAACGTTGAAACATTGGTAAATAATTTTATTTCTGAGAGTCGGCCGAACACATCAGTTTTTTGACGCAATGTAAAAAAAGTGTTTTTGGTTGTTGAAGTGCTCTTCGTAGGAAATATCTTCGGTAAAATATACTCGTTCATCGTTTTCGAGAATTTGTTTCGTATTGCAAGATGCTGGACAAAAGTGTCTCTTTCGTATATTGGGAAACTAAATTACTCCAGATAGCTTCGTTGTTGCTTATGTAACTTACTCATCTCTCATCTCCTCATTTTTGTCCATATTCCGTACTTCATATGCGACCTAGAAAGGACCTTCAATAACGTACTGGCAAAAGTACTTAATGGCTTTCTTAGAACTGCAAAACTCGACATTAATATGAGCATCATACGTTTTTAAAAGCAGTGGTGAGTATGGAAGTATCCGCCGCTTATCAATTTCCGCTTGATTTGTAGAATTTGACGTTTGCATTGAAAAGTGTGACCGCTATTCTCATCGTTTCTACGGCGATACAATTGCCATCGATATCCGTAACATAGTATCATTTGTAAATTTTAATTAACTTAAAAATAAAGAATTTTGAGGAAGAATTAACTTACAGTGCCATCTGTTAAGAATTTATTGAACTAAACAATTATCACACACTATTAATGAGTAATAAACATTTTATTTGCAATTAAAAATTATAAAAACCATCCTATCTTTTAAGTTGGACCAAATTACAAATGGGTATGAAATTTGATAAAAATCGGTTCAGTAGTTTTGGAGTTTACCCCGAACAAACATCGTGACACGAGATTTTTATATATATAGATGTGCTGACTTTAAATTGGATAAGTACAACTGTTTTACATTTTTTTTATATAATGGCAGGTAACTAGTCAACTATTTTAATCATTTATAGCTTCATATTTGTTTGTCAAATGTACCAAACCGCAGTTAGGTAAACTTCCCCCCTTTGGGCTCCCTGGTAGGGCAAAGCAGGTTTTTCAAATGTTTGTAAAAATTGATAATAAATAAATATTAGGTTTGAGATAATACAAAATCACATTTTACTTTGAAGTTCAAGAACCCTGCTAGGAAATAAAACTAAAATTGTTACGATAAAAATCCAAAAACTACTTCTTTCGAGCGTTCTCTGAAAACCTAACCGCTTTGGCCCACCTCCCCTATTGTTTGTCTAGATGTGCACTATCCCCCCTTAAAGTTCTGCCCAAGAGTTCAGAAACACCTTGTATATATATGCAGCAAGTATATCGGGGTGAACCGCAAAAAAAATCGATTTTTTACAAAAAATTTGTTATTCCCTAACACTAATGATCATACAAAATTTCTTGACTCTGAGCTAATGTCTTTTACTCTGGCAACAAACTTCAACTTTAGAGTTTTTTAAGGAAAAAAATCAAATAAATAGAATATTTAAAGAATATTTGAATGCCCGTAGGGCATTTAGCCCCAATGCAGGAATTTCGTAACTTCCTAATACAAACTACACGTAAGATTTTGAGTTAATTATTTCTGCTGTAGAAAGAGGTCTGGTGGATTTTGAGAATTTTATTAAAATAAATCTTGAAATGCGAGCAACACTTAAGAAAGCAGCGACAAACCTTATACGTTGCAACACTTCGAAGTTTCAATGACCTCAACTACAACATCAGAAAATTCCTTAAACTGAAACGGGCTCAAGTCTTGTGATTCGACAGAAGTTTTGTAAAATATAGTAAGTTGAAGAATATTTGTAAGAAGTTGTGTGTTGTGTCACTCGCAATATTTGAAAATTTCTAAACAGAAACGAGCTAAAATATTTCTATGGGACGTTCCTAAATGTGCGATTTTCGGATATGATAAAGACTTTGACTGTATGCTTCCAACCTATGGAGATGTTTTAAGATATTTTAGCTTATTTTATTTAAATGTTTTCCAAATATCTCCGGGTGATGTGCTATCAGTCAACACCGTTTTCTTACTAAGTATTCTCTCCTTCTTTTCTTCAACTAGTACCAAAGTTTTGTCCTTGATTGACGGACACCATCGCTACGGATTCTCGCTGGCGGGTTAAAATAATTTTAGCTACCATTTTGTCAATCTTCTCAGCCTCAATGAGATAACATCTGCTTACAACTCTGCTATTGACTGTTCCAAATTGGTTAGTTCACAACAAATACGAAACTGTGTGGTCACTAGCTGTCATAACCAGGCTGTCCGTACATGGTATGCGATACCAAATTAGTTTCAAAAAACTAGGATTCGAAGACTCTAAAGCCACTTTCCCGTGGGGACTCTTCCACCAGTAATTGCGGAAAACTATCTTCTAGATAATTAGTCAGTAATACTTTAAAAGGTTACTGATATTTCTGGTATACTGGTGGTAGTCCTTACAAAATGAGTGTTGTTTAATAGTGGCACGAACTATGAATTTGGTAATTTAATTTGATACTGATTTAAGCAGCGAAGGTAGGAATGCTTGATAAATAAATGTTACAGAAACCTTAAACCTGCAAAAATTGTTCAAACACAGAAGGGTTATTCCATGTCAAGTGATCCAAAATTTGGGAAATTTTTTCCCTCACCCTTTTGTATTTCTTTAAAATTTGGCTCATCGATTGTACCCTTCGAGGTAATCAAAAGTCCAAATTTTTAGATTTTTATCTCTATTATTTTTTTATTTATGACACTTTGATTTTTCGAAAAACCCTCTTTTTTTCATGGATGTTTGAACATAAAATGGACAATAACTCAGCACCAAATATAGATAGAAAGATTTGGTAAAAAGCATTTTAAAGTACATTAGTTGCTGTTTAATTGGATATGCAACATGACTAATTTCAGAAAATTTTTAATTTAAAAAAAATGAAATTTAAATTTTACATTTAAATTTCTCAGAAAAGGTATAATGAATTTTTTTTTTAAAATTCTCAAAAATTTGTGTGTATTTTATCTTCATTTGTGCAAAGTTTCAAGTTGGGATCTCAATGGGATCATATTTTTATGAATTTTTAAATAAAATTTGACTTATGAAATAAAAGGCCTTTTTTCAGATTCTAACTAGTTAAATATGGGGTTTTCTTACTGGAGATGGTCTAGTAAGTAGTAATTGATCATGATTATGCTTGAAATGAGCTGACATGAATTTGTAGATTGGTAAGCTCCCCCCCCCCCACACCACTTTTAATTTTTTTTTCAAAATATTTCGAAAATTAAAATTTAATAAATAAATAAATAAAACAAAATAAATAGTAAACTTATTAAAAGTAGGTAAATAATCTTCTTTAAAGCAAGAAAAAGCCTCCCCCCCCCAGCACCACCACTTTTTTTTTTTTTTCAAAACTATTTTCAAAACGCAAAAAATAAATAAATTAATAAAATAAAACAAAATGAATAGAAAGCATATAAAAAGCTGGTAAATGTTCTTCTTTAAAGCAAGACGAAGTACATTCCCCCCCCCCCACCCACACATACGATTAACACTATAATAGTATCACGCCTCAGCTGACGCTTTTTTTTCGGACCAAGTGTTTCTTTTTCAATCCGAACTTCACAAAATTTACTTGATTAATTCACTATCTGATAAGGAAAGTTATGATTCATTTCATCCCCTACCCCTGCGACAACTTTCAATTTTGGAGGGAGGAAAGAAATAGTTTGCTTCAAGATCATAGCAAAATAGGAGTGTTTCCCCCCATTTTGTTTCATTCTTTTCACACTAAACTAAAAATCAATCTAAGTATCAGATCATATGTATCTCCGCATGAAACTGTCTTTCTACAACATTTGGAGTGCGGCGGTCTTCTTTTCTTTAATGCTTGTTTTCTTTTTAGTTTCAGTTGTAAAGGAGAGCAATGCAACGAGATCTATTTATGCATATATTAAAAGCAGTTATAGATCAAACAAATTTTGCTAGTTTGAGCATAACCTTCCATGTTGTTAAAATTCATTCCAGATTGCTCTTAACCCTCCCTTTCCCCCTCCCCCTATCGTCCCACTTTTCGAAAGAAAAAAAAAGCTGCAAATGAGTGGTTCTATTTGTCTGTTAAAGTTTTTCTGACTTTTAGTTTTTATGACCCCCCCCCCCCAATTTATAAGCCTTAGTGACTGCTGATGTTTAGCAGCGTGCATCCCAGTTTATTATGATTATAACTCTTACGTGCCAGCTATTTTTTTTTTTTTTTAAATACAGTTTTGAAAAAAAAAAAAAAAAGATAAAAAGTGGCTGTGTGGCGGGGGGGAGGGGGGTACCAATCTACAAATTCATGTCAGCTCATTTCAAGCATAGTCATGATCAATTACTACTTACTAGACCATCCTTAGTAAGAGAACCCTACATTTATCTAGTTAAAATCTGAAAAATGTCATTATTTCATAAGTCAAATTTTATTTAAAAATTCATAAAAAATATGATCCCATTGAAATCCCAACTTGAAACTTTGCACAAATGAAGATTAAATACACACAAATTTTTGAGAATTTTTTGAAAAAAATTCATTATACTTTTTCTGAGAAATTTAAATTTAAACTTTAAATTTCATTTTTTTTAATTAAAAATTTTCTGAAATTAGTCATGTTGCATATCCAATTAAACAGCAACTAATGTACTTTAAAATGCTTTTTACCAAATCTTTCTATCTATATTTGGTGCTGAGTTATCGTCCATTTTATGTTCAAACATCGATGAAAAAAAGAGGGTTTTTCGAAAAATCAAAGTGTCATAAATAAAAAAATAATAGAGATAAAAATCTAAAAATTTGGACTTTTGATTACCTAAAAGGGTACAATTGATGAGCCAAATTTCAAAGAAATACAAAAAGGTGAGGGAAAAAACTTTGGATCACTTGACATGGAATGACCCAGAAACAGAATGTCATTCGCATCAATAATTGTTACTACAAATTAGTCAAATGTAGAAGATAATTTGAGACGAAGAGAGTATTTCCATTTTACTTCAGAAAACCAGACCAACAGACTTACCACAGCACTGTTTCCTTGAGGCATTTCCTGTCTATGTAGCTATAAATTGTTTTTTCAAAGTTGGAATAAAACAAATGGCAGTGAAAGATCAGAATTTCGCTCCCCTCTTCCGTGAAAGGTAAGGGACTAAACGGAATAGAGTAATTTGCAGGAAAAAACACACACAACAAAAACTGGAATAACGCTTTAAGAACTGAGTTTTCTAAGTCTGGTGTTAACAATATTAGCAATATGTGGGCTTTGACGATTTAAAAACTTTGGAATCAAAACTTTAAAAAGAAAATTGCATACACACATTTTGGAGTTAAGAGAGAGGTTTCTTCATGACGGAAAAAAGGGCTTTTGGAGAAAAGAGTTATTTTTTGAAAGCATATTACATTAAATGGAAAAGGATCGTGATAGCCCACACCGCCATCTTAACTGAAGTTACTTACGATTCTGTATATGTAAATTTTTGTCTCGAAGTAGGACATTAATAATTGCTGTATTTTGGCTTTTTGTTACTTGTAATTGCAAATGTTCTACGTAACATAGCGTCATTAAAAAAAGCAGTAAACACTTTTATTAGTCGCAATGTTTATGCAGAAATCTAAAAGTTAAGCAAAAACTAATAGATTAAAAAAAATCATTACTCTGAAAGCATTCACAATATATAAACCATTGTTAGCACAACTGCTCTTATTTTGCTCTAAATTCGAAATGCGCAAAGGTGGTAGTCGATAAGTGTTGGAATTTTCGATTTAAAGCAATTTAAAATTTCCCATGACTGTTTAAACTAAGCAAATTTAAAAGTAAACTACAGTAGACGCCGGTTAATTGAATCAGTGTTTAATTGAATCAACCGCTTTAATGGATCAAATTTCCAAAAATAGAACAAAATCCAGCTTTATTGAATTAGCCGCTTTAGGGAATCAAAATTGCTTAGAACAAACGTGATTCATGTAAGTGACGGTCACTTTATAAATAAAACATACTGAAAATTAATATTTACAAAAATTTAGATTATAAATCCTTAAGAAAAGTTTACAATTTTTTTAAAGTTAAATCTTACCATTGTATAATTTATTTAAACAATTAATCCGTTTGAAATTTCAAGTGTTCTTTAATGTCATTATTTCAAAGGTGAGAAATACATTATTCATTATTTAGAAATGGTAGAATGATTGCTTCTTATAAGAAAAAATTCTTGCTTTTTTTTTTTTCTCTCCTTTCAGAAGCTAATCACAAGAAAACGAATTCAAGTTTTAATCGCAACCGTACCTCTAATCTTTTCTTTGTTGTCACCAGCTGGTTTGTCAAGAAACCGCAATCTGCTGCTTCCTCGGGTTTCCATAGTAACGGGCTCTTTTCTTACAGCGATTTCTTTGTTCTTTTAAACTTAGAGAGGACACGATTCGGCTACAGAATCTTTAACTAGAAAGAGCAGTATTGATATACAGTTTTATAACGAAAACTTAAGAATGGATTTTTTTTATTAAAAAAAGCCGTACTGAAATGAACTATTTTTGAAATTTTATTGAGTGTTCTAAAAATTCTTTTTAAACTCGAAACTCCTTATTCAGTCTAGTTTAAATACTTATTGTTTTAGATTTTTTTTAGTGGTTTACTGTAAATTATTTTTAATCAGGAGAATACGAATGAATAATGAATTGAAAAAGAAAATGAATGTGCATTATTGTATTTTAATGCACTGCAATTTGATGACGTTGTATTCGCAATTGTGCTACAAGCGTGATTGCATATTGCGACAAAAATTATTTGCAACTCCCAGAATCATATTGAAGACATTTTCAATCTCCTGAAATGACTGAGTTACAGAATTTCAGTCCCTAAAACACTTAACCTTGTTAGGCCTAGATACCTGAAATATTTTGCAGTTAAAAGTGGTTTCCGTTCATTGCTCTTAAGTAATAGGAATTATTACTTTTGGAAAAAAAACATTTCTTTGACTTGAGAACATAATGAAACTGCAATTTTATAGTAGGTTTGAAAATTTGTGCAAACAGCGGATTTGCAGAGATATGTAGAACTAATAGAGTTTTCTTTCGTATTTCAACTGCTTTTGCAAGAATATCATTGAAATTAGAAGACATTTTAAGCGACTAAATGTCATTCAATCAAACCTTGAAATTGAACTATTCAAAATTAGACTGAGGTTTATAGCTCTCAATGCATGAAACCTTCTGCTTTATTTAATGTCAAAACAAATAATTATTTTCAACAGACGCAAAGTATGATACCAATAACTAATTCACCAACATGCCTTAAAAACTAGAATTTGGGTAGGTTTAACACGCATTTGAATTCGATTTAACATATTTTTGAAAAACAAAGAGGGATGAAAAAATTTAAAACTGCTCATAAATTGATTTATACATAATTGAAATTTTCATTAAGAAATAAATCATTAATAAACTTTTTTAATAACTTTTTTATAAGGATGTCAGTCTTCCAGTTATAATTTCAAAAAGGCTTCGTTTGTGAGACATTAGTTGAGAAATGAATTTTATGCTTAAACAATATTGTATTCATGTCTATTTTAAAAATAACATTAGTAACTACTGATTGTATCTGGCATTTCGCAAAGAAAAAATCCATAAAACTTAAAATAAATGTTTCAAATTAGCAACTAATGCTTTTCTCTTAATTCGAGCTTTTTCACTTCATTTTCATAATTTCGATGCACCGCTTTCAATATACAGTAAACTTCTGATTATCGGCACTCGGATTATCCACGGATCTTTTCACATTTTTTTAACGGTGATAACTTACATCTAACCGACATTTTTGTTAAAATTTAGGATATGTACGTCATTAAATGTTTTTTAAACTTATGATTGCGTTATTGTTCGTTTTAAGCTATTACATACATTTTTCACATTCAATATTATCGTTTTTAGCTATAATTCAAATTGTATGTGTGAGCGTTATTCATATTGTTTAGCTATTAAATCCACTAGTATCGTTTCTTATGTATTATTCCGATTATTCCCGGTTTTTGCTTATCCACTGTTATCCTGCCACCATATTCCGCGCATAATATGAAGTTTAATGAAGTACACAAAATAAATGTTTTTCGTCCTTTCAAATTGTCAATATTCTTTTAATTTTGTAAATGTTAATGTATTTTTGTAGTTCTGAAATATTTTTTAAAAGGAGATTTTCATTTTGGGAGCAAACCTTTTATATGTACTAATACGAGTATTTTTCAATATTAACATTTTCACAACTGCCATTCAAGATACAGATTTATTTTAGTAAGACAAAATTAAGACAATACTTTAGGAAGTGAGATTTCTTCTTTTTTAAACACACACTTTTGAATTGTTAATGATTTCACTAATTTAAGCAATCTTTCAAACCATGACAACAAAGCTAAACGATGTTTCAGCTATAAAAATAACTCATTCTTAATTTGGTTTTCCTTCTCGCATTCTTTTATTGTGTGTACTATATTTACGAATATAGATGACTCTTTGGATGCATTTTCTAAAGGTAATATTTATATATTATAATAAAATCCAACCGTAACTGTATATCATTTGAACTCCACGAGAACGGCAGACAATTGATGGTCAAACCAGATATCAAAATATGCAAAATGTTAAGATCATGGACAGTCAGGTTGCCTTCACGCGACTTTATTTAGCATGGATATTAGTTAATTCGCCAATTGTCATCGACACTTCATCCGCTCCGGAGCCATGCAAAAGTTGGATGCCCAGGAAATAGCCTTACAAAAGTCATACAAAAGTGGATTAAGTAAAGCTAGCCGGTTGATAATAATCCCAGATTCGAGCGAAAGTGGATTAAGCAAGCTGCGTCTAAAAACTGCGATTTCTTTACTTTGGAAAAATTTGAGTTACGTCCCAAAAACTCATATTGAAATTCTTTTGCTAACTTAAGCTGTCTCAGGCGGTACGTAAGATCTCATCAAAAACAACCGTGTTGTAAAAATTTCCCCGCCAAGAAAACCTTTTAACTTTTCCGCACAAAAAAGAAAACCTGCATCCTAAACCCAAAAACCCTCAGCCATAAAAAGTTATGATATCTAGTTTGCCCGCCAAGTATCTGCCAAACTATCATCCTCCCTCTTCTCCTTTTTCATCACAGCTACTTTCATTAGAACCTTCTCCCATCTTCAACTCCTCAGAAATATGGATAGATCTTTTAAATTGTTTATCTTGTTTGGCGAGAAGCTTTTTGCTCACCAAGCAACCACTTCACTTTGAAAACTTCCCGCCAAACAAGATAAACAATTTAAAAGATCTATCCATATTTCTGAGGAGTTGAAAGTGGGAGGAGGTTCTAATGGAAGCAGCTGTGATGAAAAAGGAGAAGAGGGAGGATGATAGTTTGGCAGATACTTGGCGGGCAAACTAGATATCATAACTTTTTATGGCTGAGGGTTTTGGGGTTTAGGATGCAGTTTTCTTTTTTGTGCGGAAAAGTTAAAGGTTTTCTTGGCGGGGAAATTTTTACAAGAGGGTTGTTTTTGATGAGATATCACATCTTTTTGCATTGATATTATTACTTTGTCTGTATTTTTAGAATTGAGAACTTCAAGTCAGAAAATTTTCAATTGAAACAACGCTGTTTTGAGTTTTTAAGGAACAATAATGGCTAGCCTAATTTTACGTCAAGTTATTTTCTGACTATTAAGATTCTATGTTCATTTTGCGAGAATTGGGCGGTTTAAATTTTATTGCAATCCTTGTATCCTCTCTGTTGCAAAGAAAACTTCTTGGATAATAAAATATTATATTTTAAATTATATTGTTTTCGAGTATTTTACAACTTCCCAATAAATTCTATTACAGTTTCTTTATTTGACAGATTATTCATCATTTTCATGAAGGTTTCTTAAAATGTTTTACAGCTTGAGGGCTATTTTAATTTAGCTTTTCACTTTTTGTTTAGTTACATTTTTTCTTAAATCGTGGATTATTTTACGTTTTATGGGATAATTTTAATTGTTTGGTGATTTATCTTTTTCTTGATAGAAGTCTTTGTCTTGTTTAATACCTAGTTTTGTTTAAAAGTTCATTTAAAAAAAGAAATAACGTATGTTATCACCAAGCAAACAAAAAGAAAAAAAAAAAAAAAACTAAGTCATTAAATATTTTAAATTTGAATGTGTCAGAAGATCTGTACAACTTTACTCGATGTCAAATCGCGGATATCCCAAATTTGCCATAGCGAATACGCATGTTGCGCGCGGTCTAAGCTCAATAAAAGTCTTGCTTAAATTAATTGCAAAATTTTTTTCAGCTAACAAATTACTGGAAAGCACGGGTATCCACACACGTATTTCATATATTTTCAATTCATTATGTGTTGTTTGTGAAAAATCCATTAAATTAGAAAATAAGCAAACCAATAAAAAAGTGCTATTTTTCGCTTTCAATTAAAAAGTTATATGTGCCATTCATATGCGTACAGTTTCATATAATTTGTCACGTAAAATATTGTAATGGTTTAACCCCAGTTTCGCGCCGACATTTAAAATTTCTTCCCTCCATAAATATATCAAAACTGATAAACAGAGGGAAGGAAATTTCGTATCGGCAAAACTTTGGGGGGGGGGGGGGGGGGGGAGGACAGCATTCTAATCTCATTCATGAATTTGTTTCTCTGGTTAAGTATAAACAAACATAGAATCTGAAAACAGAAAGCCCAATGAGCTTAGTCTGCGCGCATGCGCAGTCGCTGTGGCAAATTTGTGATATCCGCGATTTAACGTCTAGTTGCAACTGTTGGATATGTTTTAGTCCTGATTGAATTTCATTCCCTAAGACAACTTTGGAATAACTGTTAGATCTGTTCTAACCTTTGAATTGCAGTCCGAGATAAAAAAAAAAAAAAACACTATGAGCTGAGAGTAAGTACATGAGAATTTAGGGAAAATTAGCGATTTTCAAACTTCAATTACTCCGGCCCATCATGTCCCTGGGGGTTGAATTTTTGTATATGTACTCAATGGCCCTCCAAGAATATGTATACAAAAAATCATTACCGTAGCCCCCCGGGGGGCTGTTATAAAGCCCCGGGAAGGTACAATTTGGGGGCTAAAAACGAGGGGGGAGGGAAGGGGGGTCAAATGGCACAAAAGGCACATCAGTAGGCCACAAGGAATGTGTGTACGAAATTTCAGCTTGATTCCTTTTTTCGTGTGGGCTGTTGCCCTGTCAAGGAAAGCGAAAACTTTTTTGAACAGCGATTTTATAACTTTAATACCTCCTCTCCCTGATGGTCAAGGGGATTATATTTCGGTTTACGGCGTCAGGGGCCACTAGAGATTGAGTGTACCAAAAATCAACTCCAGGGGTCTTCATGGGGTTGAGATACAGAGGGGTGAAAAACCCAAAAAACCCTAACTTGTTCTGTCGTGTAATCTTGTTCTTGGTCGCTTATATTTTCTTTCGTCTTTGGCGGTGGATTTGCTTCTGTTGGCTGCTGACGTTTGGTTTCCTTGGCGGAGCGGGACGCTCCCGCGTTTCGCTATTCTTGGTCGCTTATATTTTCTTTCGTCTTTGGCGGTGGATTTGCTTCTGTTGGCTGCTGACGTTTGGTTTCCTTGGCGGGGAGGGACGCTCTCGCGTCCCATGATGTAGAGCCTCTTATCTGCAACCTTCGATACTTTGGAAGGTTTACACCAATTCTGCTAATCTAGCTGCCTTGGAAGCTGGTAGAAATATTAATCGTCGTCCCATCTTGTAAAAAAGTTCAATCTTGTTATGTTTTTTTCTTCACTTTTAGGCTGCATAGAACATTTAAAATTCCAAAAGTATACTCACCTGCAGATTAGCAAATTCATGTGAAAATTTCACTTACGATCCCAGTTAAAGGCAACAAGATCATATAATAGATAAAATGCTTCGAATGACAATTTTTCAGGCTTCAAAAACAGTTAGTAAACTTCTGAAAAAACATGAAAATGAGTCGGATGTTTTTATTTCGCCGAGAAAAATCAGAGACAATCTTCTGATTTACTATCAGTACATATAAATATTGTTGTATAAATTTAAGGATTTAAGTGATCATTGCTTGATCTTACTTCTTAGCATGGCTATGGCGACTTCGCTTATGTCTCTTTTTTTGAAGATTTATAACTTTCATTGTAGAGTTAATGTTTAAATGACCTAAACGGGCTATAATAATGCAATCTTGCATGAATACTTTGTTAATTTCAAACGTAATTCCAAAAATTGCGATTTTTTGTTTATTATTGCATTAACCCTATTACGCATCGAGCCATGTGAACCTTAATTCTATTTTTAAAAAATCCTATTTTTTTCCAGTGTTAAAAAAATGCACGTCACATCCTTTGCATGCGCCGGACAAACGTTTTTCCTTTCTCCTGTAAAGTAGCGATTATGTGACTTTTGTTAGTCTGGCTCACAGGTACATATTTTCAGTTGAAACATTAAATACTGACTACGTTTCTCGTGAAAAATAGTATTGTATCGCCATTTTTTTAATTTATAAGAATCAGCGCTAGTGAAACACGTGGTAAATAAAAGTTAATCGGATGTCTTGCATCTCAAACTTTGAAGTTTTAAGTGTTAAAATTTCTTGCAACTCTAAAACACGTGTAAACAATACGTTGAATCATTTCATTAAACAAAAAACAATACCTTTTATTAGGGGAGACCGGGCAGGTTTTCCCACTTTTTTTGTTTTATTTTGTTTTAATTTTTTATTTAAACATTTTGTTAAGTTTTGATTACGCCTTGAATTCTTGTACTTTAGGCTAAGTATTAATATTACTTAAGCATAAAATATTTAGAAAACTTTAAAGAAATAAATGTATATTTGTTACCAAGTCACGTTGGAAAACCAACCCCGTAGCCGGGGCACGTTTTCTAACATATGAAATTGGGTCGGGTTTTCTAATTAGTTTAAATGGTCTATAATAAAGGTAAAATAAACATGGAGTGTAACGTAAAATTTATTTTCTAATTCATTGCTAAGTACAATGGGTACATTCTTAATAATTTATTACATTAAAATGTATTAGAACAATAATCAAAGTTAGTCAGATTCATCTTCCATATCACTGTGACTGTTAATACAAACAAAAAACAAAGAGTCTTCTTTTTTGACGCATGCTACGTGAGCCCATTTCTTGCAACGAATACACTGGATCCACTTTCTTTTGGCTTTGAGTTAGAAAAGGTGTCAAAGCAGTATAGGCAAACACAGTCTTCATCTTCTTCCTCACTTGATAAATTGGCATATTTAGTTTTATTTTTCTTAACATGGCGAAATGTCTTTTTCTCCCCTTTTCCGTCAACAAATAGCTGAGGCTTCACAGTTTGCTTTCCTTTTTCATTTTTTAAAATGATCGTGTTGGACTTTTTCTCTTTTTTTGCTTCTTACTCTGTAAGATGTATCCCTTAGAATGGCGGATTTTCATTTTTTTCCTCCCTTTGCCTGTGCGTTTCCTCGGGGCAGCCTTTTCAAATGGTCTGATTTCTTCGGGGGATGGCAAATACTGTTGAGGCAAAGAACCAGCTACCGGCGAGCGAGATGGTTGTGGGTTAGACTCACCTTGGATGTCCTTAGATGTAGAAGGAACACCTTCTGGTAGCCCTAATTGTGGTTGACATGGTTCATTGAGAGTAATTGAAAAGGAAGTGGCTGGACGATTGTCAGAAGTGTTAGTTGTTGGGCATACATTGTTTACTTCGTCTGGAGTCGATGTGTCGTCTTTGAACAGATGGGGACAAGCCTTCAGTTGAGACCATTTCAACTGCAGGAACTCGTGCTGAAGGTAGATCAACTTAAGGCATTTGGGTTGTAGGAACTTAGGCTTGAGGTACTTCGGCCTGTGGCATTCCGACTTGAGGGCCATCAACTTGAGGCGCTTCGGCTTGAGGCATTTCAGTTTGTGGAAGTTCGGCTTGAAGCACTTCGACTTGAGGTACTTCAGTTGGAGCCAACTGAACATTAATGAACTTGTGGCGGTAGTTATTTAATGTTCTCGTATTTATATTAAAGTCTATAGAAGCTTTCCTAACACTACATCCATTTCTTATTGCTGCAAGCGCTGCATTTATTTTCGCTTGTGTGTAGTTATGTCCCTCGGTTTGACTTCTTACGGTTTGCGCACCATTTTCAGTCCATCTGATATATTACATTGGAGAATGAAATTCAGTTTCAGATATGACTTGATACTATTAAAAAAATCAGATCATTTAAATAGTTATCCAAAATTTAATTTTAAATATTTAAAATTATGGTTTTATGCAGTAATTATAAACTGTATTGGCTAAAAATACAAAGTTAAACGGTAAAAAAAAAGAAAAAAAAACATAAAAAAAAAACATTCATGGAGAGCCCGGGACACATTTTCTAATTAGAAAATGTGCCCCGTATTGAATTGGAATACGTGCCCCAACGCCATATTTGATTTTTTTTTTTTTTTGTAATATTTAACTATGAAAATGAAAACTATCTGCCAAAGCAATCACGCCATCAGAACCGTAATGAAATATAATTTAAAGTTAGGTCCTGACAATGAAACAAAAACAGTATCATACATGTTTTTTTTAATGAAAAGTAAATGCTTGTAAAGTTACTCACCAGAAGAAAAACCGCAAAAGTTGACGTCTCATCAAGACAAAGCCAGCTGATGAATTGAGGATCACGTGGAAGGCGTGCGCATTGATGCAGTTTCACACTGTCCGGTAAGCGTCGATACCTAGCAAGAAACACTTAAACTATGGCGCATTGAAATACGTGCCCCTATAGAATATCTGCCCTGGTCTCCCCTACTCGAGATCAATATGTGTATCATTAGTTACATGTGGTTCGAGCAACTTAGTTTGCACACATTGAACTCTGGGAAAGAAAAGGTATTGCTTTCTGTTTAATAAAATGCTTAAACACATCACATGACTTTTTTTTTCTTACTGTGAGGATAAGGCGATTACTTATAATTACACTTCTATCTTTTTTTTTTCCTTTATCTTTTCTTTTTTTTATGTCGTAAAAAATTAGTAAACTAGTGAAATATGATGGCGCAAACTGCATGTTCATTTGACAATTTTTTGTTTTCGAAGGAATGCTTAAAATGTGTCGAGGATATTTCGGATACCTCGTGTTGTTACAATGTATAAAGAACCCTTTCAACAGCTTTAAAATTAGCTCCCAAACAGTAACTTCAGAATTACTGAACGATGCAATTAGCTGTGTACAATATTGACAATTTTTTTCCATTGCAAAATAAGTAGTAAATCACTTATATCATAACCTTGCTAGGTGAGTGTAGTCGTGGGCCTTCTTTTATTTTAAAGTCAAATATACTAAAAAAAATGATGTGGCTTGAAGTTAACCTGCGTGACTGCAAATGTTTTAACTCACCCCTATGTTCAAAACATGTTTATATTTAGACCACAAAAACTGTGGAGAGGTTCAACAAGAAAAAGCCTCCCAGCTTCCCGATGGTACTATAATCAGAGGACACCTGCATTACACCCCACATTACAATGTATGAAGAATCCTTTAAACAGCTTCAAAAATAACTCCCAAACAGAAACTTACTGAACAGAATTACTGAACGATGCAATTAGCTGTGCACAATATTGCCAACATTTTTTTCCATTGCAAAATAAATAGTAAAAAAATAATTATTGAATAAAATCAAAAACCCGAATGTCGGAAAAACCAAAAAAAAAAAAAAAAAACTAAAAAGAAAAAAATATATGCCCAGTAGTTTAGAATTTTATTAAGTATTACTGAATAACTACTCCATTAAAATAGTTTATAATCGATACACACATAAGAAATCATAAATTCAAAAGCAGAATAGAGGGATCAACAGTAGGAGCAAATTCAAATTTTACGGGGTTCCTTGACTGGTCAGAAAGAAATGGCTCCTGACTGTTGATCCTTCTATTCTGCTTTTGAATTTATGATTTGTCTTATGGTGTGTATCGATTATAAAAATATTTCAATGGAGAAGTTATTTAGTAATACTGAATGAAATCCTAAATTACTGTGCTTAGATTTTTTCCTTCTTAGTTTTTTTGGTTTTTACGCTGTCGGGTTTTTTGTTTTTATTTAATAATTATTTTTTATTTTACCCTTTTTAATTCATTTTCATTGACTTAGTTATCATGATCATAAGACGGCAAATTTCGCAATCTTGTGATTTTATTGAGGAAGTTTATATTGTGAGGATTATTAAGTAATTTGTGGTGGTCTAAACTACTGGCTATTAGTCTCTCTAGGGACCTTACTCCACTTAAAGCTACATATGCTTGACCTTTAGCAAAAATGCGCGAACTTAATTCAATCACAGCTATATTAACACTAGAAAGACGGCGTTTTGCGTATACCTAGAAAGACGAGCAGCGGTCACTTTGACCGCCATACTTAAAATAATAGAAATTTCCTCCTTTCGGGATTTTCAGCCATAGAAAAGATTTGTTTCATAATATCAAAGCTTAATTTAACAATTTAATCCTAATATAGTCTGCAAATAAGTCTCAGATAGCTTTTTTTAATTTGACGTTCGATCAAGTGAAATACACATGCTTTACACAATTGGCATTGAGAAAGAGGAAATTTGTACAAAAAGAGGAAATTTTCTTAGCATGTAATAACTAACAAGTACTATAATCAACCATGCATGTGTTTGATTTAAAAAATATCTTAATATCGCAAGATACCGTACATTACTATCTTTTACAGTATTTCGAAATACTTATGTTATCACGTCACCTGTATATTAGTCATTAACAGTTTTTTGTTTGGAAGTTAGAACAAATGCTCGTAGTTTTAGTTCTGCATAATTTAATTTCACACTATTTTAATCTTTTTCCTGAGGTACTTACTTATTTATATGCAGCAAAATTGATCAGTGGGGATGACTTGGCGGAAATTGAAGAAATAGGAGTTCTGTTTTTGAAATTTTCTCCTTTTTTTTCGGCGTCGGACCCTTTTCACTCTTTCTTTCACTACTTTTTAAATTTTGAGCATCAGTTTTTATTAGCGAGGTTTCTTCTCATTCTAACTCAGAAGAACAATCCTTTTCTTCAAATCTAGGCTCCGAAAAATATTCGCAATAATCTCATGAAAGCAAACTATTCTCATCGCTAGAAATATATTTCTCTTCAGATAAGTCAGACTGTTCATTCAAACCATAATCTGTTTTAGATACAAATCTGCAACAGTTTCAGGAGTTAATGTTCCTATAAGTTTTGCTTGTCAACGGCTCATCTCGACATCATGAAGATAATTATGTGACTGAGCACTTCATTATCACCGAAGAAAATAAACGTCAATGCTTCAAGCAAAGCACATGTTTTGGTGCACAAAACAATTAAAGCAAACATTTTTGTAATTTACCTGTTTATATTTACTTCTTTTTAGACCCAAAGTAATTTCACGTGTCCAGTCACATGCTTTTCAAATTTACCTTTCCCAACTTTGCCCCCTGTGCAGATAGCAGAAAACTGAAACCATGCAACCAGCAGGTGTTTCGCATTTTCCTAACAGTTCAAAGAATTAAATCTGACCAGCAGGTACTACTCAAGCTCAAAAGAACATTACTCACCCTGACAACTAACAATAGTCCATAGTACACACAACTGATAAGCGAAAAAAGAAGAAAACGGATGCATAAAGAAAGGTTCACTTAGCGGTCAAAATGACCGTAGTCAGTCTTTCTAGGTATAAACATTTATAGCGACTATAATAATAATCCTAAAAGGAAAAAAATTACTGTTGTAAAATCTTAATAAATAGTTAGGAAAAGTCAATGAAGGAAAAAGAGTTTGAAAATTAAACGCAGCAAATATGAGCATTTGAAAATCGTTTGCGGTCAAAATGACCGCTTCCGTCTTTCTAGTGTTAACAGCGCGGAAAAGTTTCCCGTCAGTCAAATCTTTCTCCCAAAACTAAAAAAGCCCGCCAATAGAGTACACGTCGCGAAACACAGCCCCCGGAATCAAGACAAAAATAAATGCAGCATGTTAGAGATGAAAATCGAAATAGTAGACTTAGGAAACAAACAATTCAGGCAACGAAAACGCTGCCTGCATTTGTCGAACGCTGTGTAGCACGCAGGTAGCGTGCGACACTATCCCGAGCTGGCAATATGGCGACTGGTTGTTGATATGGTGAATTTTGATTACTGCCATGTGTTTAGTGACACTCCCAAGGTTAAGACAAATCGATTGACGCAAGATTTATCAAAATCGGCCAAGGAGTTTAGCTTATACTACGCCACATACAAACAAACGTACATACGTAGACAAATAAACACCTTACCCTCCTTTGCGCCTCGCACGCGAAGTCGGGTAAAAACTTATTTCATAACCTAGCCAGAAGCGTGCCACTTTCTTTTATTTTAACGTCAAATAAACTTTTTAAAAAATAATGTGGCTTAAAGTTAACCGGGATGACTATAAATGTTTTAATTCACCAGATTTATGTTCAAAACATCTTTTTATTTAGACCACAAAAACTGTGAAGAGGATCATCAAGAGAAAGCCTCCCAGCTTCCCGATGGTACTATAATCATCGAACACCTGCATTACACCCTGCACTACACCCTACATTATAATGTGAAGAACCCTTTCAACAGCTTCAAAAATGGCTCCCAAACAGTAACGTCAGAATTACTGAACGATGCAATTAGCTGTGCACAATATTGCCACCATTTTTTTTTTTCCATTGTAAAATCAATGGTAAAAAAACTTATTTCATAACCTTGCCAGAAAAGTGCAGTCCTGGGCCTTCTTTTATTTTAAAATCAAATATACTTAAAAAAAAATGATGTGCCTTAGAGTATACGGAATGACTGCAAATATTTTAATTCATCAGATTTATGTCTAAAACATCTTTTTATTTAGACCACAAAAACTGTGGAGAGGTTCATCAAGAGAGAGCCTCCCAGCTTCCCGATGGTGCTATAATCATCGCCTTGTCCCAAGATCAAGTAACGGCAGGAAGCGAGAATCCGGATGACCGACCAACATGGAGCAAAAAAGCCGATTTCCTCCTATCCATTATCGGATTTGCTGTCGATTTGGCTAACGTTTGGAGGTTTCCGTACCTCTGCTACAGAAATGGTGGTGGTAAGTAATGAAATAAACCTGTTAAAATGCCTGGAGATGTTGCTGCTTTTAGTGTTAATTAGGATAAAGGGCTGCTTAGTTGAACTCCTTAGCTGCCTAATTGGTTGCTTGATCGGAAAGTCTAGCTATGCGCAATTTCGAGGGAGAATTATATTATTACCATGTTGAATAAGAACTATGTGTTAATGGATAGACTTTTAAGCAGCAATTAAAGATAAGTTTAGACATTTAAAATTGTAAATAAATAAGAAGTTTTGTTGGAAAATGTTTAGTCTTCCGCTGCTATTTTTTGGTGGAAATCGTAGGTAAAATTCAAAGTATTATACAGATTAGATTATGTCCTTTCCATGATTAATATACAATTAAGTGGTAATGGATCGTATTTTATGGAATAAGAAAAAACAGTAGATTGCTAGATGTATGGGATGACAGCAAATATTGGGAGAGTTAAAGTTATAGTGTTTGGCGCTTTTGTGAAAACAGATGAAAAGAGTATTTCAAGTTGTACACTGGAATAAAAAAATGGTTTGAACAAATGCTTATACATTTTATACATTACAATGAAGAAGAAAATTCATAAGATGTTTTTATTCAAATATAACAAAATATAACACACATCATTTAGTAACAAAATAAGTAACAGCCTATGTTGCCAGTAATAAAATTTGGAATTTAAAGTATAATTCCTAATCATGAAAATCTGAATTAAAAATTTTACACTGATTCCACTATTTATTCCAAAGCTATAGTGTTTAATTTAATGTATGACCATTCCACCCCAAATACCACTTCACCCTACTAAAACATTCTTTTTTTTAAATAAAACAATCAGAATTTTAATTTTAAAATTGAATTAGAAGGAAAAAATTAGACTGAATGGGACACAATAAGAAAAACCATGAAGGAGAGCGAGCCATTCAAAAAAGCAACGATACACGAAACTACATAAAATATTTTACGAACTTCCTTATCAAGACCGAGCGAAGATGGGAAGTTGTTTGTGAAGGCATCAAAAATATTTCCTCGTCTTTACCATTTCTCAAAAAAATTAATTAAATGAATCCCGTTTTGAAATCAAATCTTTTTTATTCAAATTTTGAAATTTTAGTTTCGGAGAAAAATTTTGGGTGGAAGAAAAGAAGAATGACTCTTCATTCAATGCAAAAAATACACAAGTATTCTTTCTCAAAAGTTCAGACACATGAAACAACACAGGAATAGAATTTGTTCGAGTGGGCTCCGCCTCTTGCTCGTTTCGCTCACGAACAACCGTTCGCCTCCGGAATTAGGCTGAAGTACTTCGGTGGCTTCGCTTCACTGCTCGAAGCATGCGGCGGTTCAACTACTAACTCGATTTCGGCAATCTTCCTCTGGTACTCCGTCCCTTCTCGTCCAGTGACTTCACTATATTTCGCCAAATTTGGCGACAAAAGGGGCCATTTCTCGTTGTTTAGGGACCGAATCGGCTACATTTTGCCAAATCTAGTGCTAATTCAAATGACAACTGATGATTTTAGTAGTATTTTTATCAATTTACATCTTCGGCTCGTTAGTTTGAAGGAGTAAGACAGGGCGAAAAGCGCTTCCTCCGGATATCTTAAATCCAACGATACCTATAGCGACCTGGGAAACATTGACAGCCCTGAGGAGATAAGGTTACGGACAGAAACCCGCTCAGCCAGACAGACGCGCACAGATTTTATTGATATAAATTAAAATTAACCCCCTTTTTTATTTACTGAGCGATAAAAATGTGGGTAAAAATTTTAAAAAGTTAACGTGGAGACAATGCATTTACCTGCATTTTAACTAAAACATAAGTAATTCTAGCATTAGTAAGAGAAATATACCCCGTGAATTCTTACTTTCTTCTGCCAATGTTTATTTTTTCAATGAAAAAATAAGTTTCTTTAAATCATACTTCTTCATTTTACAAAGCTGCTTCTTATAAAATCAATGTCATTGTTTTGCGACCACCCTCCCCTGCTCTCAAATCCATCCCTACACAGTGTTCTTCTGAAGCAGTACTAAATATTCAATGCTCTATCTCGAGCAAAATTTACTCTCTATTACAACAACTTCTCTCAATGCAATGCATTATTAATGCATTGCATTGAATATCATGGTCACTCATAAGGTTAATGGTGTATTCCTAAGGTTAATGGTTCATAAGATTAATGGTATAATAAAACATAGAAGTAAAATCTAACGCGTTGAAGCGAATTCGTACAGATTTTAAATGGAACTTGCAATCAGTTGTACCGTTGCCCAAGACTAAGGAAAATGATATGGTTCGAAGGAATCTGAGAAGAAAAATATAAATCACATTCAAGGGCTTTTATGTGTATGTATTTTATTTTGTAATCTAATCATGTCCTTTGTTTTCAACCTTTTTTTTTTTAAGTACAGACGATTTCGTAATTGCATTTAATTCATAAATCAATTCCTATACGTAGGTGTCGTTTCGGTCTCTTTAATCATCAATATACTCTAAATATCTACTAAACCACACAATGCTACAAATCTAATTTAAACAGTTTAACTTTTAGAGCACCGTCTCAATAGTCACAAATATTTAAAAATAAAGTAAAAGATGTTTTTTTTTTTGCGTAAGTTACTACATTATTTAAAAGTTTTCATTGCATGACGTCTTTGTTTACACTGTAGAGAAAGTTGTTTCAAGTGATTGAAATTCAAAACGTTATTTCATATTAAAATCCCATTGCACCTTAGAATTCTGTGCAACGTACATTGTATGAAGTATAAATGAAAAATGTGTAACAAACGTACATTATGTTAGTAGTTTTGTGTCAGACATTTTAAAAATTATATTCATTTACTATATTTACACATTTTGTTTAAATATAATTACACAAATTATATTATGTGTATCCGTCTTTCTATTATTTTCCTGCAATTATAAACGAACGTATCTTAAAAGCTAATTTCTCATCTAAGTATTTAAATGCATTTTTAAACAAAGTGAAAATTTTTAAATAACTATTTCCAATATTTTGGTGAAATTCATTTCATTAATCTCATTCATTTAGATGAAAGCAAAAGCAAATGAAGAAAAATGGAAAGCTTTTAAGCAATTTAACCGGCAAAAAAGAAAAATGAAATTGACATGTTTAAGCCAAAGTGGTTTTTTAATCCTATTTTTGAAGACTGGAAAAACATAACAAAACTAAACTTTTTTAAGAAAATGCTTTTTAAATTTTTGGCAGTGCAATTTTAATTAATTTTGGAAATCAAGTGGTAGTAAATGCTTTATGAACAAGTTTTAGTCATCAAAGTAAAAGTACTAAAAATTGCTAATCATTATAAGTACGAATATATTTACTTTTTATTTATTGATAAATTATTTTAGTTTTAAATAAAAGTTTAATGTAATTTAGTTAAAATATTTAGTCATTTCTTGAATTATTTTTAATGCTCCTAAAGAGGAACCTTAGTTCTAGCATAAAGTAAATAAAATGGATCATTCTCCTGCGATGTGGAATTTTGCAATTCTGAATTTTTAATTTTGGAACTTTTTTCAGGAAGGATGCAGTTTGGCACTTTTTTGAAAGACAAAATATGTGTCTTTGTAAAATTACAATAGTTCATTAAACATGTACATTTATTATGCAGATAATGATACTTTAGTTTGTAAAAAGGACAAAAAGGGTCATTCCCATTCCATGTTAAAAAATCATGTAGAAATTCCAAAAAAAAAAATTTTTAGTGGTTTTAAGGTTTACAATTAAGTACCAGCAATAGTCTGACAGAAAATAAAGAACAAATACATCATTTTAAGTCTTTTAGTAAATTAAAAATAATTTTGATATCCTTTTTTTTATAAAAACATACACTGAATGCATTACATCATTTATTTTCACTCGTTTAAATAAAGTCTGACAACCTAAAGTAAATATGTTTTCGAAAATACTAATAGAACTAACTATTTAAAATACGTTTGTTGAAAAAATTGAACATTAATAGTTTGAGGACAAGCAATTTTGTAGCAAAGATGGTAATGACTAGAATAATGGTCATGATCATGGCAGGCTGGAAATGACGTATACATGTTTAAAATAACTTTAAGCAAACATACAGGAAAATTAATGTCAAAATGCTTTGTTTCCTTCAGAACAGAATACTATGACGTCATTATTTATGTATTTATTTTGCATTAAATACAGATGCTGAGAGTTTCTCTACCGAATTATGTTCCTCTTTTGCTACACAAAAATATCTACGAGAAATGAGTATAGGAGGATCTTAAATAACGCAAAAAAATGTGTTCTGTGACTATCTGGTGCTTGTCCTCTTCTGTGGACCAACAAAATTACTTTTTGTTTTTGATCTGGACATAAAGTGTATTCTCAGACTATTACTTTGGTTTGAATCAACAACACCTGCACATTAAGGTCTGAATTTGTTATCATCCAAAGACAAATTACATTTAAAACTAATCAGTTTAAAATATAATGTACTTTACGAAATGATAGTTAACTGGGAACCGTTGACCATTAAAAATAACAGCAGCCCACTGCCCAACAGGTACTTATTATATAAGATAATTTTAAAAAAGTAAGTTTAAGAACATTATGTAACTAAATTATTAAAAACAATTTAATGTACTTAATTTGAAGGTAAAAATGTATATAATTAAAAAAAACAAAGCAAATAATTTTATTCTATTCTCAGTCTGTCATTACCATCCAAATCTTTATGCTTTGTGCTGGATGGTAATGACGTGGATGGTAATGATATTTCAATTTATTTCACCTGTCATGAACTAAACTGTAGCTACCATTCTAAAAATCTTGCCCATTTTGATCAAAGGTTCATTTAATGTAAGCAAATAATAATAATAAAAAAACATAATAATGTTTAAAATAACTGTTGATAAATATGGATGGTAATGACAGCAATAAAAGTTTTCTACTTAATTTGATAGCTACACATTTAAGCAAGACGCATGAAGATTTCCACACAGTAAATTTTTGCTTTTCAATCAAACTTAAGGTAGCTGCTACTAAAACTGAATACTGTTTGGGTTAATAGTACCACCAAGTGGTTATGAAAGAGTGTAAAAACTGTTGGATGGTAATAATACAAAATGTCAGGGACAAATGAAAATTGTATCACTAAAATTTCAAAATTTCAATGAAACAAAAAACATACTTTGTTTTGAATTTGATTATGTGAGGCAATTATGAAGACATTTTTTCAAGGCATTTTTTAGTTTTATTTGCAGTATAGTTAGATCACAAAAGACAAACTTTGAGTCGAGGGACCGTGGATTGTAATGACTTTTTAGTATATCTTTTTAGTCTCAACAAAAATAGGTATTGTCTATCACTGTTAAATCCATGTTATTTTGTTTGGTAGATGGTGAAAAATAAATAGAATTAAAAAAAATAATTTAAAAAGAATTATGTGGTTGCAGCGAACATGGGACGGAAAATTCCACATTTCTAGAGAAGGACCCAAATGCTATGAGAAAGAGTCCTTTAAATAATCTGGTATCCGTTACTCTTCTGATTAGCTTCAACAATAACGTTTTATATGAGCAAGAAAAATGTAATAATTTGGTTAGTTTCAAGGTATTATCTCTTTAAAGTAAACCACATACGTTTTCGTAGCGAAATATATTTATATAAATATTACTTATTTAATGAAATGCTTATGGTAATATCTCTTAACTTGCCGGGAAAACACTTCTATCAAAACATAATTGTTTGTTTTAAAATTATTAGTTGACTGAATAAATTTCATAAAAATTGTAGTCAAACATCAAGCATGCAACCTTCTACTTTTATAGCATTTTTTCACACTTGGTGCATAATAGAGTCCCTCGTTTTGAACTTTTTTTCTTTACGGAGCTAAATGTAACGCCAGTCAAAAGTTTTTTTTTTTTTTTTTCAAATCAAATAATATCGTGTGGGAGAAGAATGGCCTCAAAATTTCAGAATTTTGAGCTAAAATACTAAAATGTTCACTAATAACTTTAGTTAAAGCAAAAAAGTCATATTTTTACATAAGGCGATGCCAACTGTGATGAAATTTGATGTTCAAACTTCAAAGGATCGTTAAGTCACGTGTCATTGACGTTGAAACAAATGAATATTCTAATATCGGAAATCTAAAAACTCTACTTATTGTACTGAATTTACGCTCTATTTCAAGTAATCAACGAGCTGATGTGAGCATCACATGACTTCTTTTTACTCCAATTTAATGTCATTTCCCCATTATTGGCAATTTTAATGTGATTCAATTGTTTACTCTCTAAATATCACCAACAGTGGCCAAATTGAAACCAAATTTTAAAAAAAAATTGCCAGGTTGGCGACAAAACTTCGCGAAACGAATGAAAATTCATATTTCAAAAATCTGTTTATTTTACTGAATGCACGATTTATATCAAGCAACAAAGGAGGCATTTTTGCCCTCTCCAAGAACAATTAACTGACTTTTTAGGTTTTAACATCAAATTTCATCACAGTTGACATTTCCAAACGAAAGAATGTGAACTTTTTACTGCAACTAAAATAAGTGAACATTTTAGTGCTTTTGCACAAATTTTTGAAATTTTGAGGCCATACTATGCACAGAATATTATCGATTTAAAAAATAATTATACTTGTACTGTTCATGGGGGTTGGCGACTTTTTTTAGGTGTTACATTTAGCTTCGAAAAAAATGTAAAACGAAGCATCCTAGTACACAATAAAGTTTATTTTAATATATATGTTTTTTTTTAATTTACAATTTCAGCCTGTTGTTTTACTTATATTTCTACCATTTATAGTTTCGAAATAAGAAACTTAAATTTTTCTGTTGACCACAAATGTCAAATAGTTCTTAACATGTTGAATGTAGCCATTGTACACTGGAACGAGAAGGAAAATAAAAATCCAAAACCAAGAACAATTTATTTTTAAGAATAAAATTTATACAATATAACTATCTAGACAGCAAAAATTCCTTAAAGCTTTCAGTTCAATGCTATAGGCTAGAGGTGCCAACTTTAATGTGAAGTGGTGGAAGATTCAGTAGCTTTGTTCACCACGATTTTAAATTCAAGCATGCAAACGAGCATTTGTTGTGTCGCATAAGAATCATGTGACATGTTTAAGTATAAGGTTCCCTTCCTGTGGTATGTCAATGAATTCAGCAGCAATTTGAATGCATTTTTGAGCCAAAAACGTAAAATTTTACATGCTCGCTGACAGAAAAAAAAAAAAAAAAAACAAATAACGCTAACACACACACATAGTATATTTATACCTTTAAAAGAATTTCTGAAATCCATTACTAGCACTGTTTGCTCTTAGAGCACCACGACATTTCATCTAAAGAGAAATACAAATGGAGACTTTTGAATACACTAGCACGCCTACGAAATTTCGTTAAGCTTCCAGAACTCCTTCTTAAGTCTTGATTTGTTTCCCAATGAATGATAAAAATTGAGAAAATTTTTGATCCACATATCTCAGATTAAAATATTTTTTAAAAGGAACTTTTTCAGATTGAATTTAATGAGTTCTATCGAGAAGTACAGAAGATTAGCTTATCTTACCTGTGAAACCTCATGCTTGTGTTTTTCATCATCAAAAACGCTGTTCAAACTAAACAGTGAAGCATGAAATTGAGGAATATGTCCGACATAGATCTAATGCAAAGAACCGATACACATGCCTACCGTTTCATGTGTTCCTACTATTCGCAATTTAGTTTCTTTTTTCCTTAACATTATTTTAAAGATTTGAATTTAATACATTTGTTGAATGAGCAGTAACTATTTAATTGATAATATTATTTCAGTTCAACTTTTAGCACATATACCCTATTTTGCGGAGAAAAGGTGGACGCGACTATGCACAAACTTCTTTACATTTTTAAAAACTGAAACAAGAAGAAGTGATAGATCTCTTTATAATTATCGTAGGAGCAGTGCGCTATTTTTGGTTAGAATTGGTTTTCTGCCATCATATTATGACATTTCCGCAAACATATTGTGTATTGAACTATGTTTGCATCAGTTTCTTTTTTTTTTTTTTTTGCCTATCGTTTTTCCATCATCCTGTACTTCTAATTTACTGAACAGCAGTTGACACAATAGATTCCTTAGTTCCAGGTTCAACCGCGTATTGCATCAACAAACTATTGCTAATATTTGACGAAAAGAAGGACTTACATGTCTTTTTTTTAAGTTCGTCTCCTACCATCATATTGTGACATTTCCGAAAACACATTGTGTAGCAAAAACCGGTTTACATCAGTTCCTTTTTCTCTCCTCTCCTCTCGATTTTTCAACCTCCGGTATTTCTAATTTACGGAACCTGCAGTTGACGCAGTAGACTCCTTAGTTCCAGGTTCAACCACATATTGCAGCAACACACCATTGCTAATACTTGACGAAAAAAAGCATTTATATGGGTTTTTCTTTAAGTGCGATATAACTTTCAGACCCCCTGATGAAAATCTCATAACTAGCACAGGGTGCAGTCAATCCGCTTTCATTTATTCTGACAGCAAATATCAGAAATCGTCTGTAATAGAGAAAAAACAGGAAGCTGTTCTTCATTCGATATGCCAGGCTGTCCCTTTTTTGAATTGGTTGACTGCGTGGACGGCATTTTTTACGGGATTCTTAACTTTCTAAGGATCTATTTCTGACAGCTCCTGGTCATTTAGATTTATCTGACCTTCATAAAAATGCGTAACGTTTTCTCGGTTTAATATTGCTATGCATCAAAAGTTCGAAATGCGGCTGACGCTTTTTAGTGTTAGGATTTTTACATTTCTTAGATATACTTGAAGAAGGTACGACTATTTTACTCGCTTTACAGGGAGATGTTTAAGTTGAGTATTGTAGCTTAGAAACTCCATCTAGAGATTTGTTATTTTACAATCGATATGAAAAAGTTAATGGAATTCGTGTAAATAGAAAAGCAAGGAAAGAGACGACAAAATTGCAGCAAAGAATAGCTATTTTAAAACTTAAAAAAAGAAGAAAAAAAAAACCTTCAGGGACACTGGGCATTAGAGAAAAAAAAAGAGATTTTTTAAAGTTTCTACTGCTTCGTATGTTTTCCCCCTACTGAAGCTTCACCTTAAAAAAATTAAAACATTTTTTACTTTCCAAATACATCATTTTGTTTTCTCTCACGATTAGAGTTTTTTTAAATCCTTACCGTTTCTACCATGCACCTCCTGAATATCAGGGGGACATTATGTTTCAACACATTATCACTAAAAGAAGTTTTGTACAAGGCTTCATTCAAAAGGAACGATTGAAGCTGCGGAGCACACAGGACTATTTTTCCGTCAAGAGAATGGGATGGGCAATTTTAAAGATTTTAATTCTTAGTGCCAGTTGACAGCTGTATATGTATTTCAACGTAAATATACCTCATTGTGTTAATAACTCTTTTTAAAATTTTATTTTAGTGGTTTCCTCTTAAATAAAAGTATTTAACGTTTTACTCCCTTGTGCATTCTACTGAGGTGAAAGATATCTTCAGTTATTCCAGAATAAATACTTATCAATCGTTTTCTTTGCCTTGTCCTTTTGCTAAGAAAGGACAAAGAAGAAAAGATTATTTTAATTATTTATAGGTAAATCTTTTAAAGAAAACGTATGTTTATTTTTTTACAATTTGTATGAGATAGTACTCTATTAATGCTGCAAATATTTCAATATGGTGTTTTCCAAAAAAAATTACTTTCGGTGAATGAATGCATTTTGATAGCAGAGCACTTTGGCATTTAGGACTGTGCATGGCATTTGAAACTGAGCATTTATTTGCAATAAAAGATGCTCGCAAATGACCAAAACGTTACTTTTAAAATAAGGCCCAACTTGTAAATTCAAAAATTAGCTATGGGGGAAGAGTAAACTTTAGGAACATAGTTTCCATTCTATCAGAAAAAAAAATCTGGGCACTTTGAAAAACTTGATTTTTTTTTTTTTTTAAATTTACACAGGATTTTTTAAATTATTTATTTTTATGAAAATGATTTTTCAATGACGCAACTTTTTTTTTATTTACGCATACTTACTCACCAGAAAGGTTACTAACTTTATTGTCATGCTTCATTTTTTATTTCAATGTTAACTAGAATTTTCTACTCAAAGAGAATTTAGACTTAGAAAAAGACTTAGAATTAAGTAATCTACTTCTTCAAGTGTCTCACTATTTCATGGACATAAACTATCAGCTATAAATTTACCGGGTTATAGTTAGAAAAAGATTCTCAAATAACGCAACCTACATTGATAGTCATCACTTATTCCCTCAGCCTTTCTATACATACATTTATAACGAAATTGCTGATAAATTAACTAAACAAAACAATGCCAAACCACAGAAGAAATTAAAAGCAGGTTAAATTTTACTTTCTGTTTTGGGCATCTAATGCAATTTAGAGGTTTTGAAATGTCTATTTGAATGAACAGCATCTTTTGAGCAAGGGAAATATATTTTTCTTAAAAAAACCTAAAGGTACAAAAAACTAGACTTTCAGTTTGTACAACAAATTCTGGATAGGTTGTACGTGTTAAAAATTCGCAAGGAATAACAAAGATCGTTTAAAATAGTGAAGAAAAATGTCTTTTACACGTAAATGACATATTTATCTTCATTTTTTGAAATGAAAATGTATTTTAAAATTATGTGATGCATGGTAAATAATTTCAAAATGACTCTTTGAGGATTTGAAGATAAAAATTTCAAAAAACGTTTTCCTCACTAATGACAATTTGAATTTTTTTCTTCTAGGTGTCTTCTTGATTCCCTACCTATTAATGTTAGTTTTTGGAGCTATGCCCTTGTTCTATATGGAACTGGTTTTGGGACAGTATCATAGACAAGGACCAATTAGTGTTTGGAAATTTTGCCCACTTTTTAAAGGTACTTTATATAATTTTCAATATTTACTTAAAAGAATTTGCAAAAATAATTATTTTTCCTTATAAATTTGTTTTAAGACTGCTACATTTATAAATTTAATGTTTTTAATGCAAAAAGTTAATTACTATCCACAAAGTTGCCTTTTCATAATGTTTTTGGTCGGCAAATATAGAGAAATTTTGTTTCCAAATAATTATAAGAATTAGATATTTTATAATAAATATCATTGATGTTTATTTAAACATTTCTGAGTAAATCATTTCTTTAAACCTTATAGAGGTTTTCTAGATTGCTATATTCTTAAATATATTTTTTATAAAAAATGCCCACGACAATGCATGAATGATGCATTTACATGATTGTTTTTGATTGACTGATACTGCGAAATTTTGTTTCTAAATGCTTGGAAATTTTAATCGATCTTTAAAAATATTTTGTATATTTTTTTTTAATGGTTATCCGATAAAATATTTTGAACGAATACAATATTTTCTTCCTTGTACACTGAGAATTCCAAAGTGGACTGCTGGTTTTTAAAATGGAATAACAACAGAATGTTAGACAATAATGAGTTCATTCTTCCTGAGTTTGAACATGCGAAGTCAAGAATTGGATGTAGTTCACTTTTGTCTGAAGTGCACAATGTTGATAATAGACGGTGCTTCAGCTACATTTTGCTGCTTGAGATGCATGCGCGAAATTTCCACGTAGAAATTAAATTATCAAATATGATTGCCAATAGACACGACTATAACGACGTTGTACACTTGTCCTCATCAAACTAGAGATGTTTCTTACTTTCCTTGAGGAACATTTCAATGACCGCGTCAATGTACTGAATTAAACTAATGACAGAAAAAGGGGTATTAATCAGCCTTCGTATTCACCAGATCTGAATACAAGAGTTTTCTTTTGTAGTGTTTGAAGGATATTGTGTATAAAAAAATTCTGCAAGACTTTGGAGAATGTCCCAGCTAATTTTACGATTCGGTTGAGACAGGTGGTTGCAGAAGAAGATGAACATTTTGGAAACATTGTTATCTAAGATAAGCAGTTAATTTACTATGATGGACAGAAAATACACAGAGCCGTCTGTTGTTACAGTTTTGATATTGTAATAAACAAATCCTGACTTCGTACGTGAATAATCCGCATGAATGATTTTAATACCTGTCACTGTTATCTTGCAATTACACACAAAAAAAAAACTTAATATTTATTAACCAGTGTTATAAGAGCATGAGTCCCAACCTTCGTATGCAGTAAAGAAAAATTTTTACGCTCTCCTGAAAAGTAGTGAAAATAAGACTTACGTTAGTCAGGCCTTGAGGTACAGATATTTATTGGAACACGTTAAATTTGAAAGCCGATCTCTCCCATAAGAAGGTATTGTACCCCCATCATACTATGATGGGTTTTTTCTAGTAGAGGAATACTAACATTTTTGTTTTCTTTTATCCAATACATTTCTAACAGGCATGCAATTTCCATGACAAAACAGTGATACTCGAAATTAAAACGTAGACCAATATGTGACGTAGACACGTGGAAGTTAATGATGGTGGATTAGGCGGAGGACTTTCACCAGCACTGCACTCTTTTAATAGCACCTTTTTTGATAACAGTTTCAGACTCATTACTACTCAGCTCAATTTCAAGAAAGAAATCACGCGACCTAAGACATTGCTCGAATAAACGTTTCTTTTGCGGCATAGCATCTAAAAAAGAAAGTTCTTTTAACATGCCATTTTTTCGTATTTTGTATCGTCAAGATAACAAAATATCATCATATTAGAATGGCAGTGGGGAAAATCATCCTAACTTAGTTTCCGGTTATTGAATGTTTTGTAAAAACTGAAAATATCAAGACTGAAAATTTTGAATTGAAATGAAAGATTTGTACTTAAATATAGTTAGTTCTTTTTATCATTTGTCATCTTTTATTAGTAAGTTTCATGTAACTTTTTAAAGTAATTTTAAATGACTTGTGATTGAGCCTTTTCGATAGGTTTACTGAGAAAAACTTAACTGCATGCAATGCCTGATATTATTTAAAGGACATTCTTTCTAAGTAGAAAATACTGGATGCTCGTCGAATCAGCGGCATGGAAACTTATTTACACCACTATCATTTTCACCTTAATTCGGGTGGTAGACAATTTTTATTCCCTTCTTGTGGCTAATACATTTTAGAATCTTTTTTGCACAACTCACACCCTTAGAAGAGGAAATCGAACTCAAATCCATACTTAATTCAAATATAATAACATACACTGCTGTCATTCCGACTTGTCAATAAAAAAAATTATAAATTAAAACAAAAAACCCGACTGCGTAAAAAAAAAAAAAAAAAAAAAAAAAAAAAAAAAAAAACTAAAAATAAAAAAAATGTAATTTTAGTAGTTTAGAATGTTATTAAGTACTACTGAATAACTACACCATTGAAAATTTTTTATAATCGATACACAGATAAGACCAATCATAAATTCAAAAGCAGAATAGAAGGATCAATAGTCGGGGCCCATTCCTTTTTGACCAATCAAGGAATCCCGTAAAATTTGAATGAGCTCCGATCATTGGCGTAGCTACGGTTTCTGCCGCCTACCGAAGTTCTTCAATTTGCTGTCCTTTTTTTTTTTGAGTATTAACTAATACATTAAATAATCAAAAATATTTAATATACAACTAAAAAAATACATTATGACAAAAGAAAACCAATTTATTTCCATATTTTCTTACAGAAACGAAATAAAAGGTCAGGGATCCACCGAAAATATTTAAAATTTAAGTCAAAAATCCCAATTTCAAGAAATTTTTAGTAACTAATAAAAAAGAGGGTTGGTGTTCTCAGCAGAGTTTTTTCCAAAACTAAAGTCAGTTTCAATCGTTCTTTGGTTACGTTGAGGAGTGGGAGGCACGTGAAAGAAAAGAAGAAGCTGAAGTGTTAAAACCGTAATTTTATTGCTCTGTTTGGAGACGTTAAGGGAGTGGGAAAGATTGGAGTGCGCGGTCCGAAATTTTTTTCGACTTACCTGTAAAAAACGCAATTGTAAGGTGTCTTTGTTGACGTTGTTAGAGCTACCCATAACGCCAACAAAGACTGGTTTCTTCCCAAAATATTTTCTGAATTGCAATTACTTTTTGCCTATCTTTGGTGACTATAAGAGAATGGGGAAGACTCGGCGTCTTTCTTTGGGAATTTTTCGAAGCGAAATTTCAAAAACGCAATTGTATTTAGGCTATCCTTGGGGACGTTAGGAGGAAAATTTTGAGAAGTCAGACGGTTCTCCCCTGGAAACTTTGAAAATGATATCTTAAAAACGATTTAAGACTTTGTTTGATAACTTTAAGAGAGAGGAGAAAGAGAGGGTAGAGTGAAGCTTCCCTCCCTAAATCTTTCTCGAAGCTGCAAGCTATTTTGGGTTGTATATCTTCAAAAAAAAAAAAAAAAAAAAAATCGCGATCTTTCCTTGGAAATTTCGAAAAACGAAATTCAAAACTGTCTTTGACGACATTTGGAGGCTGCGTAGAGGTTTGGGGCCCTACTTAAGAATTTTTCTGAAGTTGCAGCTTGGAAAAACGCAATATTATGCTATTTTTTGGACGTCGGAAAAGATGGAGAGTCTAGGGAGATCCCTGGGAAAATTTTCGAAGTTTAAGTACTTTACTTGCATTTTAGGCTTATCTTTGACCATGTTGGAGGAAGAGGCGGGGTTCGAGTACTTCCGTCAGGAATTTTTTGGTATTGATCTTTTAAAAACTAAATGTTAGGCTTAAAGATGAAATCTTAGAGGGAGTGGACATAAACCCTCGGAAATGTTTCTTGATTCAATGAAAATGCCTTTAAGGCTACGTTTGGTGACGTTAAGAGAAAAGACAAAGTTCAAATACTCTTCCAGGAATTTTTTTGAAATCGAGAAGATAAAAACTCAATTTAAAACGTTGTGAATATGCTTAAGCTACGCACAGAAAAAACAAAAGCGTGGAAAGAGAGAAAACGTGCTGGTGAAGTGAGAGTTCGGAATGTTAAAAAAAAAAAGTTAAAATGAAAGTTTCACTTCTATCGGGAGTCTTTACGACACATATTTTTAAATTTTGTTAAGGAAGTTTCCAAGATACATTCTTGATTCCCTTTATTACGAAAACTTGCGACATTTCATTGTGTCCTCCCCCTGTAGTTAAATTCTACAGAGGAAAAAAAAGGCAGCAAAACCTTTTGTTCCTTGATTTTCCTCCGCCACCTCACTCTGTAGCTTCATACAAAGGAAAAGAAAAACCAGCAGTAGTGCTGATATGTCGATAAATGTTTTTATGGTACATGTGAGACTATAGTTCCAACGATTTATAAACATAAAATTCCGAATTTCTAAAAAAAAAGTATTCGGCCTAGTACACAAGCGGCTAGAGTAATTTTATGAAAATAGTCTGCCAAAACCTTACACTACAAAGTCTTTTTTTGCCTCCAATTTTTCTATGCCATTAAAATAATTTTGGGAAAATAGGCTGAATTATTTCTCACATCAAAAGCGTCAAATTACCGCCCCTCAACAGTGTCGCCCGGGGCGGGCCGCCCCCTCCGCCCCTCTCTAGCTACGCCACTGGCCCAGACTCTTGATCCTTCTATTCTGCTTTTGAATTTATGATTTGTCTTATGCGTGTATCGATTATAAAACTAATGGTGTAGTTATTCAGTAGTACACTTAATAACCTTCTAAACTACTGGGCTTATTATTTTTCTTTTTAGGGGTTTTTTTTTTTTTTTTTTTTTTTTTTTTTTTTTTTTTTTTTAAGCAGTCAGGTTTCTTGTTTGTATTTAATGAGTATTTTTTAGTTTACACTTATTAGAGAATTGCCATTGACTTAGTTATTATGATTATAAGACGGTAAATTTCGCAATCTTGTCATTTCATTGAGAGAGTTTATATCGTGAGGATTATTAAGTAACTTGCAGTGGTCTAAACTACTGATTATTAGTCCCTCTTGGAACCTAACTCGGCTTAAAGCTACATATGCTTGACCTTTAGGAAAAATGCGCAAACTTAAGTCAACCAAAGCTGTATAAACAACCTGCATAACTCATGATGACGCGGGCTCGGAACCGTCGTCAGTCTAATCTTTCTCGCAAAACTAAAAAAGCCTGTCAAGAAAGTACACGTAGCGAAACTCAGTCCCCTGAATCGCGACAAAAGCAAATGCAACATTTTAGAGATGAAAATCGAATTAGTACACTTAATAAACAAAAAATTCAGGCAGTGAAAAGGCTACCTGCATTTGTAGCACACTGTGTTGCACGCAAGTAGCGTGCGACGCTGTGTGCTACTCATAAACACATTACCCTCTTTTGCGTCACGCACGCGCAGTCGGGTTAAAAGTCAACTTTTAGGTTTTAAACTTAAACATTAAACGTATCATGAGAAAATGCATTAGTTAAACAGATGGGAAGTTCGTGGTATTATTTCATTTCGTTACATTGATTTATTTTAGTACCAATTGTCTTCGACATTGTTACTTTCATTTTAAACCTTTTTAACATTGAAAATCGCTGTTGTATACAGCCTACAATTTAACACATTAGCTTTCGAAATTTCAAGCATCTGCTGTTTTTCATATTGACATTGAAACTTATAAAATCATCTTGATTAATTTGTGTACATACCATGCAATTTTTGTTTAAAAGATTAAAAGACAGTGTTAGATTTTTGTGCGGCAAAATATATATATATATATATATAATAAGCACCGCATTATCCAAACAAAGTGCAGTTCCGCAGCAAATGTCTTTTTTAAATTCCTGACTCTACTATGGCTTTATAACTTATGTGAAATCAAAACTGTGTTTCTAATGCGATTTGTTTCATTTAGACGACGTAAATGTTAAAAAAAGCGAAAAATAATAAAAATGTAGCTGTTTAAAATGCTAGAACATCGCTAAAATCATTTAACTACTGTTCAAAAATGGACTAGCAGTTTTTTTTTTTTTGAAATTGAATGCACATACGCACATACGTACATACAGACGTCACGAGAAAATGCGTTGTAACTTAACTCGCTAGTCGTCAAAATGGATATTTCGCGTGTCTATACGTTCTTAGGCACTTATCCACGTGTGGTCGAGTCGAAAGAAAAACTCAACATTCATTCGGGGGTGAGCAAAATGGAAATTAAGGCCGAATTTTGAGTGAAAATTTTTTCGCGAATACAACATACTTCCTTTTTTGTAAAAGGAAGTAAAAATGAATTTTTTCGGCCCACCCTAATGTGCGTTATGTGTGTATGTGCGTAAGTATGTCGCATAGCTCAAGAATGGTATGTCCTAGAAAGTTTAAATTTGTTACGTAGACTCCTAATGGGGTCTAGTTGTGAACCTCACTTTTTGGTTGTATTCAGGTTTTTCTAAAGGGGGTCTTTTGCATCTTTTTGGGGGGAAATCATTGTTAATTTCGATGCAAACTCAAGTGGTGTTATAATTTGGCGGACACTTGACGATATTCCTTTAAGAACTGAAATATTTTCTTGAGAGCACATGCAAGCAACGGTTTTCTCGTCTCCTAAAGCCAGGAAAGATACTAGTGCCGCCATCTGTCGAGAAAATGGATAATACACATCTTTGGCTAACCAGCACGATCGTCCGATTCCGACGTTTGTTATATATCGGCAATGTGGCTTTTTTTTTTTACAAATTTGGCGGGTTTTTTTTATCTGGTTTACATTTGGCCACTGTTGGTGATCTTTAGAGAGTTAATTATTGAATCACATTGAAATTGCCGATACTGGGGAATAACATGAAATTGGTGTAAAAGGAAGTCATCTGATGCACACATCAGCTCGTTCCTTAATGTAGTCATAATATATCAATCTTTCACACAGTAAGTGTAAACCAAATAATTTAAGTAACAACGAAGCCATTGCAAAGCAAAATGAAATCTCTGAACTAATAATGATTTCGCCATTATAGTTAAAAACCAGCCTGGTTTTGTACCTGGTACCAGTACAAGCAGTTTTTTTTTACATTTCTTTCATAATGCAAGCATTACAGTTTGTAGATCATAGCACACATCATTCTTCTAATGCTTCGAAAGTTTATTGAAGCACAGCATTCGTTGGTTATAAAACATTGAATGGAAAACGTGCTTATACCGACTGCATTTACTTTCAAAACTCTATATCTTATTCATCTAAAAGTTATTTTACTTTCTTTTTTTTTTTTTTTTTGAATTGCAGAACAACCTTAATGTTTCCTTCACTTCCTTTTTTCTGCGCTGATGTAGGGGTTTCTTTCAAAAAGATGACAGATGGAACATATTTCCTTTGTAATTAAAAGAGGAAACGAGCAGATGTGTGCATCACATTACTTCCTTTTACTCCAATTTTAATGCCATTTTCCCATTATTGGCAATTTTAATGTGATTCAATAGATTACTCTCTAAATATCACCACCAGTGGCCAAATTGAAACCGGATTTTTTTTAAAAAAATCGCCAAACTTGGCGCCAATTTGGCGACAAAACTTGGCGACCAAAAGACTGGCAATATATCGCTGAGTGTCCGACAAATTATAACACCACTTGAGTTTACATCGAAATTAACAGTGATTACCCCCCAAAAAGGAGCAAAAGACCCCTTTAGAAACACCCGAATGCAACCAAAAGGGGAGGTGCAGAACTAGACTCCATTAGGAGTCTACGTACCAAATTTCAACTTTCTAGGATATACTGTTCTTGAGTTATGTGACATACATACGCACATCCGCACATACATACATACGCACATACGGACGTCACGAGAAAAGTCGTTGTAATTAACTCGGGGACTGTCAAAATGGATACTTCGGATTTTTATACGTTCTTTGTCACTTATCCGCGTGTGGTCGGGTTGAAAAAAAACTCATCATTAATTCATGGGTGAGCAAAATAGAAATTAAGGCCGAATTTTGAGTGAAAATTTTTTCGCGAATACAATACTTCCTTTTTTGTAAAAGGAAGTAAAAATGCAAAATAAGACCATTAGAGAAATGTTCTTTTCACTATTATTCTTATTATTATTCTTAATATTTAGTTTTGTTTTTACTTCCTTTTACAAAAAAGGAAGTATTGTATTCGCGAAAAAATTTTCACTCAAAAATCGACCTTAATATCCATTTTACTCACCCCCGAATGAGTATTGAGTCTTTTTTTGACTCGACTACACGTGGATAAGTGCCTAAGAACGTATAGACACGCGAAATATCCATAATGACGATTCCCGAGTTAATTAGAACAAATTTTCTCGTGACGTCTGTATGTACGTATGTATGTTCGTATGTGAGGATGTGCGTACATATGTCGCATAACTCAAGAATGGTAAGTCCTAGAAAGTTGAAATTTGGTACGTAGACTCCTAGTGGGGTCTAGTTGTGCACCTCCCTTTTTGGTTGCATTCGGGTGCTTCTAAAAGGGTTTTTTGCCCCTTTTTGGGGGGAAATCATTGTTAGTTTCGGTGTAAACTCAAGTGGTGTTATAATTTGGCTGCCACTTGGCGAGTTATTGCTAGTCTTTTGGTCGCCAAGTGTTGTCGCCAACTTGGAGACAAATTTGGCATTTTTTTAAAAAATTTGTTTCAATTAAGCCATTGTTGGTGATATTTAGAGAGTAAATTATTGAATCACATTAAAATTGCCATTAATGGGGAAATGACATTAAATTGGAGTAAACGGAAGTCATAGGATGCACACATCAGCTCGTTTTTTTTTCTTTTCGTAAATCTAAAACGGAGGTTTTTGGACGGATTCTTTTCCTAAGTGAACAACTTTTTAACTATTTAAGATTTATACAAATAATTTTTTATTCTTTGAAATTCGAGTATTCATTGTTGAAAAGATTTGGGGCTGTATAGGGCTCAAAAGGGCTCTTAACGTTATAGAAAACTTGTATTTGAAGTTAATACAAGTTGACTTTAGAAAGTACTGCTAAACAAAATTTATTTTTCTATTTCAAAACAGTAAAGACACCCTTTTTTTTTAACATAGCAAAAACATGATTTATTTGTGCTTCAAAAT
This sequence comes from Uloborus diversus, assembly GCF_026930045.1. Lineage (NCBI taxonomy): Eukaryota > Metazoa > Arthropoda > Arachnida > Araneae > Uloboridae > Uloborus > Uloborus diversus. Next base: position 134,450,954 of record NC_072733.1, on the reverse strand, counting down.
AAATTTGATGCAGATGTTAGTTGGTTCTCCGGAGATATTACTTATTATCTACGAATTAAAAAAGTATAAAAACTGACTTTATATGAGGAGTGGCACCACTCTACTATTCACAGGGTATTTTCTGTCATTTACACTATAAGCGAAAAGTATTTTTTTTAAACTAAAACCTAATTTAGCTTAATTGGTGGAAAATAAACAAATTGCACAGATTTTTCTAAATTCATACCAAAAAGGTGACTTCAAAAAGTGATCAAAAATCGAATTGTTGAACAAATTCTACAAAGCTTAATTTTCATTCAAAAAATATAGAAAAAAATAATTTGAGTTTATCTCATAGATATCTATTCGTAAAAAAATAATGGACAAAATCTGAGACATGACGGCACATGGCATTAGGCGATTTGATGTGAAATGACCCCATTACGTACAGATAGTAAGGAACAAGAGCGCAGATAGAATTTCATCTTGTTTATGTGGACATGAGTTCCCTACCTCAAATTTTTCCCAGTTTTATATAGTCCTTACATGTATGTGTACTAACGTACTGTAGTTGGAAATATAACTTTAGACCAAGAGTTAAGGTAGTTTAAGCACCTACCTATCTTCGCGCATCTGTTTACGTTTTTTCTCTTAATTATTTTTGTACGCATACTAGTACCAAGAAATTAGCTATATCGGTTTGAAGAAAAGTAACAAGTGTGGTCACGTAGGAACTACTCAACGAACTTGACAATCAACTAAAGTAATTCAATCAACATTTAAATTAGATTGATTCAGTCTGATGAAAATGTCAAACTCAGACGATGTTTATTGACAGTTGAAATTAATTTTTCTAGTCTGCGATTAACGATTAATTTCGTTCCTGCTGGTTTAGCTCAGACTAAATTACTCTGATTGACTTAGTCCAGACAAGAATTATTAGATTGAACTTCTTCATAAAATTCAGTAAAAATAGAGACAAGTAGTTTGCTTTAAATCCAGCTAAATTTAGTCTGCATTAAATTCTTAATGAATAAAAAAAAATGATTAAATATATCAATGACTAAATGATTGGTTAAGTAATTTGGTTAATGAGTCTTCAAATAAATACAGGATTGTGTGATTAAATAAAATAATAAATGCAAAAATTAATGAGTAAATGAATGAATGAATTCATCACTGACTGAATTAATATGTACATTGATTCATCGAATGATGTTTTAGATTAATTCAATGAATAATTGATTCATTGATAAAGTAATTTTTATCGATGTAATTGTTCAAACAGACGAATTAAATATTTATAGATAAAAGTTTTACTGAATGATTGAAAATTTGATTAAATGCATAACTGATTAAATTAACGTATATTGATGAATAAATTGAGTAGATAACTGTTTGACTGATTTAATGATATAGTCATTAAATTGCTTGATTGATTCAATAAATAAGGAGTAAATGAATAAACGAAAGAAAGATTGTTTGAACGAGTAAATAAATGATTAATCTCATTAAATGTATTTATTAATTAATTGTTGACTCAATTCATTGCTTGAATGAATGAATCAAACAACGTACGACCAAAGTAATTGAGTGATTTATTGAAAGAATAATTAGAATTGATTGAGTGAATGAATGAAAGAAATAACTAGAAAATAGCTTCACTTAGTCACTCAATATTTCATTCATTCTTTCAGTCAATTAATCAATCAATCATGCATTCCTTCACTCAATCAATCATTCTATGTATAACTTATCCATTTATTCATACATTCAAGTAATCACCTAAACCTTTATTCATTCATTCCTTCATATCTTCAAGCATTCAAACAAATATTATTTCCATCGTTCGTTCACCAATCAAGCAATTAATCAATTGAACATTCAATAATTTAGTTATGCAATCATTTTTTTTATTCATGTGTTCAGCTATTCATTAAATCAATCCACTATTCTTTAATTAATTAAATGCTTCAAACATTTATTCATTCGATACTTCTGTCAATTAGTCACTCATTTAATTAATCACTCATTTCTTTATTCCACCAGTTGACGAAACTTCGCAATTTCATACTATTAATTAAACATTCATACATTCCTTTAATCAACTAAAATTAAGTGTTGAACTATTAACTCACTGATTCTTTCCTTCATCAGCAAATTATTCACTTATTCATTTATTAATTGCCTCATTCACTCAAGTCTTTTTTTTTCATTCAATCATTGACTCAGTGATATATTCATTTAAGTCTTTAATTTATTCATTCATTTTTTAAAATCATTTTACGAATAATTCATTCGTTAATTTAACAAGCATTTAATATAAGCTAAATTTAATTTGATTGAAATTAATCTGGATTACTTTCGATGTAATTAAATTCAGTCTAAATACTTTTGAATTGATTAATTTAGTCGAATGTCAATGAAAAAGAATTAAAGTAATATTTTATTTTCGACTAGCCGCCTACGGCGACCAGCTGGTCCGCCTTTTTGCGCCGGGATTACCGCCTTCGGCGGCTGCATAGACAATTTAGCAACGGTATTAATGTTTTTCTCTATATATCAATATTATCAGTGGCCTTTTTACGCCAATGCTGCCGCCTTCGGCGGCTGCTTAAATAAATTTCTTTGCGGTATCAATCAATCTACATCTATGTATATCATTAGTAGTTTGAATAAAATATCTTCTAGATCTATCTCCAGTTCCGTCGTTTGGAACATTTTTAAAGGAGGAGGAGGGGAGACACAAACGGTGTACTCTTCATGCAAAATTTGTCGAAAAATAACAAAAAAGCACTTCCACTTTTATGTGAAAGCATTGTTTTTTCAAAGTCATGGTGAGTGGGGGGGGGGCATTGACACCCCGTTACAGTTCCTTAAATGACGGGCATGTCTCTTTCTTCCTATCCATCTACTATATCGACCTCTATATTTGTCTATCTATCTATACGATCTCTGCATATCTACCTCTGACCAGTAATTGACAATCTTTTTTAATTTATATAAGTATTAATTCGAAAAAAAAAACATTTTTTGTCCCCTCAATCTCTATCTATCTCTGTATCTATCTAACTTAACCGCCAATCCGTAACAGAAACAAAGATCGTGCAAAAAACCGCCGGCTTTATTTATTTAATTAAAATTCTCGCAAAAAAAATTCTCTAGTATGATCCCCCGTAGTGTGCAAAAAGTAGAGCTTGCAAAAAGATAAAAAAACTAAAAAAAAGAAAAAGGTGAAGAGTAGGCAAACGATTTCAGTTAGATCACGTGATGAGGTAAATTCGGAACTCAGCCGGCAAGCGAACAGCTCGCTTTGTGTTCTGCATTAAAAAAATTGTTAAAAAAAAACTATTGCGTATTTTTAAAAACTTTTTTCTTTTGAAGGAGGCGAAATGTTTTTACTATTACCAACTAAAATTTTAGAATTGAGAGTTCAATACTTTTCGCAGGATGGGTTTCGAAAAAAACTAAACCCAGAAAAAAATGTAAAATAAAGGTTTTTTCAAAAATCTATAAAAAATACAAAAATTGCTCTATTTTCAAAATTTTTTTGTTCATTATATTTAAAATTAAATTTCCGACACTATAGTACAAAAAATATTTGTCTGGCGCAATTGGGTCGGGGTCTGTGAAGTTAAAAATACTAAAAAGTGCTAAAAATCACATAAAACATTAAATAACTTTTTTCTAATTAAAATGTCAAAAATCGAAGCCCGATGTGCACGTCTTCAGCAAAAACTGCACCTGTATACCAAATTTCATCTTTCTAGGCCTTACCGTTTTTCCGGGATGCGCGCCACACACACACAAACATCTTATTTTATTATATGTATAGATTAAACAAGTTAGTGTTAATTAACTTGAATCTTCGTTTACTATTGACTTTTCTAAGGTTGAATGTAACCTCAATTAAACTTCAGTCCAAGTACATTAGTCAATAATTGACTTAAAGAGAATTTAGTTGATATTTTAGTTGACGCTTTAGTCAACACTGTCCATAATTCCTTTAAGCTGTATAAATTTTAACCGTTAAAAATAGAAAATAAATAATTGCTCTTGTTTCAAAGCAGCAAAATGAAAAATCATAGTACTTTCATTCAAATTGGAATAGGAATATTTATTTATCACTTTATTTATATTTTGAAGTTTTGTAGCGCACTACAGAGTCAATAAGAGTCGGAAACAATAAATTGTTATCATTTTATTCCGAAATACAAAATATAAGTTAAAAAAGAAGCATTCTTTATATTCATGCTTTTCAAAAATAGCTTAGTTTCATTTATCTAAAGTGTCAAATAGTTTAACTACTTGTTATCAAAGTAGAATCTAGAATTTCAACCATTTTAACCATGACACAAAATTTAGAGTGACATACGCCAAAAGAAAGATTCTATAATTGTTTATATCTCCACATTTTCGATTTTAGAAATATTCAATACTAACTTACAATTAAAATTTTTCAATTTACATCAATTGCACTTTCTTCTCACGTCTTCTTTGACATTCACGTTGTGTGAGTTTTTGAGTGTCATTTGCAGTAAAGAGATGTTAACAAGAATAGTTATCCAAAACTATTTCTATTATGCCTTTTCAATTTACTCCTTCTTACACTGGTTCACTTGAAACGTCTAGACTGAGTTAAGACAAAACAACTTTTGCTTTAAAACAAAATTTACAGGCTAATGCTGCCTTTGTTAAGCTTGTTTTAAATTTAATAGGATATTTCAAAATCCCCTTCAGTAAAATTGAAATGAAATTTTTGTTTTGAAAATACATTTCAGAATTGATTTTACGACAGAAAGTGAAAAACAATGAGCAGTGGTTTCTGTCACGGTAATTTATGTATGAGATAAGGAAGAAAACAGTTGGTTTTGTTAAAATTAAAGCAGTAGCATCTTTAAATCTTCTACATTGATCAGTACAGTGCACTGATAACTTTTGCCTAAACAATATTTGCAATGTTTTGATTTCTTTTTGTATCACTTCCCTGCATTACCAGTCTAAGTTCTTATGCATTACTTAAATGTTCCTTGCTCTTGGGAGTGTGTGTCATTCCTTTCGGATCAAACGAGTTTATCTTACATTTGTCAAGGCATTTTAGTTTAAGCAATATGTAGGCGTTTGACTTAGCATTATGAGAGTAAAACATACACAGGCAGTCCGAAAAGTCCTTGACACATTTAAAATTTTGTACATTCATACAAATTGTCGTTTAAATATGCGTTTACACATGAATACTTCACAGAATGGCGAATTTTTATGTTGTCGTTGTAATTTGAGGTGCACTGCTTCACTTCTCCAACTGAACCGTAATTTGATGTGAAGTCCGTCTTCCTCAGTACATACATGCCATAAGAACCCGTTTATAGGGTAGACCAGCCAGTTACATCACACATCACAGCAATACATTCATACAAAGTAAGGACACGGACAGAAGAGAGAAAGTACATCCATGCCCGAGCGGAGATACGAATTTTTAATGAAATCGTAAAAAAAAAAAAAAAAAAAAAAAAAAAAAAAAAAAAAGGAAAAAGAAAAAAAATTCCAAATTGGAAGGTGGCGCTGTACCATCACAGTAGGAAAAACAAACGTGATGTGAGAGGATTAATCATTTCATTAAACAGAAAGCAATGTTGTTGTTGTTTCTGTCGTGTGCCAGCCAGACTGGCAATTTGGTGTGCGCTGCTTCACTTTTTCAACTGTTCTGTAATTTGGTGTGAAGTCCGACCTCCACAGTACACACATGCCACAAGGACCTGTTAATAGGGTGGGCAACCATTCGCAGCACAACAACACATTCACACGAAGAAAGGACAAGGACATGAGGAAGAAAGTACATCTACGCCAGAGCCGGGATTCGAGCCCAGGACCTCCCCGTCGCAGTCAAACTGCTCTGATCACTTGACAAGGTGGCTGCCAACAGAAAACAATACTTTTCATTACTAGAGTTAAATGTCTGCACCGTTTGCTCACAGCGGTACCATAACCGCGTACCATAAAGATGTGGTTTCGCGGATTGTGGTTGACCGCGAAACCACATCTTTATGGTACTGAATTTCATCCCATGTTCTAGCCAGCATAGAACACGGACACACATATGCCTACTTGTGTTTAATTCGTATTTTCAGATCTTCAATGCATGGCAATGCTACGCAATTTGACTCAAATGAACACGAGAATTCGTGCAACTGAGAAGTATTATGGCACTAATCGCATATTCATAGGACAATTTGTTGCTTTTCCATGAATTTTAAAATGTTTCAAGGACTTTTTGGACACTCTGTATTAGGGTGGTTCAAAAAAATTCTTTTCAGCTTGAGTCCAGGACACCCCCTAATTTTTTTAAGACTTACTAATAGTATTATACTGTAAAAGTTTTAGCTTCTTACTGAAATTTTAAGACGGTGCTCAATGACCCCTCAATTGAACATTAGCCGTAGCATAAAAAATGTCTCAAGTTTAGAAACATTTAATTTCCCCAGCTGTTATTTTATTTATTTATTTATTATTTTTTTTGTAAATAATCATTTTATTGCAATGTATATGCATAACACTCGTGTATATCATAATGCGTAGCGTTGTTTTTTCATTTCAATGTATTTTTTAACCCCCCTCCCCATACTGATGAAGTTAGGGGAGGGGGTTGAGCACCCTCTTTCAGTTGAAATAGGAAGCTAAAATTCTTCCATTATATTGCTATCCACAAGTCTCAAAATATTAAGAGGTTGTCCTAGTATCTAGGAGAAACCTTTTTTTTTTAACATGTATTTTTGAACCTCCCTACCCTGTATATAAGTTTGCAATAAACTGAAATACATAAAAAAATTGTGTAATGTTAAAATTTTATGTGATGATTAAATACACTACTGAGCTTTATCAAATACAATAATAATTAATTTTGTTTAAATAAAAAGACCTACATCTAACTTAATGTGACAAGAATCAAGTTTTCTTGAAAATCCCAAAAGTTTTTAATCTCTTCATAAAAGAAAAACTATGAGTTAAATTTTTAACTTGTATGGAAAACAGTCGAGTCCCGATCTTCCGAGTTGATCAGGATCAAGCCCAACTCGGATTACTGAAAAACCACTAGGATTATACGAACTACATGTAAAATCGAAGAGAAAAATCTAATTTTTATGTACTGCTAAAAATTAGAAAGTTATAACGGCGGAAAAGAGCATGTATCACACAGTGTTGTAGACCTAAAAAAAGAATTTTAAAATTTCAGAAGAATTCATAAGAAAATCTAGTTTTTTTATAATCACTTTCGCTCATTGTGACTCTTTTTTCAGCAGTCAACGATTTTTTGATCTTCTTCAACCCACTGTTAATTTTCAAATGTTTATTCTCTTGTCTACTGAATCACTTCTACAATACTTAATTCCTTCGCTTTTTTTTTTTTTTTTGATACTTTCTCCCGTAGAGGGAACTAAAGTAGCTTTTTGGCAATCTTAAATTAAGTAGTGCTCATATAGACGAGTCTTGAATAAGCGGGAGTCTGCTGTGATTTAATTCATAAAATATGTTACACAAAATTTAAATGCATTTTTAATTATTTTTCCCCTGTTTTTTTTTTTTTTTTTTTTTTTTGAGCAATTTAGGGTGACATATTAACCTATATTTTGTTGCCACATTTTCGAAATGTTAAGTTTTTCTGGTAGTATTTTTTTTTCATTCAGATTAAAATATAGATCAACTAATAGTATTCGGAAGCAATATATATATATATATATATATATATATATATATATATATATATATATATATATATATATATATATATATATATATATATATATATATATATATATATATATTTTGGTGTTTTCGTCCTAAAAGTATTATGTCATCAAACATTTAGCGAATATTTCTCTCATTTTAAAGTCGCCATACGTTTCCTGCGACAAAAGCGATAGTATATCTGAGTAATTAACAACGCTGAATCTATCAAAGGTCAGAAAACAGGTCAGTTATGAACATTCTCTAATGGACAAGTTTGTTACGAAAGGGTGGTTGAGATTCCTATGGATTGGCAACGACTGCTAAATTTTGATATTATATCTGTCATCTAGCAACGATCAGCAAAAACTACGTTTTAAAAGCTTTATAGATCAACAGAGCATTGAGAAAATTTGAGTTGTGATTTGAAATATGTAAAAATGTTCAGAAAATATTGTAAAACATTGGTTAATCTTAGTAAAGAGTTAGTAAAGAAAGGAAATCATTGACGAACAGAATAGCTGTTACATGTGATATAAAAAATAATAATTTGAGTAACTTTAATGACAGTTAGACATCCGAATGAATTGCCTGCATGAACTGCATGAACTAGAATATATTGTTTTTCAAATGAAGTTATTTATATAGTGGTTTTTAGAACCCCCCCCCCCCCCCGAGATAATTGATTAATATGCCATCCAATACTTTAATTCCAAAGCGTTGTTGTATGTTTCTAATGGGGCTGCGTATAGGCTCCTACGTTTGCAAACACAGTGTTGTCCCTAGGGATCTGCATAACCGCTTGACAAATATTGGCACCCCAGTTCTTACCAGATGATAGCATCTGAGCTCTATGATGCAAAATAGCACAATGAATTTAATTTAGCCGAGAGTGTCCAAGCAATCGTCGGCAGGTTTCTCAAGCCGTCGTAGACGGCTACCTAAAGCGGATAATCTAGTCGCTATGACAGCTAGTACTAAATTTGTATTCCGTATGTATTCCTTGTAGCGATGTTTATTAGTAACTAAAAAAATTTGCTAAGAGAGGAACATTCCACATTAGTTTTGTGATTTCAGAAATGTAGGTAGTATTCTATGTTTCAAAAAGTTGTCATGTGACTTCACTGTATTTAACTATATATGATTTATCTAAAAAACATATTTAAAACTTTCCACTGTATTTTTTCTAGGTGTAGGATATTGTTGTGTTCTGGTTTCGTGGTATGTCTCCTTCTACTACAACGTCATCATAGCTTGGACATTATATTATATGTTTATATCTTTCTCTACGGAGCTTCCGTGGATTCGCTGCAACAACCCCTGGAACACAGAACGTTGCTGGGAGAGTCGAAACGCGAGCGGATACATAATTGATGTTACAGCTATTTCTAACACAACTGCCTTCAGAGCAAATCGGACATCTCCAGCTTTGGAATTTTTCGAGTAGGTTCCATATTTACCTACAGTTTCTTTTGTGACAATTTTTTTTTAGCAGGTGTTGTTTATAATTTCATCACCATAATCTTCTCGTGAAAGCTATTTTAAAATAACTAATAAGCAAGATTTAATTGTTCCAAACCATTGTACGATTATTCGGGTTAAGTTATGGCAGTGTTCCAATTATTTAATGATTTAAGACTACCTTAATTTTGCAAGTTAGTCCTAAGGTAGATGAAGGGGGCACTTGTGAACCAAACATCTGGGGCAGATGTCAAGAGTTCCCATTTCCTCTCCTGAATGTTTATTTTAGGGTAGGATATTATTAGTCTTTTTTTCTTTTTAATGTGCAAACATTTATAAATTTACTATATATATATATATATATATATATATGTGTGTGTGTGTGTGTGTGTATGTGTGTGTGTGTGTGTTACTTAATAGTTGGCTAAAAATTTAGTGTTTTAGAACAGTTACAAAAAATGAAAAGACAAAGTATTTTAATTTAATTAAAAACCTGTATAAAATTATTTTTAAATACATCACCATACTCTGAGTAATGCTTTAAGCATAGTAATATAATAAGCTTTACAGAATAAAATATTCTTTGCACTATAATTTTTTTTTTCTTGTCTATATAGGGATCAGAATGTGTTACGAAACATTAAAATTTAACTGTAAACAGGGTTATATATTTAGGAAAAATATTTTGTCAGTGCCACATTACTTTACAATTTAAATTGGCATAGTATATCGGTAATAAATCCTTTAATGTAATTGATATATATATATATATATATGTATGCTTCATATTCAAGAGTTTTTCTTTGAAAAATATGATGATTGTCCTGTTTTTTCCGTCTTGTTCACACGTACCCCAAACTCGTTCAAATGTACTCTCCTCTACAGGGGAACATATGAGTCATTGAAAACATTTTTTGAAAAATACTATAAAGTATAGAAATATTTTATTAAAAATTTCAAAATTTCATGCCACATAAAAAAAGATTATTCAATCGTAGGGACATTTTTTCTCTGAGAAATGTGTTATATTTTTTGAAAAGTAACGGAACGAAAAAAAAATCATAAGTGCCCCCCTTTCCCTTACATTTATTCGTCATAATTTTTCACCAATCGCAACACAAGTTTATTTCATTTCTATCGGAAACCCTTTCCGGTGCCCTATTGAAGATTCATTGAACCGTGCTGCATCATTTTTCTGCCGTATGTTTTTTTTTTTTTTTTTCCTTTTTGAATTCCTCGTACGTCAAGCTAATATAAGATTCCTACAAAAGCTGCATATGACCTAGCACCACTCAAACTATTGAATTATTTTCCATCTTTGATTACTACTCTATTGTTTAGAAAGGTTTATTGCGATTTTAAAACGATAGATTTATTTCTTGGGAACATAAAAGGCGATAATTCTTTAGAAATTTCCATCCACGCTACCGCGTTGCTTTTTAATTAGTGTCCACACATTAAACGCAGATAATTATTGCCCAGTCTTCAAGCTCTGGTATCTTAAATAAGTCAGCTTTAGAAATTTGGTAATAATTTACTAAGTTTATCATTCAGTGTTCAAAAATTTTATTTCCAAACTGAACTAGCATGTTTTCCAGGAAAAAAATTGTTTTGATTTATTTTATCGAAATAAGATTTTATTTTAAACGTCTAAATTTTTACGGAAACAATAATTAACAACAGTTCAGTAAAAGGAAAAAATGCATCCGATGTTTTGAGTTTATCTTAATTACCTACCCGCGATACTTCCAAATATATATGAAATATGCTTCCAAGTATTTTTAGAACTGTATTTTTTTTTTTACGAAAAGAAAGAAAAAGAAAAGAGAAAAATGAAACTGAATTCAAAGTTTATTTAGCTTGAACTTTCAACTTTTTGATATCATTAAACTGTGTCTATGTGTCTGCATCATTTTGAAATTGTATTCAAATACATCTTGTTGAAAAGTTACGCTTGTAAAATGAAACCACCATTTGTAATGTGTAGAACAGCAGTGCAGTGCGGAAGAAAATTGTGCGTGCATTTGGCACGCACAATTTAGTGTGAGGGTTTCATGCCAACATCACTAAACACGATGAATAAAATAATTTGCTGTTCACTAATCATTTATTAAATCATTTTTTTTCCTGGAAAAATTTAAGAATTTCTTCTCACGGGAAAAGAAAAGCAATGAAGACAAATCCGCACCTGAAATAAATACAGGGCGTCCAAAAAGCCATTGACACATTTTGAAAAATTCAAAAAAGGAACTAATTGTCGTATAAATATGCGGTTTGCACTATAATACTTCACAAATACAAGAATTGTTTTATAACATCGTAATAGAAAAGGAAAAAAGAAAAACTGTAATTATAAGTAATTTACATTGACGCCTGTATCGTTACAGTAAGAAAAACAAACGTAATGTGAGGAGAATAATTTTATTAAACGGAAAGCAGCATTTTTTTTACCAGAGAGCACCGTTTTGTGGATGAACTTACAGAGTGCGGCAAAAAAAAAAAAAAAACTCGGACAAAGTTTGCATCATCGAATGGATTTTGTAAATTAATTTAATATATTATTAATGATAAAATAATAATATTAATATTTTATTAATAACAAAAATTTATTATTATTATTAATAATAAAATTTATTATTAATAATAAATTATTAATTTTTTTTTATTAATATTTATTCATTTTGTCTCTCAATTTATTAGAAAATAAATTACATTATATCTATTAGATTATGTATTGTTTTTCGATTTTCTTATATCTTTAAGCAAAAGATCTGTTACTTTAAAGTTGTTTAACCAATGCGAACGACAGTTCGTTTACTTGTTTTGCCTCGGCGAAGAGTATTTGATGCAGTATGTCGTTTTAAGTGGCTTGGAAATGATAGTCGACGTCCATGAAGTGTAAAAAAAAATGAAAACATTTCCGTTAATCGTCAGGCCACATGAAAATGAGTTCAATGAAATTCTTGGGTTTCGTTCGACAAGAGAGGTCGTTCGCGGGACGGAAATTCGTGACCGATAAGTGCGACTAAGGTGCAAAAACAGAGCTCGGACAGAAGCTTTACGAATTCCAAAAAGTTCAGTCTTTTGCTGAAGAAAGCAAATTCGCATGATTCCTAAGATGCCAGAAACGTTTGAGACGTGCCGCGAGTCCGCGCTGAAAGAAATACCTTTCACTGATTTACTGCTCAACCTACTCATAGCCCCCAGAACATAAAATTTGGTCTGTAGATACTCCAAGCACTTTAGAAAATGTCAAACATCGCCAAAATCCGAAGTCAGGCTTGGTCTGTGATGGAATGAGCACAAGCGACAAAAAAATTCTGTTTTTTTGTGGATGAGGGCCGTAAAATGAAGCAAAAAGTGTACCAGAAGAACATTTTAGAAACTGTTGCACTTCTGTTGGCCTAAGAGCACTTCAGCAATAAGTACTGGACTCCTAATTAGACTCCACACCACTTCATATGGCCAAAAATACAAGAGTGATGCAAGGCGCATTGTTTTTGACATGATATCATCCGTAGAGTGGGCGCTCTACTCGCTAGACCTCAGTCCCATTTATTACACTGTATGGCCCTATTTTAGAGTCAAAGATCTACACAAAAGTTAGGGGCGTTTAAACCAATTGCTTTAGAGGGAATAGGATTTATTATAAGTAAAAATACTCGCGGCCCTTGGCTGAAAATTTCAATAAGCAGTTTCACCTCTGTATCACTGCAAAAGGCGACCAGTTTGAAGCCAATTAAATTTATTAGTTATACTTATTACTATGTATTGATTGCTAAAGGTCTACTCATATTATTTTTTGTGTTTTATTAGTTTATTTATTTTTAATGAAAGTTATATGGAAAATTGCTTGTCCGGGTTTTTCTGCCGCTCCTTGTAAATACCAAGTAGATGTAGTTCTTGCAACGTACGGCACACACACTGTCAAAAATGAAACGCTCAATTTTGACGATTCGGCAATCCTCGAGCACTATTTCGTAATTTTCTACGATCCTTTCGTCACCGAATCACGTGATATTTGACGAAACCAGAAATCTCAAATTTTTCACGAAATTATTTCGTCCCGATTTCGTTACATTGCAGTGCATTCTGGGAGTTTTCGTTTCAATCTTGTACTTGCTCGTTAAATTATCTTACCTCAATTATTCTAAAGGATTCATAAAAAAGGTTAGTATTTATTGAAATTTGTATGTGCAATGTGCCTTCTTTTATGTATTGTTACACTTTGTTTAGTGTTGTGTTTGTAGTTGTATTTAAAACACATTAAAATTGAAAACGAACGGTTCGATTAGGTTTAGAATTTTGTGTGAGTTAACTTTGAGTCACCTCCACGTTAGGCTTAGCTAGCGTTGTTTTTTTTTTTTTTTTTTTATTTGTAAAAGAAAATGTTGGTTAGTTGCCATTTGTTTCCAAAAGCGTACTTCCTTTATTTCGTTAAGAAATTACAAACATGACTAAAGAGTTTGTACGAATTTAAACTTACAAAAAGAAACTACTCGACCGTAGCTTAACTAACACAGATGATAAATACAGCGCTTTTATAAAAGGCATAGAACTTTGAAGCTTTTAATTTCAACAAGGAATATATTACCTGGTTATGTGCTTTCATTCTTCCCCATGAATTTCACAAAAATAATTCTGTGAAACGAAGTGTATTTTTTAGTTTAATAGTTCAAATTTGATTCATTCCGCATTTTTATTTTATTAAACAAATACTATATACCAATCCCCCAATATGCTTACCAGCTTACCCCACGTTGTTTATATAATCTCTTTCCCTGCGGCAGATGTTTCTAGCAATAAGTGCTTATGTTCATTATTTGTGCAGCCTTTTTTTTTATACTTGCATAAACATGAAGTAAAGTAAATATCAATTTGATAAAATCATTTTAAGATAGAGAAAATATTAATTTCCATAAAGAACTCTATATTTGTGCTTGATATTTCAGCAGAATATTTTCAATATTTTTTCAATTTTTCCGCAAATTAAAATAAATTATTGAAGTGAACTTTTAATGTTTAACCTCGATTTAAAAAGAAAAAAAGAAAAAATAGTATAGCATGTTTGAAAATTGTAATAATAATAAGCATTTTTTGTTGTTTATTTTCCCACATCATGCACTAAATTTATAAGTTTTTTCTATGTCAATTTGTGTTACATGATTTGTCATAATTATGAATTTTTCCATTATACATAGTTTCTACAGCTAAAATAAATGCAGCTTTAGTTTTATTGCCATATTTGCCACCTTAAGATATTGTCAACAAAAAGTGAGAAATCCCGGCCTACATTAAATCAGACTAAAAAGCATTTTATTGATGAACTTCCAATGAATCCAAATCTTTTTAGTTGGAGTTGTGATCTTGCTGGATATAAAGTAAAATGTCTGAAAATTTAACCGAACTTCAATTGAAAAATTGAAAGGATAATGAAAATATATGATAAGCTTTATATATGTAACAAGCTTTGCTCACCACACTAGTCCCTATTTTCATTATATACCTTTGGGAAAAAAAAATCCATTGATATCAATCAATTGTTCTCAAGACACAAACAAACAAGAAAATGCACTTAGTTATTGGGTTCCCCCTATCTTTGGCAACTCTTCTCCCTTGCCGTTTTTTTACTTACTGCGTGAAAATTGCACATTTTAAAAATCAAATATGCTTAATTAAAAGGTGATACTCCCTTCGCCTCCATCCCAAACTAATAAGTAGAGCTACGTTTGAATATTTTTGTACTAGTGATTGTTTCTGATGATTTTATGATTTTGTTCGAATAATTTTTTAAAGATTTCAAGGTACTATACTATCAATTAACAACTTTAGTTGGCAAGCATTCCCTCTTAAAATCATTACCAGCTGAGTTTAAAAAATCCGAAGACACACGATCTACGCCCCATTTTGTAAGTACTCTACCCCCAGTATAGCAGAAAAATCAGTTTTTTTTTTCTACTAAATCCCTATCCATCAGCTAGAAGATAGCTTTATGTAATTACTAGTTAACTTATGAAATGGAGCGTGGCTTCGAGTGTTGGAGTCCTGGGTTTTTGACTCTAATTTGATAGTGGTTTAAGGAGGTAAAGCTCGGTAAGTAAATGTTGTTTATTGATAACATAGCATAATAAAATCTCTGAAAAAAGTGCAAATAAAATTATAATCACCAGTTTCAGTACTACTTAATTCATAAGTACTTTATTGGAACTAATTTGGGTAGGGGGGGGGGGGAGTACTTCAGAAAACATTCGTGAAGAAAACGGAACACGAAAATCGGAAAAAAACGGTGTATTTTGGCTATCGGTTAAAATAGAAAATAAGTTTAAAAAAAATCACAGATCAACAATTTTCGCACCCTTGATTTTTTTTATAGCTCAAAAAATGAAAATTCACGACTTGATGTGCAAAAGAATTAACTCGTTTAATGGCTAAATAATGCTGATTCTCGATAAATTGAAGAAACTCTAATTCTAGCATATTATTCAGAAATTAATTTCAGAAACTAACTGAGAGTCTAGCTGAATAAATAGAAATTTGTTCATCCGCTGTAAAAATAACTCATTCTTGCAATCTGCTTGAAAAAAAGCTGTCAGCATCGAAATAACCATATATTTTGAAAAATATGAAAATTAAATCAGATGCTTTTCGAAGTCACAAGCGAATCGTAGCTTTTTAACTTAAGAAAAAAAAAAAAAAAAACTCCTCAGATTTTGAAAGAAATCGTGAAAACATGTTTTATTTCAGAAACAAACTGCTGAATTTAATCGTAAAACTTTCCTCGAGATAGAAAAAAGATCCATGTGCATGAGGGCATACACCCATGAACTTAAACCTTTACTTATTCTGTATATATTCTGTTTTTAAAACTTTTTTAGGATGGATCCAACATCACGGAGATAATCAGAACAAGGACAGACGAAGACTTTTTCATAATTATAACAATATTCTAAGTGTTCGTATATTATACATTGATTTCATGTTACACATGTTTGGAAATAAAAATAAAAACTTAGGGGTAAAAAGCAAAGGTACATTTTTATAATTATTTAACAAACATTACACTAAATTAATTTTACCAAAAGATTTATTTCACATCTTCATTTTTTTAAGATTTATATTTTCAAATACCTTTTGCAATTTTGGCAGAGAATTGTTTTCAAAGTATGAAGTATGAAATGCATGCAATAATAAAGATCCTGTATTAAACATAAATTTGCCCAAATAAACATTCTACATACAAGCAAAATTAATAAAACAAATAATTGGAAAAAGAAAAAGGTGAGCTTTTTCTTAAGATTATCTAATTTTATTTTCTGTATATAATTTTAGAACAAATATGTACTAACTTAAAGTTGTCCATTTTATTGTACTTTTTCTTTGAAATTTATGGTATAAATTGGAAAAAAAATCCTTTTTTTTTCTGGAATATTTTCATGCGATGCAATGAAGAAGAAACTTCTCAGCAATTTTCTCCCAAACATATATCGATCTAACTGTGCATAAAATTGGCACATGATTTATTTTTCCAGAACCCAATGTCTGCTGAGGAAGTATCATTTTTATATTCCCAGTAGGGGCAGGGTGATGTAGGAATTTCTACATCGTGATGCATCGCCATCCTTATATCGCGATGTAGTTCAAACTGTTTGAAATATTCTTTCCGCTTTAGGGGCACCCCCCCCTCCTCAATTAGGGGAGTTTTCCTTACAAAAATCCAGACTTTTGTCAGATCTTTTTCTAATTTGGCACATAGGTTCTTTAATCACATGGGGTAGTACCCCATATGAATACTACCCCATGGAAAACTATCCTATATGGATTTCCAGCATCAAAGGACATCTGGGCAGAATCTGGAAAAGATTCGACGAAAACTGGATTTTTATAAGGAAAACTCCTATGGGGTTTGCCACACATAGCGGGACGAAAACTACACTATGAGAATTCCCAATTATCAAAAGACAAATTTGGAACAGATCAGACAAAAACTGGGTTATTATAAGACCCCCCCCCAACACACGTGGTTTCCCTCTTCACAGCGGGACGAAAATGGGAATTCCCGAGCGTCAAAGGACATCTGCGACAATTTTGGAAAAGACATGATAAAACTGGTTTTTCGTAAGAAAACCCCTCATTTGGTGGTTGTCCCCCATAGCGGGGTGAAAACTACCCTATGAGAATTCCTGAGCATCAATGAACGAACCTCTATGCCAAATTTTGGAAAGATCCGACAAAAAATGAAATTTTTTTCAAGGAAAACCCCATCGGGGTTGCCCCCCCCCCACCCATACATTGACGAAAGCTAACCTCCGTAAATTCCTGAGCATCAAAGAACCTCTATGGTAAATTCAGAAAAGATCGGACAAAAACTTTTTCATATAAGGAGAACCCCCAATGCGGGGTTGCTCCCCCCCCCCATTATGGAGAGTTGAAAACTACCATGTGTGAATTCCCGAGCATCAGAGGACCTCTGTTCAAAATTTGGAAAAGATATGATAAAAACTGGTTTTTTATAAGAACCTCCCCCATATGGGGGTTACCCCCCCCCATAGCGGAAAGAAAACCACCCTTTGAGAATTCCTGCGCATCAAATAACGAAACTCTGCCAAATTCGGAAAGATCCAACAAAAACTGGATTTTTTGTAGGAAAACTACCATAGGGGTTGCGCCCCCCCCCCCCCGATAGAAGGCCGAAAACTACCCTGCGTGAATCCCCGAGCATCAAAAAGCCTATGTGTCAAATTTTGGAAAGATCCGACAAAAATTGGATTTTTTCAAGGACCCCCCCCCCCCCCCCCTCCCCTTATAAAGTGATGAAAACTACCTTCGTGATTCTTGAGCATCTAAGAACCTCTGTGGCAAATTTAAAAAAGTTCGGACAAAAACTTTTTTTTAATACGGAGAACCCCCAATGCGGGGTTATCTGTCTCCCCCCGCCCCCCACATAGAGGGACATAAACGACCTTGTGTGAATTCCCGAGCCACCAATAACGAACCTATGTGCCAAATTTGAAAAATATCCGACAAAAGTTAGATTTTTTTGAAAAAAAAATCCCCATTATGGGGGGTTTAATTAGATACCATGGGGAGTTTAATCTGCAATGATTTGTTTTACCTTTTTTAAGAAGTTTTTTGTTTGTATTTTTACATAAATAAAAATTTGCTTGACATATTTTATGTGCCTCTTTTTTTAACAATTACTTGTCTTTTTATTTTTTTGATGGGGGGGGGGGCTGCAGGCCCGTTGTTTCAATTTTTTCCCAAATATGACAAAGAGTCTATACTCAATAAAAATTTTACAGAAAATCAACTAAAACAACGGCCAGTCATGTGTAAAAACATGAATGTTCAAAAATCAAGACGGGAGGGGGGAGGGGTCAATTGACCCTATGACCCCGTAAATGACGGGCCTGTGAAAGTGACTATACGCACTAAAGTGAGAAACTACGGTGGTAAGATTCTGAAGTTAGGATTTGATCACACGCACACAAATCTTATAAAATACAGTCGAACCTCGTTATAACGAACTTAAAGAGACCATTAAAATCGATTATTATAAAACGTTGTTCGCTTTATCCAATAAACAATAAGACAAGGATTGCAAAAAAGTTCATTTCAGCAGTTATTTGTTTTAAGCGTGTTCGAATTAACGAGGTTTGACTGTATTCTCAAAAAAAAAGAAAACAAATGTGCTCAAAGGAAAAAAAGGAAATAAATTTCTTAAAAACTTACGAAATTAACGTCCTCATATATGACGAAATTAATTTGACGAAACTAATGCTCTCAAAACTACGAAAATGATTGTTAATTTGACGAAACTAGAATGAAGAAATATTTCGCTACATTTGACGAAATTCGCATCCTCAAACCACTAACAAAAGCAGTTTCTTCAATTCGACGAAATGTTCGCTCGGAGCATATCCCTGGAAGTGGTTTCGTCAAAAACGAAGAAAATTTCGTCAAATTTGAAAGTCCATTTCTGAGAGTGCATTGAACTATGATAATGAAAGGTATTGCTATACGTTTAATAAAATGATTAAACACCTCACATGACGTTTCATTTTCCCTCGGTGACGATACAGCCGGCAATAGAAATTATGTATAATTGAATTGCCTACTTTCTTTTTCCTTTTTTTTTTACGATGTTATAAAAAATTCTTGAACCTGTGAAGTGTAATGGCACAAACTGCATATTTATACGACAATCAGCTGCTTTTCTATGAATTTTTAAAATAAATCAAACACTTTTCGAAAACCCTGTATAATATCTGAAGAAAAATAATAAATGATATAAATAACATGACATTAATCGTGTTAAATCATTTGACATCGAGTGAAATTAAAATAAATGCACTAGCAGTGGCTACAGTTAAGCATATTGTGTTTTTTTTTTTTTTTTTTTTTTTAACTGTGGGTCTACAATATTAATCCCAATTTTAAAACTCAATGAGCGTACTATAGCCCAACTATTCCTTTATCGTCCCATTTTCTAAAAATGCCAGAATTTTAATTTTTTCACATTTTTTTATTATTTTTTTCCCCCAACTTCAAGTTTGATCCATTAGTGGCCACTCCAAAATCTGAAATTTTCAGTAGTGGCCACATGCATGAGTCAGAAGTAGCCATCTGACATCCTTTCCTTAGAATTTGCATTACTTACTTTAAATTCAAATAACTGATAAATAAAATTGACTCAAAATGATAGTTGCATTAAGAACCAATGTATTAATCACATTTTTAATTGTGCATTTCTTTCTTCGAAGTACATAAGTACTTAGAATAAAATAAAAAGTTTTTAGTAGAAAATTTGTATTTGTATTTTTTGTACGCTTACGTAAAAAATAAAGTAAATGAAAATGTATGTACTTATAATAAAGTTATATATATAATAAGTATTATAACAATAAAAAAACTTTGGTAAGTATAAACTGAATAATCACTATCACTTCAAAATCATTCATAATAAAATAGTAAGGTAAGCATACCATTTAATGTAATTCTAGGACATTTTGTTTCCTACAACTTACCAAGGCACATCAATGGATATAGGAAATTGGTAGCATAAGTTTTCGGCAAAAAAAATGCTCAAAAATCATGGAAATTGACAATTAGTCATGGATTTTGAGTTAAAAACATGCATATTTATCGAATTCTGCAGATTAGATTAAACATATAGTCCAGTCAATAGGTAGAAAAAAACGGGCTTGCCTTACAAAAAATGGGGTGAAAGATTTTATTTTTTAAATTTGTGTACACTAGTGCCAATATGAAAAAACCAAGTTATCCAACACGAAAGACCTCGGGAGAACTTTTGGGGGCCGAAAACCCCCAAAAATTTGTGACTTTTTGTAGTATTTTCAAAATATCTCAAAAATGGTTACAATTACAAAAAAAACTTCCAATGCAAATAATAAAGAGGATTAAATTTCCTTCAACTTTTGTCATTACAACATTTTTGTAGCATGAAAAGCAAGCGAGTTACAGCTTCTTGAAAGTCACACTTTTTCTGAACCCCTTCAGCGAAGTGCGTGAAAGCGCATCGGATAACGGAGGAAAAAAGGAGAAAAGCCGGCAGTCTGACCTTGGAAATCATTTGTCTTTCACAACTGAGGGTAAATGCCTCCGTTCCCTTTAAGTTAAACAAAACACCCCCATTCCACCCCCCCCCCTTTTTTTTCTCCAAATGAGATGAATCGACTCAATAGCTACTCATGTTGGTCACTTCAGGGTTTGAGCGAGAGTATGTTTTATCAATTTGTATGTTCTGAATTACAATTTTTTTCCTAGAAATGATTACGCCTGACCAAGGTGTTTCTTATTATTATCATTATTATTTGAGAAATCAGTTTGCATGAATGCGAAATAAAGATTGTGAAGGGGAAGGGAACAGAAAATCTTCAAAGATGCAGCGCAAAACGGCAAAATGAAAAACATCAGCGTTTTTTGAAGTTCTTAAAAGAAGTGACAATTCACACTGCCTGTCACAAATGCTATATCAATGAGCAATCAATCTCTTCCCTTGAAGTAATGGTTGAACCTAACATGTTAACTAAATTCCACAAGAAAGGTTTCTGGCAAATTGTAACAAAAATAATTGTCTTATTCTGCTTCTTGAGACATATTTCGAAGAGTGTGGCATTGAAGTCAGGCAGACTCAAGATGATGTCGACTTACTTTCTGCTCTTTCAAAGGCAAAAGAAACTGAAAGGGTTGTTATAGTAGGCGAGAGGATTGATGACAGCTTTAGGACAGCTTTCCAGCAACTTGTTCTTTTTAAAACCTGGAAGAGGGAATGCTTGTGATTTGTTTTTTTCCCCACTAAATCTTTTAAGTTTGACCCCAGCAATATTCTTTTCATCCATGCGTTTAGTGGGTGTGATACGACTTCGGCAATCTTTGGCCAAGGCAAAATTAAGTTGTACAAAATAGTCAAAAAAAAAAAAAAATCATGAAATTAAGGAAACTGTTGAAGTATTTATGGACCCAATCTGTCATCATGCCTTCCTTAGCTGCAGCTGGAGAAAACATTTTGCAAATATTATACACAGGTGACGTAAAGTATTTGAACCTATCTTTGGATACTTTGCAATTTAATCTTTTTATAAAACTAGTATACAGGGCTAAGATAAATCTTGCAGGGCTACCTGCTGGACGTTATCACTCATATCGGTTCTACCACCAAATTCAAAGTTGGTTGGGCAACATAATTGATCCAGACAAATGGGGTTGGGAACGCAAGACGCAAGGTCTAATGCATGTTGACACGAAAAGAGATTCAGTTACTCAGAATCCTTTGAAGATTGTACCTTGTACCTGCAAGAAAAATTGTACTGGAGCCTGTTCTTGTCACAAGGCAGGTTTAAAATGCTCCAGCACGTGCAAACACTGCAGTGGCACAAATTGTGAAAATGTTGCAGAAATTTCATCTTTGGATGAGACTGCCGAAGAAGATGATTTGTTCCAGGAGCTTTTGGAATTACCGCAACAAGGAGATGAACAATTAAAGGACCATAGCTTCTTTCTACCCCCTACAGATTCTGAACCGGAAGAACCTGGACCTTCAAAACGGCTTCGAAGAAGATAAACAGCGCATTTTGTTGTCATTTCTCTATTTGCTTTAAGGTCGAATGAATCTCTCTGTAATTTAGATGTATGTATTAATCTTCTACAGTTGGATTTTCATTTTGTAAGCTAATTCTTTTGGGTTTTTCATGCCTCAAAAAGTCAGTTTCTGCAGAATTTTTTCAAAGTGTTCATTACGTATTACTATTGTACCTTTATTTATTCATT
Organism: Uloborus diversus; assembly: GCF_026930045.1. Classification (NCBI taxonomy): domain Eukaryota; kingdom Metazoa; phylum Arthropoda; class Arachnida; order Araneae; family Uloboridae; genus Uloborus; species Uloborus diversus. The sequence goes on along the minus strand of NC_072733.1, from coordinate 134,428,505 downwards.
ATTATGTCTATTGTTTGCTTATTATCACCCTAATATTTATTCATTCATATTTATATTCGAATGTTGCATTTTCGCTTGTAATAGAATAGATGGTACGAATTATGTGCTTTAAATGAATGAGAAGTATATGTAATTCAATTACAAACTGCAATATAAATCATATGTTGTTGGAGTCTGACTGAAGACTACCTCTGTCAGACTAGAAATATTAGTTCGTGAGCGGTGGGGGAGGATTTATTATTATTATTGTATCAGAGCATAGGTTGCATGACTGTGTTGATTGTTTGCTTATTAGCTGCCTAATATTCATTCCTTCACATTAATATTTAAAAATCGCATCTTTGTTTGCAATAATTAGACTAGAATGTACGAATTATATCCCTCAAATGAATGTATATATTGTGTAATCCAGTTACAAACAACAATATATCATCTATTATTGGAGTCTGATGAAGACTACCTCTGTCAGATCAGAAAAGTTAGTTCGTGAGCAGTGGGGAAGGTTTTTTTTAAAAATTATTATCGCATCGTCGTATGTGCTTTAAATGAATGCGTATATATGTATTTCAGTTTCATAATACATCGTTTGTTTTTGGAGTTTAGTGGGAACTAATCTGTCAGCCAGAACTGCTACTGTGTCCAGCGGGGGGGGGGGGGGGTGAGGGGTGAGCAAGAAACTCAAACTACTCTAACTGTCGATAAACTCTCTGAAACTACAGTTTCTATTCAAGTTCTAATAATTATGACGCCTTGCTTTCAGTATGAAAGCTTTTTTTTTCGGAGTGGAGGAAAACTGCCTATTTTCAAAGAGCTATAGCAAGCTTGTTATTTGTGCTACAAAAAAGTTGTAAATACAAAAGTTGTAGGAAATTTTATGTTCTTTAAACTTTACATTTAAAACTTTTTTCTAAGTTGAACCATTTCGGAGATATTTTGGAAAAAACAAAAAAAGTCATAAATTTTTGTGGTTTTTCGGCCCCCAAAAGTTCTCCCGGGGTCTTTCGTGTTGGATAACTTGGTTTTTCCATGTCGGCACCAATATGCACAAATTTAAAAAATAAAATCTTTGACCCCATTTTTTGCAAGGTAAAATGTATCTATTGACTGGACTAATACGCATCTTGGCCATTTTTTACGCTATTACGCGTCAATCCCAATTTTTCACACATTTCGAAATCCGATTGCATCCACTTCTTTAAAATTCGCTCGTTTTTCTTTTTTTTTTTTTTTTTTTCTATGTGATTTTATCATTTGGACATTTATGATTATGTATTTAGCATTATTTTTAACCCTCCTTATATGTCCAATTTTGTAGTTGAGAACTTTTAGACCTCTAATTTTGCCAATCTCATTCAATGCAAAAATTTTAAGTCATCCGTGTTGGTTCAAGAGAATCATAAAAATTATCATTAATTCTCAGCTGTGTCTTAGGTTAATGAAGATTTTAGAAAATAAAATTGGTCTGAAGAATTAATTACGGACGTTTTGGACATGGATAAAATACAGAAATCAGGAAATTTTCAATGGTAAATTTTTTAAAGAATCCGTAAATGTTAAATATTTCACACATTCGGAAATTTTACAATATTTGTAACCTGTCCTAAAACTTTGGCAGTAAATATCTGGAAAATCTGGTAGATTACTTTTTAAGTACTTTAATTTAATATTTTATTTTTGTCTAATTATTTATGTGATTTATTGTAAACATAATTTTGTCATGAATAAATATGAATCAATAGATTATTAATTGCAAAACACATACTTAAAAGACTTCCAAGAGAAAAATTGTTCCATAAACAAGTTTTATAACTAAACATTTTATATATGATGGTTTTTACTAATTTTACAGTGTGTGACTTACTTCTAATACGTTTTCTACCTTGAGAAAATCTGTATTGTCAAAAAATAATTGCTTAAATCTAAAAAATTAAAAATTATCTGCTTTGATTATAAAAGGAATACCTCGATCAAGCATTATGCCCTCCCCTCCCCTCAATTTTTTTACTTGCTCAGCAGGCAGGTTGCAATCGGTTCTACACACCATAACGAAAAAAAACGACGCACCAAGAAGGAATCATCCGATTGCTTTGAAATTTCGTATGCATGAGTGCTTTGATCAGATATGCAAATGATTAAAAATTGGTGCCCAATGAGTGAATTGTTTGATTTCCAGCGCATCGGAACTGCGCATCTCGCAGAGGTATATAAGCAGCAGTTCTTCAACGGTTGTTAAAGCTTTCGGTTTGATTGCGATTCAGATTACTTTTCAACAACTTAAAAAATGCCTCGCCGCAGGGTTCGTGCTCATTACGAGTAACTGTCAGAGATTCGGAGAGGTCGTATCATTGGATTGAAAGAGGCCGGTTGGACAAATCGGAGAATCACTTGTCATTTGAGTCGAAGCAATGCGATGATTCGACGATGCTGGCAAGGATGGGTGGAAAATGGCAGAGTTCAGCGTCAGGATGGTAGCGGTCGACCTAGGGTCACAACAGATCGTGATGACAAAGTTATTGTCCGATCAGCTTTCACAGCGCTTTCTTCATCTCTATGAACCATCAGACATTCAACTCAAACACCGGTGTCCATCATAACCATTTACAGACGGTTGGGGCTACGAAATCTACGCTCGCGCCGACCGTTACGCCACCTGCCACTAACGCTTACCCACTTTCGAGCCAGATTACAGTGGTGCATGGCTCGATCAGGTTGGAATGGTGCGGACTGGGGACGTATAGTCTTTACCGCCGAATCCCGCTTCCAACTGTGTCCTGACGATCATCGAAGACGTGTTTACAGACACCCAGGGCAGAGGAGGGATCCTGGTTTCACTTTTGCACGTCACACTGGCCCTCAACAAGGCATAATGGTCTGGGGTGCCATTTCCTTTGATAACTGGACCCCTTTGGTCGTAATTAGAGGTACACTTACTGCACAGTGGTACGTCGAGGACATCCTAAGACCTGTTTTGCTGCCGTTCCTTTTGCAGTACTCTCTGCTGGTTTTCAGCGGACAACGCCAGCTTATATACGGCACATGTTGCTATGAACTGTCTGCAAGCTTGTCAAACTCTTCCATGGCCTGCCAGATCTCTCTCCCATCGAGCATGTCTGGGATATGATGGGATGGAGATGGCATCTGCCAAGGAATGTTGATAACCTGGTCTGAAAATTAGAGCGAATTTGGTCGGAAATACCGCAGAACACCCTCTGCGAGCTTTATTGGTGTTTTCCACGCCGTGCTTCAGCTTGTACCCAGGTTAGAGTCAGGTCAATACCTTATTGAACTTGTTACTGTTAACTCTGACAAAACTTATTCAATTGTTCTGAGACTTTAATCATTTACTATTCTGTGCATTGTTTTCCTATCCACCAATTTTCGTCTCGATCTGATCACTCTTTCTTGGTGAGTCAAATTTTTTGTTATAGAGTGTAGTTGAATTTTTCTCTTCTATATTGTTACAAATCCTGTAAATAGTAATTATTGTAGTAACGTAACCTGTAAATAGTTTTTCGTAATGAATATACAACCCCTTTTCATATAAAGTGATGTAAAATCCGCTCATCAAATAATAGCCCAAACAGATTTATCGATTCCCTCAAGGTCAGAATCATTAATACCTGGCTCCATTGAAGAAAGCAATAGTTTTCGATTTGGACTCAATGAATACCCCAACTTAAGCAATAGCCCAAAAGGAGTGCTGGTAGCATCTACGCTGGTGGACCTTTCTAAAGATGTAATTCCTGTGCGAGTCGTCAACGTGAGTGAAAGGCCAAGAAATATCCGGAAAGGTGAAGTGCTGGCAACTTGTACTCCAGTAAACTGCATCATTAGAAGAATCAATTCCCACGAGACTGTGTCTTCTGAGTCCTTGACATCGAAGTTAATTGGGAGTGCACCCTTATCGAAAGATCAAAGAACTGCTGCGGAACAATTGGTGGATGACTTCAAGCATCTGTTTTCATCTACATCGGAGGATGTTGGCCGTACGAATTTAACGCAGCATAGGATCTACACTGGAGAACACCCCCCTATTAAACAGCATCCAAGACGACTACCGTTCACCAAGAAGGCAGAGGTTGAGACCCTCCTGAAAGAGATGAAGGAGAATGATGTAATCGAACCTTCATCCAGTCCTTGGGCCTGTCCCATCGTCTTGGTCCGAAAGAAAGATGGCTCCACCAGATTTTGTGTCGATTACCGACGGCTGAATGAAATCACCAAGAAAGACAGCTACCCTCTTCCACAGATAGACGACACCTTGGACACTCTTTCCGAACACAAGTGGTTTTCGACCCTGGACTTGAAGAGCGGCTACTGGCAGGTTGAGATACACCCTGATGACCGAGAGAAGACAGCGTTTACAACTGGACAAGGCTTATGGCAGTTTAAAGTGATGCCCTTCGGCCTCTGCAATGCACCAGCTACGTTCGAGCGTCTTATGGAGACAGTGTTAAGAGGACTTTCCTACGAATCCTGTCTGGTCTACTTAGACGATATCATCATCGTGAGACGCAGTTTCGAAGAACATCTGGCAAATCTTAGGAAGGTGCTGCAAAAGCTTAAGGAAGCCAATCTGAAGTTAAGCCCGTCCAAATGTAATTTGTTCCGCCGGGAAGTGAACTACCTTGGTCACATCATCTCTTCTGAAGGTGTACAAACCGATCCAGAAAAGGTATCTGCGGTCAGGAGTTGGAGTCGTCTCGAAAACATCCATCAGCTGCGAAGCTTCCTGGGGCTCTGCACGTACTACAGGAAGTTTGTAAAGGGTTTTTCCAACATCGCACGACCTTTGCATAAGCTGACGGAGAGCAAGCAAAAGTTTGAATGGTCCAAAGAATGCGAAGATGCATTTCTACTACTGAAGGAGGCTTTAACATCAGCGCCTATCCTCGCCTATCCTCAGCCTGAAAAATCCTTTATCCTGGACACTGATGCGAGCAACGAGGGCATCGGAGCTGTTTTATCCCAAGAAATTGACGGCAATGAACATGTCATCGCTTACTGGAGCAAATGCTTATCAAAGTCGGAGCGAAATTACTGCGTCACCAGAAAGGAGTTACTGGCCATAGTGAAAGCTGTAGAACACTTCCATCATTACCTCTACGGCTCAAAGTTTCTGCTTCGGACAGATCATGCCTCGTTAACTTGGCTTTTGAACTTCAGGAATCCAGAAGGCCAGATAGCCAGGTGGATACAGCGGCTCCAGGAATATGACATGGATATCAAGCACCGAAAAGGGTTGTCTCACGGTAATGCAGACGCTTTATCAAGGAGACCCTGTCCTGAGAACTGCAATTATTGTTCCCGAATCGAGAAACAGTATGGAACGACTAGCCCTACTGCCTATCAGGTGACAGTGACTCCAACATCTTCAGAACCTGATCCATGGAGTGACGACCAAGTTCGAAAAGATCAACTTGAAGACCCCGACATAAAACCAATTTTGGAGTTCATTGAGAGTGACAGTCGGCGACCTAGCTGGCAGGACGTTTCCTTCTTTAGTCCTGCAACAAAAAGATACTGGGCTTTATGGAACTCGCTCCATTTACGGAACGGCGTGCTACACCGAAAATGGGAATCTGATGACGGCAAAACGTCTAGGTGGCAGTTACTACTTCCCCGATCAAGGGTTTCAGATGTTCTGAAAGAAATACATAGTAGTGCGACTGGAGGACATTTTGGTGTGTTGAAAACCCTCAATAAAGTTCAAGAGCGCTTCTTCTGGAGCAAGGCGAAGGATGACGTGGAGAAGTGGTGCCATTCTTGTGACGCCTGTTCTGCTCGTAAAGGACCGAAGAAAAGAAGTAGAGGGAAGCTACATCTGTACAACGTTGGAGCTCCTTTCGAACGAATTGGGATCGACATCCTGGGTCCTCTACCAAGAACTGCTGATGAGAACAAATACATTCTTGTTTCCATCCACTACTTCACCAAATGGCCGGAAGCATATCCCATTCCAGATCAAGAGGCTACCACCGTAGCAGAGACTCTGGTCCAACATTGGATCTCGAGATACGGAACACCTTTGCAGATTCATTCCGATCAAGGGAGGAATTTCATCTCTGCTGTGTTTAAGGGCCTATGTCAAATTCTCGGAATTGAGAAAACTAGGACAACACCACTACACCCACAATCGGACGGCATGGTGGAGAGATTTAACCGCACAATCCTGAATAATCTCTCACTTATGGTCTCCAGAAATCAACAGGATTGGGACAAGAAGCTACCTTTGTTCCTGCTGGCCTACCGCAGTGCTGTCCACGAGACTACCGGATATGCCCCATCTCAGATGCTCTTCGGCTACCTTGTGATCTCGTCTTCGGTCGTCCTCCGGATGCGCCTGCATCGCCTGAGGAGTACATCCAGGATCTCCAGGCCCGGTTGGAAGACGTTCATAACTTCGCACGAGAGCGAATCAACATCGCGGCGGAGAAGATGAAGACCCGATACGACACAAGGTCTACTGGACATGAATTCAACGAAGGCGACAAGGTTTGGTTATGGAATCCCATCCGACGGAAGGTCTGTCACCCAAATTGCAGTCGCATTGGGATGGACCCTACAAAGTCCTTAACCGACTAAATGACGTCGTAGTGAGGATCCAAAAATCACCTAATGCAAAACCTAGGGTTGTACATTATGATCGGTTAGCCCCATACTATGGCCATAGTTCATGAGTATCACGTAAACAACAATGGTTGATAAGATAAAAGTTGTAGATAATTTTTGCTTTTAATGTTTAGTAATATTTCTTGTTATTATTGTGTTTCCTTTGCACTATTGGTTATTATTTAATGTGTGTAATTGTGAACTTGTGATAGGAGTTTGGCACCCTTTCAGGGGATTGTACTGCCCGGGACGTGCAGTCCTTAGGAAGGGGGCAATGTTACAAATCCTGTAAATAGTAATTATTGTAGTAACGTAACATGTAAATAGTTTCCCGTAATGAATATACAACCCCTTTTCATATGGCTAAAGTATACAACCCCCTATTCTTTTTTTCTTATTTCATTCACTGATTTTATCAATGAAAGTGTAGTTGTAGGACGTTGTAGCATTTTCTGGAATCTTTGAGAGCTCTCTTTTCGGTATGTATATAAACGGTTACGCTGGATAAAGAGTTAGTTTCGATTGAGAATTTGTACTGAGAGTGTGTATTAGCTCTGTTTATAGCGAAGCATTTCGCTGTGTTGTTTTCGTATTTGGAAGTAAATACGTGTGTAACCGTTGAGTTTACGGTGTTGAGTGATATTTGCTTAATTGCTGATGATTATTTTAGCAGTTGTTAACGATTTCTCCTGTACATAGTGTAAATAAAGCTCCTGTGTTTTTATCAAGAACTGTGTCATCCTTTCAAGAAAGTTGGAAGTCTCGCCGGATCCGTTACAATATATACTAGCGTGCCAAATTCCTGTTTTTTTTTCTTCTTTTTTGCCGTTTCTTTTTTTACCAACAAGCTATTTAAAAAAAATTTTCCTCCGCGATATGTGCCCCTAGACCAGGGCCTAAGATGGCCTGATGGGTAATCCGAGCCTGTTCATACAAAAGGTAAACGCACTAGCAGTCACCACAGGGAAGCATATTTTGTGACTTTTTTAAATCGTGGGCCTACAATATTAATTACCACATTTGAGAAACTCAATGAGCATATTATAGCCCTACTCTTCCTTATTCGTCACATTTCTTTAAAAAGGCCAGAATGGCGATTTGTTTCATTTTTTTCCAAACCTCAATATTTTCATTGGTAATATATACGTATTTATGTTCTTTTTTATGTTTTTTTCCCTTTGAATTTAACAAAAATTGCATAATTGTACATTGCACGTACACATAATAGTTTGTCTTCCAGTAGCTCAAACAAAATATTTGGAATATTTATCAGGTCCTTCTATTTATATTTAAGGAAATTCCAAGAAAAAAATCGAACCAAAGCATTTGACATTAGTTTGACCGATATTCACCGAAATATGAAAAGCAGCTTTTTCTGACTCATACCACTTTACACTCGTGGTCAGTTTTATCTTTTCAGAGACCGTTTAGAGACTTAATAAATTTTATAATTCTTTCAGATTTTACGAGCTTTTGCAGTGCGTTTTCACGCATCATAGTATAACATTTCCTTTTCTTTTTTTTTATTTTAAAGCAATGAAAAAGATAAATATGTACCTATGTCTTGCTTTATCAATTGCCGTTATTGATGTTAATAGGACGATATGTGCCTATCTCATTTTCAACACTATCCTTTAAAAATTTGAACTCTAATATTTCCTTGAATTTTGGTAGTAAATGTTTTGAATTTTGTGATAGTATTGTTTTTTATGCTTCTGATTTCCTCGAGTTTGAGTGGACTACGAAAAAAAAAATATTTTTCGCTCAAAAACATTTTCTAGGCTTCTGAGAATTTACAACTTTCGTCGATCTTTGGATATAAGATGAATTACCAATTCACCTACTGAATTGCTATTATTCATGTCATTTGAAAGTGATATGCGAGCCCTGATTTAAGGGAATAAGTTGTTGGTAGTCTTAGTTCTAACCCCTTAGTGACTCTCATATGTTTGCATGAAATATTATATTATCTGTAACATTCGAAAAAAGGTTTGTTTGCTGCTGGCTAGTGCTTTTTTTTTCTATTTCACAGACTGAAATCTTGCAACATCCACAAGTCTGTTTTTGCAGGAACAAATAGTACATATGCATTTAAATAAAAAAATCAATTGGAAAGAAAATATTATATTTTGTTTTACTCGCGGATCAAAGAGGGAGAAAATCTTTTTATAATTCAGTTTTAGTTGATAATCTTACCAGGTTAAGAAATGAAATTTTCAAAAAATCCTCAAACTGAACTAAGATTTTCGAAGTTTTGAAAGCGTTTGTCGACAGTGTCTGTAAAATTTCCTGGCATTTTTAGTTTAGAGTTAAACCCAGAAACTTTAATTAATAAAGGAAGAGCTATTTTCACCCATTTGAATTTATACATTTTGCATACTAAAATTACGATTTAGTATGTTGGTATTTGTCCAAAACGATGAGCTGCATGATATAACCTGTTTTAAGTCACTGAAGATCAGGAAACTTATAGCAATTTTAATAATTAAATTTTTTTAACGAAATAGGAATGAATGCCTTAGCTAAATGGAGGGTTAAAAGGCGAAATTTTATTCGTTCAATATTGGTACAATGTCATATCAAAATTATAAGGGTTTTTTAGTGTTCGACTCTGACCAATTTAGAGCTGGATTTATCTTCTATGTAAAACGCAGTTCTACATTGTCCTAAATTTTTCTTAATAAAACTCAAATGAGAAACACTCAAGTAAATCGAATGCCACACGTTTATTAACATAGAACACATGAGATGAATGTAGTAAACAAGTGTAGCAAATATCTTTTATTAACTCAGAGAACTGATCACGCTCTACTGGTATAGGTGTTGCGAAAGCTGTGAGTTTTCGTCACACCGGTGTAAAGGAAAGGATTTTCAATTTCCTATTCAATCTAAATTGGGAAGACATTAATTTCCTTTCTGAAGCTTTCAACAGGGGGAAGTTGGTTGGTGGTTTTCTACTGGATTTCGATTGGATCTCGATTTTTTTCTCTAATAAACCAAAAGTTACAAGTGAACGTTATTTATGATATTTGGAAACATGTTCCTTTTTTCTGAGTAATTATGTCAAGACATTAAAAAACTACGACTTCGAAGTTATCTGGTGCAGTGCTCGAGTTAAAATCACGCTGTCAATAAAATGTTTCAAAGCCTTTTAAGTTATTTCTTAAATATGGAGTAATCAAAATTTCATTAAATATTTTCTTAAATAATAGCTTAAAAATGAATTAATAGAAAGAAAGGCTAGTTATACCGCACAAAAGAAAAAAATATTTCACCCTTTTTTCTTATTTTTTTAAAGAATATAAAGCCCTTCTCAAGCGATTTTTCGTATTTAGTGTGAGAAAACTTTGATGTAAAATAATTAAAAAGAAATTTTTATGCCGGCATATAAGATATATCCTCATACATATAATAGCCGAAATCACTGATCGTTTACGTCACCAGCAAGATCTGTCGTCACCAACATTGAAACTCGCGGTAGTGGATGTAGGGAAGACCGGGGCACGTTTACGTGAATTTTTTCAATGAATTTTCTAAATTTTATGTTTTAACCAAGGAAATTTTAGACATTGTGGTTTGATGAAGCAGTTATTGAAATCAAAATTCGTATATTCTTTTGTTGCTCATCTTGTGTTTCAAACCGTAAAAAATTTTTTTTAAGTCAAAGTCGGTTGCGTAAACTTGCCCCGAACACGGGGCACGTTTACACATCGTGTGGGGAACATTTATGCATATTGAAAATGATATCAAGGAGTAAGTGAAATGGATATTAAACCAAAATTAAATGTTTCATTTCTCTTAAAACACTTTAAAAATAAGAAAATCACAAATAATGAATTAAAAAACCTAACATAGTCTAAACTAAAATCATAGGGCTTACTGCTAAGTAAAAACAAACTATTTAGTCATCTACTTCAACACTGTTACATTTTACTAACTGAAATAAAGTATTTCTTTTAGCATACTTGACATGGGACACAGCGTTTTGACGTATAAGACATTGAATCCTGTCTTGTCCTTTCTTCGATTGGTTGTGTACTTTCAAACAATAGATGCAAGCACAATTTTCTACTTCATAAACAGAATCATTCTCTAAATTTCCTTTTTACAAAGTGTGCTAACTTTTTCCTTGTCGCAGGTTTTGGTTTTATACTTTTTTCTTTGATGTCTTCTATTTCTGTTTCATTCAAAATTTGTAAATTTTAAAGTAATTTCTCCTTTTTTTGTTTTGTTCTGTCTAATATGTTTTTTTTTTTTTTTTTTTGTAGCTTCTAACTGATCTTGTCTGGGGGTTTGCTTAATCGGTTTATCAGTTAGAATTGTGAGCTTCCTCTTTTTTTTTTTCCTCTAATGGTTAATAAGCTTTGGTCCTACCTTTTCAAATGGTCTCAGTTGGGCTTGTTCATATGTGACGATGTGAAAGGCCTATTGGGAGAAATACTTCGATTATCGATAAACCTTTTCATTATTTTGACATCTAACGTAGTTCTGTTAGTGTTTTGACCGTAATGTTTTACCATCTTTAAAATAAAGAAAATGTATTACAGGCAGAATATTGTATAAAGTTAAAGCTAAACATTCATACTTAATTAAAAATGAATGGTGAGTTTCAAAACTAAATAACCTGAAAATACTAAAGGTTTGAGACAGTTCAGAGCCAAAAATGCGTCCGTGACCCGTTTTGAAGTAAGGCAGAGTAGTATAAGACACAGTAAGAACGTGCGTAAATGTGCCCCCATTGAAAATGCGTAAACGTGCCCCGTCGGCAAGTTTGGATTTATTTTTAAAGTGCAACGAAGATTAATAACTTTTCTGTCCATACAAATACAATTCTGAAAAAAGGATAAAATTCTGTTAATTTTAAAATATTTTTTTGGTTCTTAACTAAGTATATATTTATTCACAATAAGCTTCAAAATGTTCAACACGAAATTTACTCAACTTGGTAGAAAACAGATTTTCCTATCCGCATGCTAAACCAAAGATCGACTGATGCTCAAAAACTTGTGCGAATATTTGCTAGGGAGCAACATCAATCTGGTATGACTGTTGGCTCTCCAGTTATAACTCGTTTTGGAAAAAGGGCACTGCGTAAACGTGCCCTGGCCTACCCTACTTATGTCCGTCAATCCATACCATAGTACGAAACCACGCAGTGGCGGCTCGTGGTAGGGGACGGAGGGGGCCCGGGCCTCTCACCTTTTTCAGACAATATTTCATAACTTTTTATTTATTTTCCTTTTTTTTTTTGGTGCTTGAAACTTAAAAAAATGGAATGTATGTGTGGGAGGGAAAAGAGGGGGGGGGGGTTCCAGGAAATACATTTTTTTGATATTACTTTGTTGCATTTCCCCCCTGAAATGCAATGATTCCTCCTAATATTCAACTTTTCCTTTAAGAGGGAAATTAAAATTTGAACTTAAAATTTTCAATATTTACAGCTAGTTGACCCCCGCCCCGTATTAATTCTTTCTCTAATTTTTTTTAAAGTTTGTCTGAAAATAAAAGTCTCTCCGAATCCCCCCCCCCCTAATTGAGGTGGTTGCTTGGTGAGCAAAAAGCTTCCCGCCAAACAAGATAAAAAATTTAAAGCATCTATCCATATTTCTGAGGAGTTAAAGGTGGGAGGAGGTTCTAACGGAAGTAGGTGTGATGAAAGAGGAGAACAGGGAGGATGATAGTTTGGCAGATACTTGACGGGCAAACTAGATATCATGACTTTTTAAGGCTGAGGGTTTTTTGGTTTAGGATGAATGCCTTCCTTTTTGTGGGGAGGAGTTCAAGGTTTTCTTTGCGGGGAAACTTTTACAACAGGGTTGCTTTTGCTGAGATATCACATCTTTTTGCATTGATATTATTACTTTGTGTGTATTTTTAGAATTGAAGATTTCAGGTCATAAATATTCAATTGAAACAACGTTGTTTGTGTTTTTAAGGAACAATAATGGCAAGCTTAATTTTACGTCATGTTATTTTCTGACCAGTAAGATTCTATGTTCGTTTTATGAGAATTGGACCGTTTAAATTTTATTGCAATCCTTGTAGCCTCTCTGTTGCAAAGAAAACTGCTAGGATAATAAAATACAATATTTTAAATCATATTGTTTATGAGTATTTTACAACTTCGCAATAAATTCTATTACAGCTTCTTTATTTGACGGATTATTCAACATTTTCATGAAGTTATTTATTTAATGTTTTACAACTTGGGGGCCATTCATTAATTACGTAAGGGTCCCGAGGGGGAGGTGGGTTGGAAAAATTTCTACTTACCCTTACTTTGGGTGGGGGGTCAACCATATGCTTACGTAATATTTTCCGAGTCGATATTTTAAATTAGAAATCGTGCGATCTAGTGGTTTCGCAGGGACCACATTTCATTTGCGTTTGAAAGGTAAAAAACGTATTAAGATGAGCTGATTTTTCTTTGTTTTACAAAGAATGATAAATGTAAAATATAATAAAAGAATCGCGCTGGCATGTTTTATTCTTAATTAGTATCGCATCATAAACAAAAAATGTCGAAAAAACATTAAGTCTAGATTCCAACGTCTTAGTAAATATTTCTTTACACGAAAAGGTTTAATTTAAAAATAGTGAATTTAATAACGATTGCAGTGATGTAAGATTCGTTATTTTATTATTTTGAAAAACGAAATGGAATCTTACGTAAAAATGGGGGGGGGGATCTTACGAATCCTTACATGGGGGAGGGGGTCAAAATTGCCAAAATCATCCTTACGTAATTAATGAATGGCCCCTTGCGGGCTATATTAATCTAGCTTTTCAGTTTTTATTTAATGACTTCTTTTCTTAAATCGCGGATCATTTTACGTTTTATGGGATAATTTTAGTTGTTGGGTGACTTACCTTTCTTTTGATGGAACTCCTTGTCTTGTTTAATACCTAGTTTTGTTTAAAAGTTCACTAAAAAGACAAACTAACGTATGTTATGACCAAGCAAAATAAAAATAATAAACCCTAAGTCTTTAAAAATTTTAAATTTAAATGTGTCAGAAGATGTATGCAACTGTACTTTATAAACAAATCGCAGATATCACAAATTTGCACAGCGACTGCGTATGAGCGTTGACTTAGCTCATTTCAAGTCTTGCTTAAATTAATTGCAAAAATTTTGTCTGTTAACATATTACTGCAAAACACGGATATCTACACACATATTTCATATATTTATATTCATAATGTGTTATGTTTGTGAAAAAGGCATTGATTTAGAAAATAAGCAAACCAATAAATAAGTGCTATTTTTCGCTTTCAATTATAAAGTTAGATGTATCAAATTCATATGCGTACAGTTACATATAGTTTCGCCGACATTTAAAATTTCTTCTCCCTTAAATATATCAAAACTGAAAAACAGGAAGGAAAGAAAATTCGTATTGGTGAAACAGGGGGGGGGGACTGTATTCTAATCTCATTCATTAATGTTTCTCTGCTTAAATATAAACAAGCATAGAATCTTAAAACAGAAAGCCCAATGAGCTAAGTCCGCGCGCATGCGCAGTCGCTGTGCCAAATTTGTGATATCCGCGATTCAACGTCTAGTTGCAACTGTTGGATCTGTTTTATTAGTCTTGATTGAATTTCATTTCCAAAGACAACTTTTGAATAATTGTTAGATTTTAGGTCTGTTCTAGCCTTGCAACTGTAGTTAGAGATTAACAAACCCTATAAACTGAGAGTAAGTTCACATGAATTAGAGCCCTTCGTCCACTACAAAGCTAAAGATAGCCTTTAGACGGTGAAGAACCATGAATGAAGGAGATTTAAACATATTGCTTTGAAGCAATCTATATATATATTAGGGTGGTCCTTATTTATGAAGTTGTAGATATTTTACACGACGCCCCCTTAATTTGTTCCATTATACAAATAAATGATCCATACAAAATTTTAAGTCAATCCATGAATATTAACATGTGCCCCTAGGGGCCCCTTTTTTGAGTTTCAAAGAAAAAAAATGCGGATTTTCTCATTTTTATGTAAAAATATTCCTAGGTTTCATATTTAAAGTAATTTTGAACCTCAATAGATGTTGCTACTTCCAGAGCAACCATTCTCTCACTTTCATTCTGTAAAGTTTTACATATTACATAGGGTACATGCACACCAATGGCCTTGGGACAGGCATACCGCTATTCGCGCTCGTTTCAAACCGAGCGGAAGGGGAACATTTCCTTCCACCAAGATGGACACAAGGGATTATAAAGGCCATTAATAAATGGCCTAGGCCATAAATGAATGATTTTTGACAACAACAAATTGCCTCCTCCAGACTTTGGGGGGTGTTGATTTAGAAAATTTTCTGTGTATGTAATAGGTGTGGCAAATAGGGTCACTAGGTTTCCATGCTATAACTATAAGTAATGACAATTATATTTTAATTCGCTGTTCTTTAGTTATATACTTAAATGTTTATGCATTCTTATAATTTAAATCTTGAAAAGTCTTCGATTACCCTACCATAAAAATAAACTCTATTTTCCATATCTAAAATATAAATTAAAAAAAATTCCAGTTCGGAATAATGTAAAAATCTATACTTTAAACTGTCTTCTATTTCAGTACATAGTCCTTTATTATCATCAAATTCCTCTTGCAATTCACAAGATTTAGAAACCGAAATGGGTATCTATCCTAACCTGTTGAACCTTTTTTCTATATCTGGTCTACCACAACGCAAAAAAGCTTGACAACTATTGATATCTACTCGCATTTCATCAATGTTAGACAAATGCCATATTAGGGACAAAGATGCTGCTCATTTATAAACAGCCTATGTAGATGCAGTAAATTTAAATCCAAATAATCTTATGATCAATCGTACATCCCTTAAGAGAGCAAGAGAAAATCTTCGAGAGGTAAAATCAGATTTCATGAATTAAAATTTAGACTTTTTAGTTATTCCCTGGGATATAAAGCTACATCCAGATGTAACTGGAAAAAAGCGCCGATAGGCTTACCATGATAGTTTCAGGTCCCAATGTTGAATAGCTACTCAGAATTTCTGAGATATTTCTTCAGTTGTATATGATATCTTAGATGATTGCTCTTTATTGCTAATTGTTCAAGCTGTAGTGTTTTATACAGCGGCTTACAATACCGGCCGTATAAATTGTGCTTGTAATTTTTTAGAGCAAAAGCTGAACGATGATATATTGCATTTGTATTGCTACAATCATGCACTTAAAATCGTACTGCAGAGTGTCTTTAAAGAAGTTCTTGCCTTTCTTAGTTCTAGACTCGATATTCCATTATTTAGGCGCTTCAAAATTCAAAAAGTACACATACCACTTAAATTCTAAAAGAAGAATTTGATGACATATTATTGTTTGTTGGAAGCGGTATTAAGAAATATTACGGAGAATTCTCATAACGTGTAATAATATTTCTTGGTGAAGTCCTCCCTCCTACAGGGATATGTTTTCGGCAATCTTGAGCCAGATGGGTGGAAAAGGAATTTATTATTTGAATATTTATATGTTTAGGAAACAATTTAAATTGACCTTACATGAAGAGAATGCACGTAAATGCTGTTTTACAGTTAAATGTTGTATGAAGATATAGTTTTTGGCAGCAACCCATTCTAGGCCTTTTAAATAAATATAAAGTCTGAAAAACCTGCAGCGTACAAAATGATGACAAACATGCAGCAGAAACAGTGATTGAAAAATTCATAAATCACTTATGATACTTAAGGGATGAACTAGTAGCTTTGTCCGTATTGGATGAAGGAATTAAATTTGAAGATAGGAAAAGACTACTTAAAAAAAAATGCTTGCTGAATAGGAAACGTGTCTGATGACTGTATAAAAAATTTCAAATAACAGTACATGATTTGGATTACTTTCTTAGTAAAGATCTTCCTCTTTATAGAATCAATTACAAGTCAATAAAACTGTTTGATAAGTTACAAACTTCCAAAAGATGTTTTCCTATTTGATCCTGATTCATGGCAAAATGAAGGAAGCTATTTAAATGGAAGAGATATCGTTAAAATGTTGAAAGTTGTGAATGATACAACTGAAAGAGGAGCACAATTAATCGAAGAATTTCACAATCAATTTACCAAATATTGTCACAAAAGCAATTTACTATTTTACAGACAGTCCGAAAAGCGTACGATTAAGTTTCTAAAGCACTATTTCATTCTTATTCAATATAAAATCTTTAGACGATATGAAGTAATTAAAAAGATTAATTTTAGTGCTACCTCGCTGCAAAAATATTTTGCAAACATAGGAGAAACGATGTACGGGGTCTGAAGTAAAAACTCGTAGATTTGTGGGAAAATTATCAAAAGTGTTCAAGTTCAACGTCCTAGGGGCACGTGTTATTATTCACCGATCGAGTTCAAATTTTGCACCGATTACTTTTTATTATAGTGTCACAAAACTAGGGGGCGTCACTTGTTGAATTCCGAAAAAAAAAATTTCCCATATGAATAAGGACCACCCTAATATATATATATATATATATTTAATTAATGGCGAGTATATTTAATTTCTCTCGTGTCCGATGATAGTAAAAGAACAAAAAAAAAAAGAATGATCGAATATTCAAACAGATAATTGGTTTTGATCCGCACCAAAAACTGGGAAATTCAAAGTTATTTTTTTCAAAACGCTCTACAAAAAAATGTTCTCTTATGTCCTCTTAGAAATTAATATTAATTAGTTATCAATGGTCTGTAGAAATACCCTGAAAAGGAATTAATTAGCTGCGTTAACCTGCGAACTTTGGACTTAGAGCCCAAACAAATCGAGAAAAATCCATTATAACATGCCTGAGTAAACAAACCCGCGTCCCTTGATAAAGGTATCAAGTCTTAAACCGCGTTATAATCGAAACCGCGTAAAATAAACCTGCGTAAAACGATTGTCTACTGTACAAGTTTCAACATTGAGAGATTTGATGAGCAAATCAAATCAATCAAATTGATGAGCTTGTTTCCCTATTGTGCCCTCCCCCCACCACCCCACCTTAAAAACTATTTTCTAGCTGCGCCACTGCTGTGTGTTGTATGTACATGAGTGCATATATTGTCAAAATATTATTTTTTTAATTCAAAAAATGTTTTCCCATTGTTACATAGAAATTGTTACTTGTTTTAAGTTACTGCTCATGTAGTTTTATAGAAAATGTGAGAAGTTATCAATAATTTGAAGAAAATAAAGATTTCGATTTTTTTTTCTTTGTCTGCAGAAAAATTTTGTATCTGGCCCATGGAATAATGTGCAGAAGGGTGCACTCGCATGAGAATCGCTGAGAATTTTTTTTACTACCTAGTTTCATAATTTATTTATTTTTGCTTTTTAAAAATTTAGTTTATCTATTTTTACCTTATTTATTTTAAAGCGAATACTGAGATATACAGTGAAACCTGCGTAAGTTGACCACTTGCGGTGCACTACTTTAGTGGTTAACTTAAACAGATGGTCAACTTATAGAGGTTGAATTATAAGAAAAAATCAAACTCTGTGCCTGAAAATAGCGGTCAACTTAGACAAGCGGTCAACTTAGACAGATGGTCAACTTAGACAAGCGGTCAACTTAGACAGATGGTCAACTTACAAGGGTGGTCAACTTTACAGGTTTTACTGTATTTTCATCTTTGTTAAAGGGTTTTAATTTATAATTTTTACATATTTCTCTGATAACAATATTTTTGCACTTTTGTAAATTGGTCTTGCTTAAAATAAAATTAATTTTACTCATTCAAAATAATTAGGGTCTGGTGGGGTAAAGTGGTCATAAAATCGTAGGTTTTCAACTTAGGTGGATAATAAAAACAATAAATTCTTTAAACACTTCAACTTTTTTTGTTGTTATTTTACATTGCACTATTAAAGAACACGGTACATTGCATTTCAGGAAAAAAATATTGAATTTAAGTAGTTTTATAACACTTTCATTTCCCTTTGTATTTATGACCACTTTACCCCATGGGATGGGGTAAAGTGGTCATAGTTTAAAAAAACAGCAAAACCGTTACAAATAACACTAATTTTTGCATATTTCGGTTATTTTTATAGTTACAAGTATATGTACGAGTATATACGGGTATACACGAGTCTACTATACGTGTCGTGTAGACATGAGTAAACATGTTCATATATGAATAGATACATGTATACATCAGATGCATGCACATGCCTACTCAAGTATATACGTGTATACACGAGTGTATACACGTATATACTCACGCATGTATACGTGATTACCTATAGGAGTGTATACGTGTCTACACGAGTATATACGTATCACGTGTATATGCGAGTAAAGCGTAGAAAAGAACATCATATGCGTGTTTTGCGCTTGTATCTCGAGTATATGCGTGCATACCTGAGTATATACGTGTACAGTCGACGTATATACGCATATATAAGTGTACATACATACTTATACGAGTATACACGAGTTAATTCGTGGATATATCCAGTGCGTGTTTGTACGTGTCTACTCACGTGAATATATATGAAAGCACAAGTATATTCGTATGTTTACGTGTAAACACGACTATATACCTGTTAGATGTATATACGTGCATTTACGTGTATACACCAGCACATGTACCCACGTATATCCACGAGTATATCCGCTAATATACATGTATGCTTACAGAATGAATCCAAGATTTTTTGCAAAATCTAAGTGGTGTGAAAGGGGAGGATAAGAAGCAAAGAATCATAAGGAACTTATGGTCGCTGACGCGCTACATGCACAAAAGGTCAGAAACTGACGTTAGCAAAACAGGTTTGTTACACAAAGATGATTTTACCCGACATTTTAGTTTTTAAGACATATTTAGAGCAGTTGTTAAAAGTTACGGCCTGTAGTAGTTATAATACACGCATCGCAACGAAGGTGCAGCGACTGATGAAAGTTTTTCAAAAGTCTCGTAATTGCAACAGAGTGATTGCGATGCATGTATTACAGCTGCCGGCCGCAAATTTCATCAATAACTTTAAAATTTTCTTAAAACCTAAAATGTTGTGTAAAATTGTCTTTGTGTAATAAATTTGTGACATGTTTTGCATCCATCAGTTTCTGGCTTTGCGTGCATGTAGCGCGTCAGCCTTGAGTTTCATTCTGGATGTTTCTTAAGATTCTTGCTTCTTACCCTCCCGTCTAACACCTTTTAATAATTTGACAAAGAGTTTAGACTCACCCTGTATACATGTATATCATATGCTTGTATGCAAGTGTCTACTCGAGTACGTACGCGTATATACGTGTCTCCCTGAGTATATAATTGTTCGTATATATACGAGCATATAAGCGGGAATATACGTGTATAGTCGAATGTATATCTGTATAGATAAAAAATATTTGCATGTACCCAAATACGTGTTTATTGGTGCATTTATGTGGATACGTATATCGTGTATATGCGTATACATACGCATATACTCGTATATTTAACCTTGTTTATTGTAAAAACAATACATATTAAGTGAAATTAATATTTAATTTATATCTGCCTTATACTTAAAGATTTAGTGACTTTAGAAGAACAATATTCGTTAAGCCTAATATTATGACCACTTTACCCCATCTTATTTAAATTGTTCTAACAAATTATTCAAAATAGATTCAGCTAACTGCTAATGAGTAAGAGTTCTTGAGACATGTAGGAAGCTTCCTGTGCAGTCAATCTGTTCATAATTCTAACAACCAAAATTTCCCAAGGAAGTTAAAAAAGGTGTTTAGATTTTAAGAATTTTCATATTTACACATAATATTTTTTTTACCAAATAAAATTTTGCCAGTTGTAAAATTTTGTATTCAAAATATAGTTTATAAATGCACTACCCTAAAATAAAATTTTCACATTTATTCGAACATTAATTTCCAAGCTATAGCCATTTATTTGAATTATGACCACTTTACCCCATTGACCACTTTCCCCCACCAGACCCTAGTTATTAAAAGATTAAACATAATATTACTATTAAAAATATTAGATTAATATTGCTTTTTAAAATTCATTTATTATGAAAAGTCTCCCCTGCAGCCCCTTATTGGTCCTGCAGGGGGAGGCGTACTGCAACGCCAGAAAGCGTACTGTATGTAAACGTGAGATTAATAATTTTTGTGATGTATTTTGTAGCTTTTCCCAATCTGATTTTTAAATTTTAGTTTTGAGGTCAGGGGGTGAAAGTGCACCACCCTGGCGGCGATCATGGACATAAATATGAGATTAATATATTTCGTGATTTACTTAGTAATTTAAGCATTTTGTAGCTTGTCTCTTGTTTAAAGAGGATTTAACTTTATTGATTTAACACAAATAACTATTTCGAGAAAATTTAAACATTAAAAGAATATTTAAAACAAATTCTTTTTTGTTTTCAAAACCCGACGGGGTGGGGGGGGGGGGTAGTGCACCCATGATCTGGCCCCCTCACTTTTTCAAGGCACGAGCCGCCACTGAAACCACGTTATAAATGATTAGCATTATTTCATTGCTGGTGCACCAATAATTCGGTAATTTCACTTTTAAAAGGTAGTATTTTTGAAAACTAATAGATGCTTCCACTTCCGCCATTAAACCAGATGTTAGCCTTTCCATCTCATTGGTAGTCACACTGTATGAATAGATTCCAATTCTGCATTTGGCCATGACAACGTAATTTCGTAAAAAAATAATAATAATAATAATATTTATTGACCAGTTCTAAAAGAGCGCGAGTCCCAACCTTCGTATGCAGTAAGCAAGCGTTTTTACGCTCTCCTGATGAGTAGTGAAACTATGATTCACGTTAGCCTGGCTTTAATGTTCAGATATGGCTTTGAGGTACAGACCAGTCACACAGATAAAAAGGCAATATGCCCCGTCATACCATGACTTGTTATTTTCTAGTTCTATTTATATGTGGCATATCAAGTAGTGTTGCAGTTAAATGATGATGATTACCTGGTGCAGTGCCCGAGTTAAAATCATGCTGTCAATAAAATGTTTCAAAGCATTTTAAGTTATTTCTTAAATACGGAGTAATCAACATTTCAGAAAATATTTTTTTTAAATAATAGCTCAAATTGTGTATTTGTCAGTTGTTTTTTGTATTCCATTCCATTACTTTAGTTTATGTTAGTTTTATTTTTTTGTTTCACTCTGCGGTAGCTTTCAATTTTCTCTCAGCATCCTACTCGAATAAATCTCAACTCCGTATATGTAGCATAGCAATGTGCTACATGTACGGGCTTTTTTTCTCTTCAGAATGTAACATGGTTAATGAATTGCAAAACTTGTTTTGTTTTTAATAATTATCATGTCGCACCTCATATTTTTCAATGTCTTAAGTATAATTAATTAGGGTCATTTGAGGTGAAACATGGTTTCATTCGCTAGCAAACAGTCACGAACACCAATTTTCTATGCATAATTACTTTTAGTGAGTGAAATCTAACACAAGGCACAAAATTTTATGTATGAACCATTTAAAAAAAGGGAAGGATCTGAGGATAAAACTCACTGACCTTACTACAGTTAAATCTTGATCGTGCAAAGAAATATAAGGGAGGGCGGCCCAAAGCGTGTAGATTTAACAAAGAACGATCAAAATTGCTATTTTCGGCATTTTATCGAACAAATTTTGGTTTTATTTCCTAGCACGTATCATAAACTTAAAAATAAAAAGCGATTTGGTACACAAAATTAATATTTAATTGTTAATTAAATATTAATTTTGGGTTAAAGTATAATTGTGATTTGGTACATTTCTCAGTCAAATATGAAGTAATAAATGATTGAATCAACTAACGAGGCTAACTGACACTATAAAAAATTTAACAAAAGGTTAGATTTTTAATTTAAATTGGATAAGTATAAATCAGCACATTAGTTTAAAAACATAAAGAAATAATTGATTAAATCAACAGACTAGCTAACTGACATCATAAAAATAACTTTTTTTATGTTTACTTACCCTATTTAAATAGAAAATCTAAATCTGTACATTTGCTAAAAAATATAAAGAAAGCGGGTATGCCCGCTTTGCCCTACCCGCTTTTCCCGAAAGCATGTTTTTTATTTCAGACATTATAATCTGAAAATTAAAAAACAAAACAAAATAAAGAAAATGACCAAATATATATTCAGTAAATTACCGCCCATTAGCCAGGGAATAGTGGAAGAGGAAAAAAAGAAAGCATTACAGAAAGAAAAACTGGAGAAAAAGAAAGCAAAAAAATCGGAGAGGCTAGAGAAAATAAAGCGAAAGAAGATGAAAGATTACAAAAGAAAAGAGAGAGAGAGGGGCTGTAAGACAAATTAAAAAGGAAGAACGTGAACTTAAAGCTCTAAATCTATGTAAACAGAAAAAAAAACTTAAAGTGTATCAAGTAGATTCTGATAGTGACCAACTAGACGGAGATTTGGAAGAAGAACTTAACAGAGAGTTGAACAAGGACAGTGATGGTGATATATCTGTGAGTGACTTTATTATTGATGAACTAGAAGGATATGAAGAAATAGGTAAACTTGAAACTTGCCCTGAGATAAAGAGTCAAAATGAAAGTAGTTCTGTTGATAAAGATGATGGCAAAATTCATGGAACTCAACTAAATTTACTAGGTGATTTAAAAGAATGGAATTTAGATGAACTCAAACAACAATTGAATAAAGTTCAGTATCATGTTGAGTTAGAGAAATATTATGCTGTATATTTTGAAAAGTGTTATTATATTGGGAGAGTTTTGACAGAGAATAAAACTGGAACTGGATATATGTTTAAGTTTCTTCACAAGGCTGAAAACCAAAGTTTCCAATGGCCAAGAGTAGATGATATCTCAGAAATTAAAAGGCCATTTATATTTGCTGGTCCACTAAATATTATAGGAATTGGACCATTCACGTTGGCCTCAAAAACATATGCAATGATTTCTTTAATGTACAAAAAACTTAACAAATTCACAAATGACATTTTTGCACTGTTTCCTTTATAAATTGTAGGTTATATCATCTTTTTTCATGTATCATTTTTAATTTTGAAAAATGTTCTAATTTGTGGGTCATAATAAATTTAATTTCTTAAGAACCTATTGTCATATTAAAACTAAGAATGTAGCTACTTGCAGTTCACAATGTAAATTTTTCATCACAATTACCCTGTATGATAAAGCACTAAAATAAGTACCTATAATTGGCAGTCATCACAAATGCCCCTCAAAAAGTCATTAGTGCCCCAGTCCCCGGGCAAATGTGAATTTTTTAAATCCTTTTTAAAAAGTAACACATTTTTAACCATAATTCAAACGTGCACCCACAAATAGCATATTATGTACATAAATATAAAGTACATCACCTGACAGTTTTTATTTTAACACTTTGCTGTAAATAGTTTTCCAGTTAAAAATAATCAAAGATCAACAATGGATTTTTCAGTCACAAATGCCCCACCTTACCCTATATAATTGACAATTTGAAAAAAATATGCTTGTCTTCGACTAATCAGAAGTTACAAATTCAGTTTTTTTTTATAGAAATATATCATTTTTTATTTTCAGCCTGGCTACGCCACGTCGCTCCGCCGATGCTTCGCTGGGACTGATTGAAATTAGTGGGTATTTGGGGTAACACGACATACGTATGGATCGCCGTTTGCACACCATATGGCGGCACACGAATGTCTACCCACTTTGGGCGACCTACCCGCTTTGGACCACCCTCCCGTATTCATTGTCGGAAGAAAAAAATTGCAAATCAAAAAGTTATCCATTCAACTATGTGTTACTTTTTTTTAAATTAAAAGCCGGTAGTTTTTGAATTCAGAAACTGGGACCTCTACGATCACCGAGACATTCTATGCAAAAAGTGGAGTATTAAATTTGATGAAAACTAATTTTAACTGGGAAAATAATTGGTGGCAGTCAACAAATTATGTATGTTTCGTGTTTACTAGCGTTTGAAGCAGATTTGGAAAAGTATGCGTCATGCTTTCCACAGCTATCCAGTCACAAATTTAATCTGCTGTTTACAACATATCAATTTGGCAATTATGTTCATATTGTATCTTTTTTTCCTGATCATGAAATCATAAAAAGCATTTATTTATTCTTCCAAGTATTTTACAATGTATTACTTTTTTTTTCTTTTTTTTCATTGCTTCTTTTAAAGCAAAACAAGATTTTCGAAACAAACGATTGAAAAATATCTAAAAAAGTCTATGCTTCTCCTTCCTCCAAACAAAATAAGTCAAACTTTAAATTTTACGAAATAAAAATTTAGTTATGAAGTTGTAAGTATATTACATAAACTTCAATTAATTTTTGCTTTGTTTGAAATTTGCTACATTTTGCATGATGACAATGCTTGGCTAAATTTGGTACACAATAAACAATACACTGCCCGGAAAAGGTAGGTGGCTTCATTTACGTTTTCTAGTCATTTAAATCTCTGAAACGGATAGGAATGAATACTTTTCGATCGATCAGAAATAGTTTTCAAGTAGCTTTTAGTTGTCAGGGTTGATTTAAAAGCATATCGAATTTTTTACACTATTGATTAATAAATCTAGCGATCAAATCTTCTCCTTGTACGGCGTGTCTTTTCCGGGCTCGGCGACGATATATTTTATTTAATTTTATTGTTAGGTTTTTTTCATGCTGAAATTCAAAAATGCCAGAATTGTTTTGTCTTTTCCATCCGAAATGCAAATAAGTAATAAAAACACAAGTAATAATAGAGAGAGTAAAAGAAAAAACACCAAATTCACATATGAGGTAGTGAGAAGCAAAGGGATGCAAGTGGCAAAATTAAAAATTTGGAGATAAACAGTACAAATGGTAGGTGAACCTCTCCTCTGTCTTGGGGCAAAAGATTGTACTAGGAGCCCTGGTAGCTGCTGCTATACAGCATGATTTAGAAAAATATTTCAATGAAAGCATACCTAGGGTCTGATCTTTAAACGTGTTTTACTCGAAACTTAAAATAGTTCACTTGCATCCCTTTGCTTCTCACTGCCTCATATGAACTCGAAACATTACTTTATGCATTTAAAACTAGAAACAAATACCCCAAGTGACATAAAAGCTATAAACTATAATAGGGGAGCCTACCGGTCTATTACGCTTGTTTTATGTAGAAATAAAAAATAAGTTTAATATTTAGAGCGAATTGTATTAGATAATTAATATTTGCGGAAAACCTAGGAAATCACCTGTTGGAATGAACCTACATTCGTGACAAATACACACACAAACACATACACCTCTACGTTCCTATAAGTTTGCTATACCAATTTCAGCCAGGCGTTGTATCTTCAAAAATGTAGTGACTTTTCCTTGCAACATTTCTCTCAAAAATTTCATCCTTTATGTTTTTACTATATCAAAAATATTTTCGAAGCTATGTTAGCCTAATAAACAAGCCAACTAATTGCCCCATTCATTAAAACCTTTAATTAGTGCATAGAATTGGTGAAGTTCGCCAGAAAGTAAGTAGATTCTCCTTTTCTTAATCTTCCAGTCGTGCAGTCTTGGAAATTCACCAAAGCGACGGCATGGGGGATTTGGGCTCTCCCAAATGGCAACTGGTCGTCTGTGTACTAGTGGCTTTCGTAATCCTCTACATAGCTCTATTCAGAGGAGTTAAGTCGCTTGGGAAAGTAAGTAGTGCATGTTGCATACATATTTCAACCACGGATTAGTGGAATGTTTTGCATGAACTGGTAATTCTTTACCCAATTATAATTTGCATGCTTGTAAAAGTTGGTTGCAAAAGATAGCTAGCTCTAAGAGTTTTGAGAAGTGAGAGTAATATTATTTACTAGTTCATATATTTTAATATTAATTTAAAAGTACCTGTTAGCGTTAAAAAATATAGATATGTATTAGTTTTTAAGATATTATTTTCGAAGGAAGAGAGATTAAAGACATTTTAATCATTTTAGGTGATGCTTTGCATGGCTAAAAGAGAATGAAAATATTTTGCATTATCAACAATGTATTATTTTGAGTAGAATTTTTAGCGTGCTTAAAACAAAAGTAAATACCAAAACAGTGAAGTTTATTAAATGATAAAAGCTTTAAAAACTCGTAGTATGAAAAAATTACTCGTGTATATGCCTCGCTTTGTGAAAAAATATTTTTGGTTGAAAATTTACTATAACTTTTCAGAATATTTTTTAGTAATAAATTGAAGAATCATATAATTAACATAAGCTATTTTCCGTACTTTTCTCATTAATGGTAGTGTTTAAATGAATATTTTTTCTCATACGTCACACAAACATTAACTGCAAAGATGCAGTTATTTAAATCGCTATTTATAAAATTAAGTCTTATTCTACATATGTCTCAAGCGTACAACCTCGATTATTGAAAAAATAATTACATTAGCCCGCAAAAAGTCATTTTTAATTAAATGACTTATAATGAAACTGGGATACAAAAGTAAAAATTAAAAGATTGCACACAATGCGTAGTGCTTAGACGCACACAACATCATCAATCAGACACAAAAATATGAAGAAGAAAAATTAAACACTACTAGGTGCTTTTGTTAGGAAACACGTCTTAATGCCATTAATCGCAATTTATCCTATTTGTCACAAACTCATTAATCAGCGGTATTCAAACTTTTGAACTTTGGGAATTCCTTTGAAATAACAGTTTTCTGGAAGGAAAAACTTGATTAAAGAGAAAGAAAAAAATAGAAAATGTAAGCTATATCTTAATCAAATTTGTAAGTTCATTATCGCATTAATATACAGGGTGTCCGAGAAAGATCCGTACAACTTCAAAAATTTATTGAAAAAGAAACAATAGGGTTACGGCGAAACTAATTAGTACATTAGATAGAATAACTCAAAAAGTTTTTTTCTGCAGTATGTTTCTGACCATACATGGTGCGACACGTCACGCAAAGGAATATTAAAGCATTTTAGTTATTTCAATGGCGGATCGCGTGAAGGAAGCTCAATGCGGAATTGGATTATCGTCTTGATATTGTTCGTGCTACGAAAGGTTCTCATGTAAAAATGTCCTAAGGTAATAACTTAAGTTACAGGAAAAAAACTTTTTGAGTTATTCTATCTATTGTACTAATTAGTTTCGCTGTAACCCTATTGTTTCTTTTTCAATAACTTTTTGAAGTTGTACGGATCTTTCTCAGACACCCTGTATATTATCATAATACAAACACATTCATGAAATTATGAATGGGAAGGTAGCTAATATTTTTTTTTTAACTTTTTGAATAATAAATGTGCGTCTCTATTGTATTTTTAGCACACGTCTTTTAAAAATTGAAAGGTACAATTTTGTCAATAAAATATTGGTCTGTGCTGTTCTTAAGAGAAAACGCTATAAGAAAATTCGATATTTTCTAAAAAATACAATTTTACTGAAACTTAGACACTTTGATTAACTTTTGATTAACCCCTATCAAAGTTCCAGGGAGTCTTAGGGTTCCGCGGAATCAAGGTTGAAGGTCTCTATCTTAAACACTAAAGTCGACATTTTTATTGAAAGTTCCTATAACACATTAAGTGGCACGACACTCATCGGTGACTGACATTAATCATTCAGTTCAGCCCATGTCAATCATAAGAGGTTGACGATGAACTTTTCGTTCAAACTACGGGTTTCATCCGTGACTAAGAGTAAAAAATGCGATATGAAACTGAAAAAATATACTGTTATTAATGTGGGATCGTATCATCGATGCACACACGTTGTTCAAAAAGTCCTTGATACCTTTTCAACATTCATAGAAAAGCAACTAATTGTCGTATCAACATGCGGTTTGCGCCATAACACTTTACAGGTTCAAGTTTATAAAATTGTAAAAAAACTAAAAACAAAAAAAAAATTTAGTTGTAAGTAAGGTAGACCAGGGCACGTTTACGCGGAATTTTTTTCAATGAATTTTCTAATTTTTATGTTTGAATCTAGGAAATTTAAGACATTATGGTTTTATGAAGCCGTTAATTAAGTCAGAATTTGAATATTCAGTAGTTGCTCAAAATTTAATAACATTCTGTTTATACAACTACAAATCTCAAAAAAAATAATTTTTTTTTAAATATATATTTGTTTATTCTTAACAGAGTTATTTATTCGCAATAAGCTTTAAAAAGTTCAGCACTTTTACTTAACTTGGTAAAAAACAGATTATCCTTCCCGCATGCTGGACCGAAGCTTGACTAATGCTCAAAAACTTGTGAGAATATTTGCTAGGGAGCAGCATCAATCTACTATGACTGTTGGTTCTCCAGTTATAACTTGTTCTGGAAAAAAAGCACTGTATTAACCTGCCCCGGTATACCCTACTCGCTGTGTCGTCACAGGACGAATTTGTTTTCCTTAATGTGACGAAAAATCCGTCAATATTAATTGCTTATAATTACTCTTCCTTCCTTTTTTTTCTATTTCATTTTTATACGACTTTATAAAAAAAATTTAACCTCTGAAATATTATAGCGCAAAGTGCATATTGAAGTGACATTTTTCTTTTAAATGCATTTTTAAAATGCATCAAGGACTTTTCGGAAACCCTGCATTATTTATCAAAACCTTTTATGGATTTATTGAGATTTTTTAATGAGAAAAACTGTTGCCCTTGACTTTTGAACTGTGCGCGTTTCCTGATTGGAAATTGCTCATAAATTTGAGTGGAGTCTAAAGCGTTAAGTGTCGATCCCAAATGCATTCTCAGTACTTCATATTCAGAAAATATGAACCTTATTTAGA
Organism: Uloborus diversus; assembly: GCF_026930045.1. Lineage (NCBI taxonomy): Eukaryota > Metazoa > Arthropoda > Arachnida > Araneae > Uloboridae > Uloborus > Uloborus diversus. The sequence continues at coordinate 134,399,174 of NC_072733.1, read as the reverse complement.
ATTGAGTAAATTATGATTGCATAAAACAGCAATCTTAGAAACCTTAATGAGAACTTAGATATAAAACTCACCTCACTAAACAAAACAAACTAGCGCTTACTTCAATGATATTAATTACCTCTCTAAAGAAATGCGACGACAATATTTTTCTACATCTCTAAAATCTGCTGACAATTTTAGCATCTTATCTTTAAAAATGCACTTTCAGCAATCCTTTACATTTTTATATAGATACTTAATTTGGTTGAAGTAAGAATCTGAAATATCGTGTCTCATATATCTTGAGTAGCACTTTTTTTAGTTTCCGAGTAAAATCTTTTATTTATTTATTTTTTTTAACGAAAAGGATTGGACTTGTTTCAATTAATTTCGAGGAAAATAATCGAGTTTTACTGACATTTTTACTGAAAAGTTAAAAGGATTTTTTTTAAACCAAACTCGAATTACGAACAATTTGCAAACATATTGTGGTCGGATAATCAACATTGAAACAGAATGTGCAAAGATATCTGTAGGAAAACCAGATCCATGAGATTCCACTTCAAACTAAATGTCTTTCTTACATGCTAATTTAATAAACGTAGTGTCCTTTTAAACAGTATATCGCAATCGCTTCGAAAAACCTCGCAGATTTTGATTTTCTCTCATTTTTTAAGGTTTCATTCTGTATTTTTTTTCTGTAAAATAACTAAAGCTGAAATATATAAAAGAGAGAAGGAAGATTGGTCATGAATTTACAAAATAGTTCTAACAAATTTTAAGGAAGTTCTTTTAAACCCACGAGAACAATATTTTTCAGCGTGCAAATGGTTTTATGATTAGCTACCAGAAAGCTTCAACTCGAACTTTTTTTTTAACTTTTATTTTTCGTGAGTTAAAACAATGATTTTAAAACAAAATAAAGAACAGGTAAAAAAAAGTGTAAGCTAGTTCTCAAACAATATCATATTCATTCATTCACATTGTGTCACTTCAAGAGCCTGAAAATTCAAAATATCACGATTGTTTGATTAAAACTTTAAAATTTATTCACACACTTTTTTTACGTAAAAAAAAAAAATGCGTGGGGAAAATTGAATGCAGAATTAAAAAACAGCAAAATCAGCTCAACAGGAAATTTTAAAAAATCGATATTTAAAAGAAAAAACAAAGTATTCGCAAATATCAAATAGCCTATTTATGAGCGAAAATGTAAAAAATAACGTCAACGTAAAATACACAGATAGATAGTAGAGGTGGGCAATATCGTTCCTTTTAATGATCCATTCATCATAAAACCGTTCATTCTTTTGATCCGTTCATTCAACTCGTTCATTTAAACGGCTTCGTTCATTAAAAAAAAAAAGTTACAGATGATCTCTCTGCATGACATGCTCACATACATTCGAAATGTTTTACTCGATCAGTAATATTCTTTGAAGGAAAAATAACTAAAATTACCTAAAGGTAAGAAAATGTCAATAAAAAATCAATCAAAAACATTTTATTTGGGGTCAGATGTAGAATGTTCAGATAAGCAGAATTAGCTACTCTTCGTCAGTACGTGTAGGAGCAGTACTATACCCTACACTGCAAAAACGATTCAGAAACGTTCCTGAAACCTAAGGGTAGCTGATGTGCCCAATTTCTACCAGGAACATATCTTGCGAAAACCAGGAACGTTTTCCGCAAAAAATCAGTAACCTTCCGGAAATTAGCCTTGAATTTTTCTGAAGAATATGAAGATCTCACCCCGGTTAAAGCCAGTCTAGAGCCTTCAAGCGAAATTCGATACATTTAATATAATTGATTAGAACCTTCCAGAGTTACAGAAAGCTTCAGAAGCAGAATTGCAAGTAAGAACCAAGCATCTCACCTGCCCGCAATTCTTGCTTGCACAGCTGCAGCTATTCAGAGACTTATTCGCTCTCATTGGGAGTTTAGTAACCCTGAACAGTCCGTAGTCGATTTAAATATGATACACTTAATAAACACATTCAGTTAATCTTTAAATTGGTAGCTGAAAATATTTTTCATTTTAGTGAGGAATGCGCATTCGTGTAACTTGAAGCAATTCATGAAACTTTTTTGTAAAGATACTTGTTTTTACTGGTAAATAGGTGAAAACCCGCTAAATACCGCAACATTCCAAGGAAATAATCAGTAACGTTTCGTAATTTTTTACAGTCTAAAAGGAGCTACACAGATTTTGGAACACGTAACGAATCAGCTAGTAAGCAAGGCGAAAGCATTTCTCGATATAATTACAAAACAAATGTTGACGTAAATACAGAATTAATGTTCTTTTAAGCATATTGACCAAAAACAAACATCTGTAAACCATGATATCTACGCAAAAGAAATAGTTGAATAGTTTTTAATGAAATTAACAATGGTTTCCCCCCAAAAAGGTGTAAAAGACCTCCTTTGGAACATTCGAATGCAATCAAAAAGGGAGGTGCACAACTAGACCCGCCACTAGGAGTCTAGTACCAAATTTCAACTTTCTTAGACATACCGTTCTTGAGTTATGCGACATACATGTGCACATACATACGTACATTCGGACGTCACGAGAAAACTCGCTGTAATTACCTCGGAGATGGTCAAAATGGATATTTCATTATCCGAAACATGAGCTTGTTCTTATTTCTATTTCTGTATTTTGAGTTTATTTCAGTTTTTTAAGTCAAACATGATTTTGGGACAATTTTTCACAGGAATTTAAAAATTAGAACTGGTTGAACCCCAGAGAATATTATATTTTAGAATTATTTATAATTGTTTGTCTCCAACCATACTTCTAAACATTTTTGTGCTATAGGTGTTTGAAAGTTTCGAAAAAAGCAATGGTTTACACCTTAAAATCATATACTTCGAAAATAAACCAACTGGTGCTCTGGTTTCTTTAGCATGAAATCCAAATTTCGGATTTATATTTTATCATCATTGATAAGTCAACATAAGTGCGGTTTTTTTTTTCTAAAATTTGAGTAATATTTTTTTCTGTGTCATAAAGCAAAAATATATTTATTTAGACCATTTCACAGAGACAACATTCACACTAGAGTCAGTGCTCTCATATCGGTGAGGCAGAAACTGGCTGTTTTAACATGAAGTCTTTTGTTACTCTACGGACTATCTGCTATAATTTCGAAGTTTTCTTGCAAAACTGATTACCAATAAAAAGCTTTTGATTTATCTTTTTTGAATGATATGTGAAACTACTGGGCTGTATAAAGAAAGTCTTGATATTGCACTACTAAACGTAGCTTTCTGAACTGTTCAATATATTTTAAAAAAGTGTTTAAGTTGAAAAACAATATTCATGGACAGAAGTCTCCTAGACGAAAAGGTTTTAAGTATAACATATTCATCGAAAGGGAACAGTTAATAAAACCTATGGACACATTTCTCCACCTTAAAAGCCTAGTGGGAAAGCTTTTGTAGCTCAATGTTTGCTAAGTTAGTTTAGTTTTTACTTTTCTGGTTATATGAACAGTTTTACGCAAAAATACATCCTGAAGTAGTTTTCTTTAATTAACTTGTAATTTTAACGGCCTTACAGAAAAAAGGCTAATTTGCATTTCATATATGAGTTAATTTCTTAACTTATAAGAGCTTAGCCGTTAAATAATCTGGTGTTTTTTTTTTTCAAAAAAAAAAAAAAAAAACGAATGATTAATAGGACGGAATGTAAAAGATTTACAATTTTCAATTTTGCTTATTGCGAAATAGTTGGATACAGGTCAGTATAACCAGATTATAGGACTCAATCCTATGAGCCCCATGTATGAAAAAAAAATCCGTTGCGAAAAAAAAAAAATAGAAGCATCGCATTTTGGATAATCAGAGTCAATCGCAATGACATATTTCAATGAAGATACTACCCGTATTACTCAACTTCCATTCCCAGACATAATTATGATTAAAAATGACTTTAAATATGCTTATAAAGTAGCATTAATGTTTTAATAATACTTCAATGTTCATATTTCTGGGGACACCCTATTTTCTGGTTTTCTAAAAAGGTTCAACACATGATGTTTCTTTTTATTAATTAGCACTAACTTGTGCTTCACGCACTGTTCATTATTTTACTCATTTATAGAATAAAAAATCTCCAATTTATATTTTCATTGTAAATTGTATTTTACGCTTGTGTCGAGATTTTTAAGACAGAGTGTATAGGTATAAAATGAAACTTCACTTCAAACACTGATTGGTATTTATATATTTGAATTCATCTAAACATATTTTTAACGATTTGAGCTAAATATTTTTGCATCTTACAGGTAGTGTGGTTCACAGCCATTGCCCCTTATGTCATCTTAACCATTCTTCTAATACGAGGTCTACTTCTTCCTGGGGCGGGGCAAGGAGTTCAGTATTACCTTCGCCCTAATCTTCACAAGCTTCTTGACACACAGGTTCATTTTTATATTTTTTCTCCGTCCACGAATGAATGAAAAACAAACTTCATTCATATATAACAAACAGTTGGTTTTCCGTAAATATAAGGGTATCATCAACTATTTTTTTTACTGATAAAATTATTTCATTTAAAATATATTTTCTTTATACGTATATTTCTTTAAACTAATCAACTTTAGAGAAATTATAGAGCTGTTGAACATTGTTAAAACTGGAACAGATATCAGTTACATGTCTTCTTTTTGATAATGTCTCATGTTAAAGACTAGCGTTAACAAAAAATGAGTAGTCTTCATCTAATAAAATATAGTAGCCTTTTACCGCCAATATCTAATTTTTATTTGATGCTTAGAGTTTTGCGATTTGATTTCACAGCTGGTTCAAGCTACGATACAATGTTTATACAAGTAAACCCTCTGCAATTAAAATTTTTATCGTGGATTAGTCCATAGATATGTATGCATATGGAATTCTTTGGCTAATATCAAACATATATAGGTCATAAAATATGCAAGGTGATTTTAAGATCCTGCACTGAAAAGGAAAAGTAATTAAAAAATACTACTTCAGATTTAAACACAATCCTTTTTAATATTTTGGTTCTTATCCGCAAAAGTTTTTTTCACAACTTTAATCCACTTATACAAGTGCACCTTTCGTAGATAAGAGAAGATTTAGATGATTTTCAACTGATGCCAAGCACTAGAGAAGCCAGACTTTATCTTTGTGGTGCGGTTTTGATCATAGAATAGAAAATCTTCAGCGCCCATGTCGTATGATTATGCGGCATGTAAAAGATCTCTTGTGTATTCGTTTGACTTAGAATATCCCTCGGCTAAATTAAATTCCTAGTGCAATTTCGCATCAAATGAGAACCCAGGTGCCTCCATCTGGTGGAAACTGGGCGTCAAAAACACTGTGTCATGCATCAGCGCCTTAATGGTGACACACGAAAGACTGATGCATTGTTGAGGAGCGCACTAGGTCTGGTTATGACCCAGACGACTCTTGAGGTGGGTCTTTTATACAGCCCCATTGGAAAGAGAAAAAAAAGAAATATTATATTTAAAAAAACCTATGTTCTGATTGTAAGTTGACCCTCAAAACCTTTCCCGCGAAATCTCTTTCGTGGACAACATTTTTTAACGTATGCAATAACATTATGCACTGGATAATGAAAGTCAGGTAAAAAAGCGCTCACCTGCAAAATCCCCGTGCATCTAATCTGATATTCTTTTCCGGGCGGCAAGTAATCCGTTACTGTCCTAAATTGATTTGCGTATATGTTCTGTAGTAGCACCAATGACGAAGTCTAAATATCTAATAACACATATTTTAATGAACGATTAAACTACTAATGCTACACTAGACTAATTATTACACACACACATTAAAAATACACAAGATTGGTGGAATCGAGTTCCTAACAAAGTCGTATTCTTTCGGAATCAAGTTTCGTACAACTGTGTTCCGTGAAGTCAAGTTTCACTCTCCCCAGCCTTCTCGCTCGTCCGCGAGTGGGCGCTCCTACAGTTCACAGGAGGTCGAGGTCGCTTTCGCAACACTCTCCCACCTTGAGTTCTGTCTGTGGTATGAACTCAACAAATCCTGGTTTGCTGCTGCAGGCTCCTGGGCACCTGTTGTAGTCGGGCTGTTAATCTCCAGGGGGTACAGTCTTTGCACCGGGCGGAGGAGCATACCGTTTTCTGTTTTGACTTTAGCTAGTCTGACAATGTCATCTTTGCCAGGAAAAATCTCCACAACCTTTGCTAACGGCCAGTTGATTCTTTTCCTGTTCGTATCTTCCAACAGCACGATGTCTCCCATCTTGACTGGGTCGCTTTTACGCTTCTTCAGTGCAAATTGTCTCAGTTGCCCTAAATATTCCTTCCGGAATCTATTTCTTATGTCCCTCCTAAGTCGTTGCCGGTACCTTGCTCTCCAACCAAGTTCCTTTGAATCCACCTCATCAAGGTCGGGTACTCCGGATGATGGCAACTCCTGAAGGAACATAATAGTCCAGGATCTGACAGCACTTCTGTAGGAAAGTTCGAGTAGGGAGAGTTTCTTTTCAAAAATGTTTAGTAGGTGTCCTAGAAAGTATTTTAGACTCGGGTGGACATCCGCCACCTGGTCACTTCTCCTGCTATGACGTCATCAAAGATGGCGACCGCTCGCTCTCATAAATGCTTAGTACTTCGATAGAAAGATTGAGTATGGAGAATTTTTCTTTAGAAATGTTTAGTAGGTGTCCTAAAAAGTATTCAGAGCTTATGTGGACATCTGCCATTTCGTACATTATTTAGCTATGACGTCATCAAAGATGGCGGGCGCGCGCTTTCGTCCCCATATAAGCTCAAGTTTATGTTAATACTTAACCAACAAAAATGAAAATTTGGCCTGTAAGTTACAATTAGTGTTTTTAAGGCGAATAGCAATGTATTTTTACTACTGCTATAACTTAATAACTACTTTTTATATTTTTTTGTTGCACTTAATAAAATTATATTTAAAAGGGATTGTTACAAATTGGTTGCAAACCCGTACTATTACACTTACAGAAAAAGCAACAGGTTACTTCATTTGTTCTACAAGTACAGGAAGATTTGCACATTTCAAGCAATTACATGCTCCAATAAAATCAGTTGGAAATCTCTGTAAGTTCTTTTCTGGCATCAAATCAACATCTACCGCTGCAAAACCAAATTCACAAGGATCTAAGTCAACAGCAACATCGTAAATACAATGTCGTTGTAGGTATGTGTAAAAATATGATCTTAATAAGTGACCCTTAGCACTTCTGCTAGTAGGCGGCAAGTTATCAGTGTCAATATTTTTCGCATGATGATACAGCCATATAACCTAAGTTCATCTAAAGATTTACAGAATGAACCTTTTCGCAGTGCTTGCACCAAGTATTCTTCTGCAGATTTAAGGCTTTGCTCTACATAAATCCAGTCAGATGATACGCCAAAACTCTCCAAATACTCTACAGATGCACAATGAAGCGCAGATTTTTCGGTACCAAATTTATTTGTACAATCTGATCCAGATAGTGCGTGGATGGCAGGAAGCAACGAATATAAGTTTTCATCTTTTTTTTCGATGAACATCATTAGCAGATAAGAATCGTGTAGAATCATCAACTCCAGTACGCACCCAAAGTTCCTGAACACCAAATCGTTGAAGAAGTAAGATAGTGAAACAAAGCTAACACCATTATATCAGTGTCGGCGCTAACAATAACGATTTTAGTGAACCCACACAGAGATGCATGTTTTGAATGAATCAACATTCTGAAGTCAGTTTCCTCTACTATCAGACATTTTAATACTGGGTGATTTATCTGTTTTCCACTTTGCACAGATGTACAGTTAAATATTACATCACCCTCTTCATCACCATGAAAGGCACCAAAAGTGTTGTTGGTATTATGTGGTGTTTGAGTCAAAGAAGCTGTCACTGTATAAGCAATGAACTTTTGCAACATCAGTTTGTTTCTTGAAGATCCCCAAAAGCTGCTGAGTTTGACAGGCAATGGAATATCTTCTGAGATTTTGACCACATCTATAACGATGCTGCTACCTTGTGTTTGCACCCTTTCAGATTTTTTAGGAGAAAATTTGCGAGAACTGTCAAAAATGTAATCTACTCTTCCACAATTCTTGGTAATGCTCCCGATGTATGACGAAAAAGCTGCGAAACAGCTCCACCAAAGGTTTTATTTTCATTTGTTGTAACCTTTCGTACATAGTTCATGACGACAACTATAAAACAGGTTTTATCGTCAGACTTGAACCATCATCACTGGTGCTACCATAAGATGTTTCCAGCTCTTTTAACAGTGCACTTTTTTGCGGTTTTACCATTAGTCCTTAGTCATTGAACAATGAACAGTTTTCAGATAGCTCATAACGAAAGAAATCTTGCATGTCATACGAACGAACCTGAGCTATTTGTATCATTCGGTGAGATGACTTGTTCGATATTTTTTTAGTAACTTTCCTTGTAGCAGCTATACTTTGCGCTTTGGTGCAATGAAATGGTGGCAACATGGCTTTATGGATGGTGCTTGATATTCTTACTGTTTTGTCCTCGTATCGTGTTTTCTGCAATGTACAATACATCTTTTCGCCGGTCTTAAATAATTTTAATGCTTTTTCCTTTGTATCTTGGGAAACCAGTGCTTTTGTTAGCAGATTGTGCAATGGATTAGGAAGCATATGCATATCAAACGGATTACCTTTGTGTAATATATATTTAAACATTGGGACAACCTGTGCATCTATGTTCTGAGTTTGCTTCTTCGAAAATTCAAGGTAAATGTTCAAACCTTCGACAAAAGCAAAAGAGTCTGTTACCTCTCGAAATAGATTTGATACCATCAAACGTTCATGATGCGTTATTTCCCATTCTGCTACAAAATCTTTCTGTTTAGTTCGCCGTAAGATGCCAGATGAGCTTTTTTGGGATCTATTAATGGTTTGTTCTAATGCCATATCCACAGCAACAGCTGAAAATTTATGATTATATTGTTTCACAACATGTTTCCCGTTCATGAACATTTCATGCACTTTTGGGGCTGTCTTGGTTAGTCTCCTCATGTCTAAATACAGATCGCTCATAGTTGACACAGTGAAATACGGCAAATACTGGTTGAAGTTTCTGCACTGTATCTAAATGTAATTCCTAAAGACCTTGTCTATCTGAACGAATCTAATTTCTGAGAAGTTAGACGAGTTTCAAAAAATTGTCCCAGCTCAAAAAATTGCTCTGACATTTTCCTTCCTCGGCTGACAAACCTCTCAAAGTCCGAGAAGAGTTTTTCCACCTTACCATCTACATCTATATGATCTGGTTTTTTCCCCATGCCAGAGAAATATTCCGCTGAATGTTCTGTAAGTTTTCAAACTTTGTAGCGCAGGACTCAATGGATTCTTCCAAAAAAGATTTCACCTGCAATATGAACATGGTTTCTCCCACCACTCTCCTCACTTGACACCTCTCACATAATTCTTTTCTTGTAAAGCCGATTGTAGCACATTTACTCCAAAGACAGAACATTCAATAAATACATCGGATATTCCACTTCCTCGAAGATATTTACCTAAACAACATAGCACAATTTTAGCCATATGGAATGCACCCAAAACCAGTACAATATCTGAAAATTTATCTGGATTGCTAAGTTGCACTTCGCGTGCAGTAGCGTATACACCTTCATTACAGGTTACTGGTAAATATTTTGATCCAACTGGTCGAGAACACTATTGAAATTCAATAGAGCAGTGTAAACTGTGCTGATTTACTGGGTTTGGAATCACTGGAAGAAATCCGATTTGTTGTTGCTACAAATTTTCATCTGTACAAAGTGCATTAAAAGTGCTCCAGGATGGGACAAGCTGTTCAAGGTTTTCTTCTTGACTACAATGCTCGTAATCAACAATAACATCAGAGGTGTGTAAAAGAGGTTGTGTAATTCTTAAAAACTGCCATAACTTGTCTGATTATTTTCGTATTTCTTCTCATTCTCATCTATTCTAAACAAATCTGAGGAAACTTCATAATCGCTTGGAAGATCAGGACGTTTTGCCGGTTCGAAATACAATTGTATCTTGTGGCATGGAAGTAGTTCTTGAATTGCTTTCAAACCAAGTGTGATACCAGTTTCCGATAAGCATGGTTTAGCTGATATGTCTTGCTGTTTATGTTGGAATAGTACGCACACAGTGTCATGAGAGCCTCCGATACCGGATAAAGTAGATTCTTTGCTGCCAACTTGCTACTTCAAAGAATAACAACGCACTCGATTGTTATGTCTGCGCCGCCTATAGTTGCGCGCCTAAGTGGAGATAATAATAAACATTCTGACTGATTAGTCACACCTTGTAAAAATGGCAATTAAATATTTTTTTACATAAATAGTTTTTGAGTATAATTTTATACGGTTATTCAACGATTGATAGTTGAAAAAATAATTTTAAAGAATGAATTTTAAAAAAGGAAAATAAATAAAAAAACAATAAAATAAATTGTTTTCAAACTACTTTTTCGGGAAAACTTTAACACTGTAACTTAAAAGTAAACTAGTTAATATAAATTAATATAAAAATGTGCAAAAATCACGCAAAAAAGTCAAGTATTCAAATAAATATGAGCATTTATGTGATCGAGATGCCGCCATCTTTGATGACGTCATAGCAGGAGAAGTGACCAGGTGGCGGATGTCCACCCGAGTGCAAAATACTTTCTAGGACACCTACTAAACATTTTTGAAAAGAAACTCTCCCTACTCGAACTTTCCTACAGAAGTGCTGTCAGATCCAGGACTATAAGAGGTGTCAAGGGTTGTGGATCCTTAACATCTTCGGATACATAGGTGATGGGTCGGGAATTTAAGATATTTTCGCAATCGCACAAAATTGTGCTTAATTCTTCGTAATTCAAAGATGCACGTCCTAAACTTCTTCTCAAAAGCTGCTTTACCATCCTCACTAACCTCTCCCACCATCCGCCCCACCAGGCGGCGGACGGAGGATTTAACTTCCAATGTATTTTCTGATCAGCTGCTTCGGCAGCAATTACATTCCAATCGATTCTTGAGAGAGCACTGCGTGTCCTTACGAAATTAGAACCATTGTCTGAATAGACTACATACGGTCTCCCTCTCCTAGAAATGAATCTTCTGAAAGACTGCATAAATGCTTCTGTCGATAATGATGTAACCAACTCAAGGTGTATGGCACGGTAAATAGCATATGTAAACAGTACTATCCAACATTTTGAGCCATCCTTAAGAAAAAGAGGTCCTGCTAAGTCCACTCCAGTGACTTCAAACACAGCCGCTTCTCTAACTTTATCTTCGGGCGGAATCCCTGGTTCAACTTCTAGCTTAGGGCGATCAAATTTTTGACATTTTACGCATTTTCTTATCACATTGCGAATGGTTTTCCTTGATTTTAAAATCCACAATGTTTCTCTTAGTTGAGCCATGAGTATTGTAACTCCTGCATGCTGCATTTCTACATGCTTCTCAAAAATTAAACGATGAACAACAGGATGATTAGAAGGTTGGATGATAGGATAGCGAAAATCTTCTTTGTCATCTCGCTGAGCAACGTTTGACTTTGCTCTCAAAATTCCTTCTTCAGTTTTTATGGGTCTTAGAGTGCGAATGCTTGGATCTGTAATCCCCGTGAAGGAATCTTCTTGGATTGACCGATAAAGTGTTTTTTCCGCCTTTTTTCTCTCCAAGACTGAAAGATTTGGAGATCCATTCTTTCCTAAATTTCGTGTACTTCCATAAAATTGGAACATCCAGGCAATCATTCGTACTATTTTCTTGAAGGAGGAAAAATGTCTAAAGTACCAATCTGACTTATCTTCTCTGTCCATCAATGTCACAATTGTTTTCCTTTTTTCTTTGTTTAGTAATTCTTCATCGGGTTGCTCTTCAGATCGAGGCCATTCAGTTTCAGGCAAGTATAACCAAGGTGGTCCCTCCCACCATTTTGATTTCTGTAACTGCTCAAAAGAACATCCTCTGCTTGGGAGGTCTGCGATATTTAAACTTCCAGGTACATGTCGCCAGTTAGACATGTCCGTTAGGGATCTTATTTCTTGGACACGATTATGGACGAAAGTACCCCAAGCCTGGTCTCTTCTGATCCATCCCAAAGCTGTCGTTGAATCAGTCCAGTAGAAAATCGAGTTAAACATTTGTAAATCAGCCTTGACAGTTTCCGCGAGTCTTACTCCTATCAGGCAAGAAAGTAACTCCAGTCGTGGAATTGTCATTTCTTTTATCGGCGCTACTCGACTCCTTGCATTCACCAATTGGACTTTTGGACCGGATGTCGTTTCGCTTCGCACGTAGATGCATGCTGCATAAGCACTCTTGCTGGCATCTGAGAATACATGGAGCGTTACTCGGTCTTCATTTTCCTGATCAATGTTCATCCATCTGGGTATTTTTATTTCTGATAGTAAATGCAACTGTTTCATCCAAATTTGGATTTTTTTCTGCAAAAGTATTGGGAGTTCTTCATCCCTCTTAATTTTCTGGATCCAGGTCTCTTGCAGAATCAATTTCGGTACTAAAGTTACTGGTGCAGTAAATCCTATCGGGTCGAAAACTTTTTGTGTTACGGACAGCACTTTTCTCTTTGTGACAGGATCTTTTAAATTGCAGGTGTTCTCTACTTTACAAGTTAAGCAATCAACTTCTAAATTCCATATCAAACCTAGCACAGGAATTTCCTTGGATTCCCCTTTCATTTCTTCAAACATAGAATTTCCAACATTTGATCTCCAACATCTCAAGTTAAAATGTCCAGAAGACAAAATGGATTTGGATTCCTGAATGAATTTTTCAGTCTCAGTGACACAAGTAAGACTAACTAAAGAGTTTTCGATATAAAAGGAAGTTTTGAGCATTTCTGCGGTTTCTCTACAAGATTTTGGTACATTACTTAAGTGATAATCCAGTGTCGAAGCCAACAAAAAAGGAGAAGTCGTCAAACCAAAAAAGACACACCGGTGACGAAAAATTTTAAGATTATGTTTATCATCATACCATAAAAATCTTAAAAAGTCACGATCCTCTTCCCTGACGCTAATCTGTAGAAATGCCTTTTCAATGTCTGATGATACACCTATCCGATATTTTCGAAATCTGTTCAATATAGTGGGTATTATCTCAATTAAATTTGGACCTTTGGCTAAACAATCATTAAGTGATGGGTTGTTTCTAGAGTGTGCTGAAGCATTGAATACAGGACGAATTTTCGTGGTTTCACTGCTTTCTTTGATCACTGGCCGGTGAGGCAAATAGTTCACACCCAACTCTTTCTTGTCATTCACCGCTTCAATAATATCTTCCGATTCCCAAAAATCAAAAATTTTCTGATAATCTTCCCTTTTATCAGTGCTAATTAATTTCTTCTCTGTCTTAACGGGACTTTTTTCTGCTATCAATCGATTACTCTGCAAAAGGGAACTATCTACAGTCCATGCAACTACAGGCAAGGCAACTTCGTACCTGCCCTTCTCATCTCTCTTTAGAGTACTAACAAAATGTTTTCTAGTTTCTTCTTCTAACATACTTTTAGTTATGTTTTCTTCACGAGTGGAAATTCCTAGCGTATCGAGACGCCACAAATCTTCTAATTTAGAGTCGGAAACATGCATAGATAAAGACAAAACTGATAATGATTTCTCCGTGTTATCCTTTTCATTATACATTTTACCCATTAGAGTCCAACCCAGCTTAGTCTCAATGGCTATCATGTTATTTTCAGACAAACGTTCAATTCTTCCTGTGAACAAATTTCCTAATACATCAGCTCCAAGCAACAAATGTATTTCTTCGGGATCCTTGTCATAAAGACAAAAATTCCTTTTTCCACCTACATCATTTATGTAAATCCCTTTATTTTCTAATTGTTTAATCCATACTGTATTTTTAATCTTCGGAATAGAAGCACATATTTGCTTTTCATCTAATACCTCTATTTCACAGCTAAACTCTTTGTCTGGATTAACTAACTTCAAATTTGTACCTTTTATGATTTTCTGAAACCACAGTATCTCCGAAAAGACCATGCTTAATTCTTTCTTTTCTCACCCTCTCTGGTTCTAACTTTCCCGCCGCATACTGAGAAATGTAACTGTTGGAGGACCCTGTGTCGCATATTGCCCTCATAGAATAACTCTTGATGCCTTTGCCAATTACAGATACAATTAAAGTTTGCAACTGTACTTCTGAATAATTTGCCTTATTAGTTAATACGCGATTTTCATTTTCTTTTTCATTCGCGAATTTCTTTTCCTTTCTTTTTCAAAGACCTTATCTCTGTTGCACATTATTGAAACATGATTATGACCGCAAAAAGAACAAATAACCTTGGATTTACAAAACTTTTGCAAATGTCTTTTCTTTCCTAAGCATCGAAAACAGATACCCTTCTTCCGAAGTAGAGATATTTTTTCTTCATTCTTTAATTTACGCGCGAAACTACAATTCTCACTTCTATGAGATGATTCATTACAAAATGCACAATATGCGATTTCATTTGCATCGCCATCGAATAAATGAGCTGCTGAAGCCGTTTTTCTGTTTTCTCTATGGGATCTTTCTTGTGGCAGACGCTCGGCAGGGAGGCGCCGCGAGGGGGAAGAAACGATTTCGCAATCGGAAAATGTTCGTTCTCTTGAATTGAGTTGCCGTAAAAGAAAATTCATGATTTCTTTCAATGTATATTTCAAATCAGTGTACTCCTTATTAAAATCTAAAATAATATCACGGGGTAACATTTTCATCAAAATAGGACACAAAAGGTTTCCGTGACTGTCCGTGGAAACACCTAAACATTCCAAACTTTTAATTTGAGTCTGAATTCTGTCATAAATGTTTCTGAATGACTTAGTATCATCCGAATTTCTGAGTGGGGAAATATTTAGTAGGTTACTCATATGCGCGTTAATGAGAGCTTCTTTATTTCCAAATCTTTCTTGCAATATTTCGATTGCATTTTCGTAATGTTCAGAAGTCATCGCGAGACCTTCAATGCTCTTTAGTGCATTACCTCCTAAATAAGCTTTTAAATAGTTAAACTTATCTACGGGATCCAATGAATCATTTTTGTGAATTGCCGATTCAAAAGAGGACCAGAATGATAGCCATTCACTATGGTCTCCAAAGTATTTAATAATACTAAGTTTCGGAAGTTTAATATTTACTTTGTCTTTTGTTTCTTGAATTGTTCTTACTTCGTTAGAAGTCGAATGTTCCGGGTGGCTTATTTCTTGTTTCTGTTCCGATGTCAGAGATCGCAGTTTCTTTGTGGCTCTGAACCGCCAACTGGTAATTTTATCGCGATATTCTTCGGCACTCAATAATTCTGCGTCTAACTCTTTCTCTTCTACTAATGATTCGATTTCGGTATCAACCGCTTTAATTTCGTAAGATTTTTCATTTAAATGTTCTAAAAGTTCTTCTAGTTTATCACTAGAATCTGTATTAAAATTCTCTAAAGCATTCTGAATTTTAGTAATTATCCTGGTGATGGACGCTCTGATTGCGCCACGCTTCTTTTTAGCTTTATTTATTAAGCTGTCTGCCATAATTACTAACCTTGAATAACTTTTCTTATCATAAATAGTGTCACAAGCTATGTGTCTTTAACTTATGGCCTTACGTATGTGTGATTCCTGAACATAAAAACATATATGCATCTACTTTCGATATCAATAACAAACTCTTGCAATCCCGGCAGGGATGCCAATTATGTTTAACGTATGCAATAACGTTATGCACTGGATAATGAAAGTCAGGTAAAAAGTGCTCACCTGCAAAATCCCCGTGCATCTAATCTGATATTCTTTTCCGGGCGGCAAGTAATCCGTTACTGTCCTAAATTGATTTGCGTATATGTTCTGTAGTAGCACCAATGACGAAGTCTAAATATCTAATAACACATATTTTAATGAACGATTAAACTACTAATGCTACACTAGACTAATTATTACACACACACATTAAAAATACACAAGATTGGTGGAATCGAGTTCCTAACAAAGTCGTATTCTTTCGGAATCAAGTTTCGTACAACTGTGTTCCGTGAAGTCAAGTTTCACTCTCCCCAGCCTTCTCGCTCGTCCGCGAGAGGGCGCTCCTACGGTTTAGAGGAGGTCGAGGTCGCTTTCGCAACACATTTTCAGCTTTCACCACCTGCATATCCATGCATAATATTGTACCAGTGACAATAAAAAACACTTTTTAAGAAAAGGATCAAACTAGAAAAAAAAAGAATTATGCATAAAGGTTACATAGTTTTTTTTAAGTGAACTTTCTTTATCAGTGCAAAACTTTATAAGCACCCTGTATATATACATATACTGGGTGTCCTGAAATGGACTGACTGATTTTAAAAATTTATAACAGGGAAACGGTTAATGATAAAAAGCAAATTCTTGCAGAAAATTCACGTGATGGGCAGTAATTTTTCCCCCCATGAGTTCCAACTTTTAGGTGGAAGAATTGAAATTCATCGATATTTTTCTCTGGTCGTGAAATGTGATTGCCGCCGACGCGGCGGAAGGCTTTTGGAAAATATTGTTACGTAATTTTGTTTTTACGTTTTCGAAACAATTTTCGAAAAAGTATGGTGTATTTTTTTTTAAATCTTTCTTTGATTTAAAGGCTTACTACTTGCAGCACCATCTATTGGAAAACTTTTGAACTAAAATTTGCAACTCTGGAAGAGAAAAAAAATTACAGCCTGCTACATGAATTTTCTACTAGAATTATTTTTTTATCATTAACCAATTTCCTGTTATAAATTTTTCAAATCAGTCAGTCTATTTCAAAACACCCTGTATATATGCCAAACCTTAGGCCAAACCACGGTAATTATTTTCGTTGCGGAGGAGACACTTCAAAAACTTCGTGGCTTGCTCATAGTGATCAAATCGAAAACAGTTGGGATTTCACTACGAATAGCTATATCTTTTATCGACAAATACGTATAAGACCACAGAAAAAAGAAATTTTGGCCCACATATTGAGCATTGCATAAAGAGAAAAAATATTTAGTTTAACTACCGTGGTAGCTTATGGGGCTTGTTCCGCCTTGGTTTATTCTGAGTCTCTGGGTCTTGAAGCGTAGGTTAAGCGAATCATTGTTTTTTCTCTAAATTCAGCATTTATAAAAACGTTATCATTATATGATTATTGTTGCAGAGGCTACGGTGTATACTGAATTCTATTAGATGAAAAGTCATTCCTAATGTTGATGAGAGCAAGACTAATAGAATAATCATTCTTAGTATTCACAAATACTAACATATATGTATCAAATTTCTTTATTACAATGTCTGCCATGTATAATAATACGAAGAAATTTCTATTACTCTTTTTGTCCAGACATAATTATATTTTTTACCACATTAAAATATCGGAAAGAACCCATATATATATATATATATATATATATATATATATATATATATATATATATATATATATATATATATATGCAGATGAAAGGATTTCCTCTCATCTGCCTCCTGTTCGGTTATTCACTAATCCAGACTGATGAGTTCTAATACGAACAAAACTGCAGTCTCTGGATGTAATAGCCGGGCTGTGAGGTATATTGCATGTAGTTCTGCCTTAGCCCTAGCTTAGGGGCGGTAACTTGCTGCAAGTAAACAGTAGTTTGAAATAGTACGGAGTAGCGAGTTTTAACTGAAGATTTGGGGAAGAAAAGAGTGGCCGCAAAATTTGTGCCCCGGTTGCTGAATGCTGAGCAAAAACAACGTCGCATATCTGCCTCCCACAAACTGAAAGAACTGCGCGAAAACAATGAAAACTTTTTTTTTTTTTTTGCTCTACCGAATGAAAAAAGGACTAAAAAGAAAGTGTTTCTTCATATTGATGACGTGAAGGGAAAAAAAGGACGTGTATAAGATGAATTCAAAAAATGTTTTGCTCAGAGGAATAAAAGATTGGACAAGTGCATTAGTGTTAAGGGAGACTACTTAAGGGCGAAGTCATTTAATAGTTTTGTGTAACTAAACTGAGTAAAAAATAACTTGTGTGAAAATCAGAACGGGTTTTTCGAGCCCATCTCCTGAAAAACGTTCCCTTCGAAGACACGTTTTTTTATTTTCAAATATTGAATCAGCTCAAAAATATTAAAACAAATATTTTCCTTCGTTTCTTTAATATATTCCTCAAAATATTATACCAAGTCAATCTGCTTCTTATGAAATTAAAATAGCCGAAGATGCTAATAATCAAGCAACACATTTTATATATTTTTTGCAATTGAACCACTCCTAAAATATTGAAATCAAATATTTTCCCACAGCTTTCAAAGCAATTACAAGAATAATGAAAAAAAAAAAACAGCTTTAACCAATAAATTCACTCTTGAATAGCCTGCTAAGATAAGTTCAGAAAATAATGGTTTTACCTATTATTATTTTTCCATTCACTAACAGCTAGTGAAGTGTAATACAACGTAGAAGAGTTTCAATCGAGCTCTCGGGTTTGGTCAAGCCCATTTCTAAGAAAATTGTGAAATGGAAAGCAAATGGTAGCAGCATCGTAACGAATGAACTTATCCCCATTTCTACGATAATTAAGAGACTTGTTTTCAATCACTGATAGATATGTGAGCAGGCCTAAAGCTAATTCATTAAATTACCTTTTACGTAACGAGAGATTCGATTTTAATCAATTTGCAAATAATTACTATTAAAGAAACCAGTCTTCACGTTAGAATTTGGAAACACTTCGTTGAAAACATTTCAACTACCCTAAACTGAATATCATCATTGAATTTTATCTAACTTGGATTAATCACGACGTAAGAGAAGATTGGAAATGCCGAAACTCTAGAAAGAATGCGTTAAGAGATACAGCATTGAAGATTTAATTGAACACATGGGTTTTTTAAAGTAACATTTTGTTTGAAGTGATACTTTCTTGAAATTATATTTGACTGAACTAAAAAGTAAAATTTTGAGGAAAAAAAAGGCTTATTACATTTTATGCGGCGTAATGAATGTGAAATACTAAAACAATATGTTATTTATCATGAGTGTTTTTCTAGGTGCGCTAATACTTCCTTAATTCAGGGTGTCCAGGAAAGGACTCCCTGATTTCAAAATTAAATATCTCGAAAACAAAAGGCCGATATTGGAATAAAATAAACGGCATGTTTCTTGTGAAACCCATAAAAATCACGTACAGAAACTTGGAAATTAGTTTTAAAATTTGCCAATAGGGGTGCTGTACGCTGTTATTGCAATGGAAATCCCCATAAATAGTGCTGCGAAGGGATAAGGCGCTTCAGCAGTAGTTTTGCCTCTCAGAGGCACTTACACTTACATTTTCGCTAGAAATTACCGTCCAACCTCTTCGCAGCACTATTTATGAAGACTTGTACTGCAATTACAGCGTGCAGCGCCCCCTGTTGGCAATTTTTGTTACTAATTTCCAAGTTTCTGTACATGATTTTTATGGGTTTCACAATAAACATACCGTTTATTTTATTTCAATATCGGCCTTTGTCTTCGAGACATTTAATTTCGAAATCAAGGAGTCCTTTCTTGGACACCCTGTACTTGGTCAAACTTCATAAGTAAAGCATCATTTTAAGGAATTTTTCATCGCTATCGGTGAAAAATGAACAATGCACACTTTAACTGCTTAACCCGAATTTCGATGAAATCTTCCGCTCGATTGTAAACTTCCGCTTGCATTATTAAAAGGCAGGCTTGTGCTGCCATCTAGAAAGGAACAACAATGGTGAAGCACTTTCATGGGAACGTTAATCAATCTTGTTTATTAAGATGTGCTGTAAATATGAAAATAAGTGCACTTAAATGTTAAACCTCTTACTCTGCGAATGCTTTACACGGATCATCCAGCATTCCCTTCGTAAGCAAAAATAATGAATATGATTGAAAACTGTATTGCTTTTCTATTTGAGAATGTTTAAAAAAGGGAAAAAGAAGGAACGTTTTTTCATTAAAGATATTTCTAAAATATCAGAATTAAACATGGAAAGAAAGTTTAGCTTGACTATGATACAGTAAAATTAGGTCAAAAAATGGCCAAACCCGAACATAAAAAAAAATGTCTAAACTTGTAAATTATTTCTTACCCAACCACCAACCAGCAATAAGGGGTAAAAAGTCCCAGCATTTTTAGCGTCGGGTTTGGGGGAAAAGAGGGGGGCGGAACAATCCTCTTCTTTTTTTTCTTTACTAATTTCTATTACTTAAAAAAAAACTCAAAAATCGCAGAAACCACCCTCTGTAAAAGTAAAATAATAACCTCTAAGAGACAAAAATTCTAATTAATTGGGGTGCGCTGGCGGGGGGGGGGGGTTTCTATGGCGCAGATTGCGTCATCGGAATTTTAAGGGAGTTTTTCAAGGGGCATTACTTTTTTGAGGGCTTTTATTCTGAAATTGCACAAATTGCACTCCGTAACACTTGAGTGGTGCACCATCGCTTTGGGGGGGGGGGGAGCATGTCATTTGCACTCTAAAATCAACAATTGCAATGAAGTTTACGAAAAAATTTCACCGAATTTTAAACTTTTTCAAAGTGCAAAATGCCCCACAAAGATATAGTAATGTCAGAAGGCTCATCCTAAAATCATCGAAGCGAGCTCAGTAATCAATTTAGCTGTGACTGGAGTTATTTAACTGTTTAAAGCACTGGAGTGATATGTAAAACTAAAACACTGTGCAGCCAAAAATAAATAAATAAATACATCCAAATTGACTGAAGTTTCCCTCCTTTTTCTTAATTCCTTTACTTCAACTTTTCTTCACTCTTTTGCCACCCCCGTAAAGGGGGATAAACCGAAATCGCCAATAGTGAGACGGGCAATGCTGCAATTCTGCACCCTCTCTTAGTCGGTGGGGGGTTCTCGTTTGCAAACATCAAGCTATCTGTCTTTTACGCAGTCGGTTATGTGAATTATGCTAAATAGGCGTACATATACTTGCAACACTGTCTGAAACTTAATAATTTCTCTCTCTTTTTTAAAACTTTGACAGACCTTTACAGCCTTTTTTTTAGAGTAACCTTATTAGCAAAACCTGTTCCTATGTTCAATTTGCTTTTTTTTTTTTTTTTTTTTTTTTTGTTAACCTGTTGAGAAACTAGATTTAAACTAAAATTTTCAGATAGAATGATTTTCTTTTTTTTTTGGAGTCATTTGATCAATGTACGAAAATTGGAGTTAATTGAACCATAAATGAACGAAGTTATTAGGCCCTAAACCTTAGATTCACCTTATTTGGTTAACTTATATAATTTTATTAACTGAAAACTAGATTCTTTCAGAATTTTGTAATTTGGCATAATTCTTTAATTTTTTCATTAGACAGGTCGGGACTCTAGCAATAACAACATTTATTAATTTCCACTTCTGAAAAAATAACAAATATGCTTAGTTTAAAAGTTATTGCAAGGGAGAAATCAACTTTTAGTTCTATATCAGAGCTAACAAAACGACTGAAAAAGAATATTAAGAAAAGAAAAAACAACCTATAAGTATGCATACATAAATACTAATGTCACTTCTTGTTTTACTTACCGCGAGATAAGGAGGATAACTATCTAATGTAGTTTTCTTCTTGTCTTACTTTTGCCGTCAGGGCAAAAAGTAAATGAATCGGTAAAATATGAAGAGAGGAAATACATAAAGGAAACTTTTCTTTCTTTATCAACTTTTGCTTTAATTTTGGGAAACTGCATGCAAGTTAAAAAAAAAAAATAGTAATATTGTTTTCATTTATTCATAATGTTTTCTTCCATTTAGGTATGGGTTGATGCAGCAGTGCAAGTTTTCTATTCCGTCGGTGTTGGGTTTGGTGTACATTTGACATATGCATCTTATAATAACTTTCACAATAATTGCTACAGGTAAATCAAGTACCAAAAGACTATCTTCTGCTTAATGAAAACCCTTACATAAACTTCTTAATAATTGTTTTATTCATTTATTAAAAGTTGAAAATGTCAATGGTAATATTAATTTTCCAGGGATTGCCTTTTTACAGTGGCGGTTAATAGCTTTACCAGCTTTTATAGCGGATTTGTAATATTTGCGTATTTGGGTTACATGGCCAACAAAGAAAGCTTGCCGATTTCTGAGGTAGCAACGGAAGGACATGGACTAGTTTTTCAAGTTTATCCAGAAGCAATAGCAACGTTACCGGGTGGACCGTTTTGGGCAGTCTTGTTTTTCACAATGCTCCTTACGCTTGGCCTAGACAGTGCGGTAAGCAATTTATAGGTTATATGTCATTGTTTTTGCTACACAAGTCGTTCATAACTTATATTTTGTGTCTTTATCATTTTAGCGCGGGCAGTCAAATCAAAATTTAATGTACATATCGCGGAATAACAAACAAAAGAAGATCTTTATAAATTTTATCATATTTCAAAGAACTTCTACATCCCTGCCGTTAAGTAAAATATTGTTATTAGTTCGCTTTTATTTCACGAGTACTTGTAAGGATTAATCAATCCTTAGTATTGTTCAAAATAATTACAATTGCTGAATTTAATCAGTTATCAGACATATCTCATCAAATACCGCAACTATACAACAGTAAACACGTATTTAACTACCAGTGCTTTAGAAACACTGAGACAAAATCAAAGCACAGCTTACAACTTATAGACTCCGTAATATACCTAAACAGCTCATTGATTGAACAATAACTAATTCATTAGAGATCAAAGAAGCTGTCCTTTTACCCTCGAGTTACCCTAGAACCACTACGTTGGATCAACTCCTCAATGCAGAAATCTTAAATGCATTTTACAGAGTTACTCAAGTGGTATGGTGAGTTTTCAATTATACTGTTTGAATTTTATTCAATAACTCGGTTTGCAATATTTTATTCCCTACTAATTTATCTAGAATCAAGTGGGAATAAAACTACGATCATCTAAGCTTTCACTATATCATAATTCAGAAATAACAATTAGCGGAAAGAGATTGATTTAGAAAACATATTCCCTCTTGATAAACCATGTCAGGCAAAAATACAAAAACAATTGACATTAAATACAATAATTGAAAAAAAGTCAATCAAGATGAACTGTATGAAAAATTTTACATGCACATCTGAAATAAAGTCAATGAAGTTTAAAAACAGCTGATTCGTGAAATATTCTTGAAAAAAAAGTGGCTTAAAGAGGGGAAAAAAATAACGTTTTAAAGTTTCTTTGAGAACGTTATTACCGATTCTGGCTACAGTTAAACAGGGTGCTTTACAATTCCATCCGGGGTTGGGAAGGCTTATTAAATCAAATATACATTATCAATGCAGCAACAACGTTGATTTTACTGAAGAAAAATCTCTAAGTTTTGCCTCACACATGTTCGACTTGTGAACCTCTTGTGATGCGGCACATGGCACATCTGAAGTCTTAAGTCTAACACGTCTTTCAATCGTTGTATCATGTCACAATCAATGCTCGTTTATTTTTCAACAAGGTGGGGTACCTTCCATTATCTGACATAATTTCGCCATTTTGTCTACAACGAACTTCCTGATCGTTGGATTGGATGAAATTTTGAGAACGACATTCTCCTTCTTTAGTGATTACCGCGTTCTCCGGATCGAACTCCATGCATTTTTTGAAAGATTTTCCCAACGATCCCGTTTTCATGCTCCCTGTGCTCCATGGTAGGCATGATTTACACCAAAAGATCATACCGTATTTGCTACCGTTGATCGTAACCTGTTACAGCAAGTGAAAAAAGAATTCGACTTGATATCTGCAGCATTACAAAAAGTACCTAGCGAACATTTGTGAAACAAAATTTGTCGAATTTCTTTCTCCAGTAAAAGCAACGTTCACTGTAAAAACGATTCAGAAACGTTCCTGGAAAATAATAGGCAGCTGATATGCCCAATTTCAACGAGTAACATATCTTGCAAAAACCAGGAACGTTTTCCGATAAAAGTCAGTAACCTTTCTGAAATATTGGAAAATCTCTCCTGTTAAAGCCAGTCGTGAATCTTCTAAAAATTAAATTATTTGATTAGAACTTCCTTGATTTACTAACGAAGCGTTGGAGCAACCATGGCCAAAGCTACACGAAAATTGCTAGCAAGAACCAGGCATTTTCCTTGCCTCACAAGACTGCAGCTATCCAGTGACATATTTGCCCCCATTGGGAACTTAGTCAATTTGGACGGGCCGTAATCAAGTTAAAGCCTATACACTTAATAAACACACTCAGTCAATCTTTAAACTGGTAGCAAAAAATATCTTTCACACCAGTGAGAAGTCTGCATCCGTGAATCTTTTAGCAATTCAGGAAACTTTTTTGCGAAAATACTTGATTTTACGGGGAAATAGGTGAAAACCTCTGAATTCCCGAAAGGTTCCACGGAAATAACCAGTTACGTTTCGGAATTTTTTTACAGTGTTGTTGCTGTATCGGTAATATGTTTTTTTTTAGTAAGCCTTCTAACCAGGAAAATTGTTACGCCCCAGTATTTACATTTTTCGCAGATGTGAATAAAATCATCGAAAGTCTCTAAAGGCTAACTATAGTTTCACAAATGTTATTTTAAAGACTTCGGGAATAGACCTAATCATATTTTTTATGGTCCTTGTGCTTGTTTTCGTAAGTTTATTTTATTACCCT